>NC_090260.1:31106838-31121838 GCF_037325665.1 Littorina saxatilis | reverse complement strand
GCACTGTACCAAGGGTCTTTACACGGGGGTTGCACTGTACCAAGGGTCTTTACACGGGGGTTGCACTGTACCAAGGGTCTTTACACGGGGGTCGCACTGTACCAAGGGTCTTTACACGGGGATCGCACTGTACCAATGGTCTTTACACGGGGATTGCACTGTACCAAGGGTCTTTACACGGGGGTCGCACTGTACCAAGGGTTTTTACACGGGGGTTGCACTGTACCAAACAGCGACAAAAGTTGGGCGCACAACAACGCACTGATCTTATTTTCCATTTTTGATTAATGTTCAATGCGCGGGCCGTGCGTCGCGTATGTGTGACCAAACCGCGACAAAAGTTGGGCGCACAACTACGCATTTATCTTATTTTCCATTTTCCATTAATGTTCAATGCGCGGGCCGTCCGTCGTGTATGTGTGACCAAACCGCGATCAAAGTTGGGCGCACAACGACGCACTGATCTTATTTTCCATTTTTGATTAATGTTCAATGCGCGGGCCACGCACGCGTCGTGTACGTGTGACTCCCGCATAAATGTTTGATTATGCAACGCTGCGCTCAACACCTCGGCCTGTGCGGAACACGTAATACAAATGTTTAAGGCCAAAAAAAAAAATTGTCTGTTTCTGGTCACCCGACCGACCCTAAATTTCGGCGCCGACCCTAAACTTTTTTTTTCCCAACTCAAATGTTTTTGGGTTTTTTTGGTGGTAAAGGACAGGGTGAGAAAATGAACAACAAAAACGTGTGAAAACGAAAGTCCGCTGACGATTTGTAAATGTGTTGAGTGTCTTGTCTCTATGTATAGTGAATCCAGTCTCTTTGCGCGATTTTTAAAGTTAGTTTTATTGGTCTACATTTGGGGTAAAAAAAAATAAAAAAAAATAAAAAAAATCCCTACCTACCGACCCTATTTTTTTTAGCCATGTTACCAGAAACAGAAAAAAAAAATTTTTTGCCTAATCATTTCATTATTCTAACTTAACTATTTAGGTAGCCGAACGTTCTGTTCACGTTGTATGGCCTTTGAGGTACGTGACTTTAGTCCTATGATAAAAAAAAATAGTTAACACTAAAAGTATGCGAAACCACTCTTAGTTTTACTCAACGTGCATGTGTATACCCCGAGCTCACACACCAACACACTTTCATTTCATTCATTTGCTTTCTGAAAAATATTTTACATAAATAAAAACTTAAAAGCAAATGAGCCTACAAAACCGCTCCACTCCAACTATAGTTCGCGTACACTATGGTAACAACCCCAACACAATCTTTACTTCCAACCCCATTTTGAAATATCGCAACAGCAGACTTCCAGACCTATAACACGATCACATGTGTTCTCTGTTTGCATGTCTGTCCAGTGTCCTGTCCCCCCAAAAAGCATATCAACTCTACCTGTCCCAAGATAGGCCAATTGGTTCTAAGAGGACGTTAAAACTAATAATATTATCATCATCATTTCCTTTCATGTACTTTAGTATCCCATTGCTGGAGTACATTACCAGCTATTGTGTTTTCAGCGTAGCAATAGGGTCCGATATTTAGACGAGACAAGTATAATGCGACGAGTCGAAGACGAGTCGCATTATACTTGTTCGAGTCTAAATATCGGACCCTATTGCTACGCTGAAAACATAATAGCGATTATATAGCTGTTATGACCTTGATTCATTGTTCCAAACTTACAAAATGACAGTTTTTGCGTCGATGCGTTGATCTCAGGTTTTGATAGCAGACGAACTTCTTACGCACATCATGTTCGCGCAGACATGCACACCGCTACACGCTTTCTGACTTTGGAAGAAAAACTGACTCCAAGTGCATTCGATTTCACAACACAGTTGTTGAAACTGCCAGCTTTTTAAGTTGTCAGTGTATGCTGTTGTCGATAGAAACATCGCCACGTGGTACAGATGTGTAAACCGGAACCATGCGTCGGCCATTTTACTCAATATGCTTTTGGATATTGCGGAAAATGGCCGACTTCGGCAGCTACACGGTTTCTGACTTTGGAAGAAAAACTGACTCCAAGTGCATTCGATTTCACAACACAGTTGTTGAAACAGCTTTTTAAGTTGTCAGTGTATGCTGTTTTCGATAGAAACATCGCCGCGTGGTACAGATGTGTAAACTGGAACCATGCGTCTGCCATTTTACTAAATATGCTTTTGGATATTGCGGAAAATGGCCGACTTTGGCAGCAATATGCTTTGATGATCGGGAGATACCATCCAATCACAGCCCCCGAATTCCCCCACGTGTTCATCAGAATAGCTATATTGCACCATGTGGATTCGAAACAAAGCTCAGAGTTCGGTGGGTTATGTAGAGGTTACATGCCGAGTCTCAGTGATTATTAAAAATAATGGTCGAAGTTAGCGGATCATGAAAAATGCGAGCTTTAGGGAGCTTTTTCATGACCACGAACTGAGACCATTATTTTTTATAATCACTGAGACGAGGTGTGTAACCTCTTTATTCCTCCTTTCTTCAGTTATTCAAAGAAAAGAGGATTTTTTTTGGGAAAATTTGATCGAATCCTATTCTCTCAACCAGTCAACCTGCGCAGGCGATCGATTAATGCGCGGTTGTATAGTTCCGTGCAAATCATTCCATTCTGTTAACACTTCTTGTCAGTTTTCCTATTTTGGGCTAAAATCAAGTACACAGATATGCTGTTATTCTGCTGTAGCGGCAAAGGCAGATATTGTGTGTTCTGTATATGTTTTGGTATCGCTTAGGATAATGTTTTTTCGTCAAATGGGACTAGCAGACGAACTTTTGCACCCGTGTTCCAACGTTAAAAACTGTATGAAGTTCAGTTTTCTGGGGAAAATAGTGTATGAAACCCCTTTATGTTGTTTAAATTGATGAGATGTGTGCATTTGGTTGCGTGTGATCTGTTTATTAAATGAAATATTGTTGAAAACTGACCGTCGGATTGCAGTCTGTTGTCGAAGGAACTGAGTGAAAAGAAGGGGAACTACTCTTGTCGCTAGACAAAGTATGAATTACTTGCCTTGGGAAATTGCTTGTGATGAACGGCTTGAGCACGGCAGATGAGATTCAGAAAACAACCGAACTCATGGATTTTATATGGAGATTCATGTGTTCAGGCCTGTAGTTGTTAATTTAAATGCGGTATGTTTGTATTGTTTGCTCCAGAGATGTATACTTCGTACATTAGAGCGTTCGGAACTTTTCAGTCGCAAAAAGTAGTACCGAAACAGAACAACCTCTCAACCCATTGCACTATCGAGGATTCAGGCTGTTGCTGGGTCGTTATTTGTTTGGTTGCTGGGTCATTATCGAAAAATAACTACCCCTACAAGTTTACAGAGGTAAAGAAGCAGAGGGGGGAATAAAGAAACACGAAAATACCCAGCATGCTTCCTCCGAAAGCGGCGTATGGCTGCCTAAATGGCGGGGTAAAAACGGTCATACACGTAAAATTCCACTCGTGCAAAAACACGAGTGTACGTGGGAGTTTCAGCCCACGAAGAAGAAGAAGAAACAAAGCTCAAAATGTAGCAATCAATATATTTTCACCTGCTGGCATTTGCTTGCATGTAACTCCTCTCCAGTCCAGCGCCATTACCCACCAAACAAGAGTCTCAAAGCACTTTACAAAATACAGCGAACATGAAAATGTAACATTCTATGCAGTGCGACTTTTGTCACCTTTTCCCAAACGCTGCCACACAAATATCCAGATAAGCCTCCGTCAGATATTTTGCTCTGAACCCAAGCCAACACCTGTGACTGCCAAATCCGGATCAGAAAGAGCTTAGGAAATCTTTGAAGATGGTCAAAACCTCTCAATTCCGCCCAAACCGCGAACGACGTTTCGCGCCATAGTGAGATTTCGCCACATCTCTCGGGCTGCTCCGCGGTACGAAGTGACACTTTCGCGCGTGCCGGGCATTTATACCAGCTATGGTGGCTCGCTATTGTCAAAAGTTAAAATGTGACCCTCCACCACGAAATGAGTCGCATGTCACCTCGCGCGGTTCTGCGCTAGGCTTAATATCAGTATTTATTTCTTTATTTGGTGTTTAACGTCGTTTTCAACCACGAAGGTTATATCGCGACGGGGAAAGGGGGGGGGGGAGGATGGGATAGAGCCACTTGTCAATTGTTTCTTGTTCACAAAAGCACTAATCAAAAATTGCTCCAGGGGCTTGCAACGTAGTACAATATATGACCTGACTGGGAGAATGCAAGTTTCCAGTACAAAGGACTTAACATTTCTTACATACTGCTTGACTAAAATCTTTACAAACATTGACTATATTCTATACAAGAAACACTTAACAAGGGTAAAAGGAGAAATAGAATCCGTTAGTCGCCTCTTACGACATGCTGGGGATCATCGGGTAAATTCTTTCCCCTAACCCGCGGGGGGTAATATCAGTCCGGGGAGTGTCTGGTAACAGTGTGACGGTCACCTTAGTCACAGGCTTATAACTCGAAAGTGTTCGCTCTTTTCTAAAACGGTTTTCACCACTGGATAGAGCATAAGAAACTCTTTAAGAAAATGTACAAATATGAAAATCATGCAAAGGTGACATGCGACACAATCCGTGGTGGAGGGTCACAAATGATGCGAACATTGTCGAGGACTTGTTGAAAAACAAAAGAAATCGGTTCTCACCAACACGAAGCTTAAGACAAAGTCGAATTTTCGCCTATGGAGGCTTCATCTGGACAACCAATAATAATAATAATATAATTCTCTTTATTTATATAGCGCCTTATCCGAAGTTCAAAGCGCTTTTATGCCGTGTGAGATGGAATATTTTACACAATATATCACGCATTCACATCGACCAGCAAACCTCAAGCCTGTTAGGCGAATGTTCACCTTTCGCTGCCTTTATTCCAAGTCACACGGGTATTTTATGGACATTTTTATCTATGCCTATACAATTTTGCCAGGAAAGACCCTTTTGTCAATCGTGGGATCTTTAACGTGCACACCCCAATATAGTGTACACGAAGGGACCTCGGTTTTTCGTCTCATCCGAAAGACTAGCACTTGAACCCACCATCTAGGTTAGGAAAGGGGGGAGAAAATAGCGGCCCGACCCAGGGTCGAACACGCAACCTCTCGATTCCGAGCGCAAGTGCGTTACCACTCGGCCACCCAGTCCACAGGAAAACAAACAGCAAAAGCAAAAACAAAAGCAGCACAAAACCAAAATAGGGTAACACAATGGAGGGAAGCATAAAGGGAAAGGGGGGACTTTGTTATTTTCAAGAAATTTTAAACGTCAGTCATGAGTTTGTGCTTTTATTTCAAAGACATTTACAGGCGACAATATACCGATAATTTCAGGTTTTGGGACAATAGTGTTTTTTCTTTTCCTTTTCTTGGCTGGTTCCAACTCGAGGAAAAAGTGTTTAACTACAAAGTACATTGTAAATTGTTATGAGTCCTCCTCAGTAATCTATATATGTCTATATTAAAAATAAAAAGGGGGGGGGGACTAGACTAGGCTTAAACATCCCGCGCTAGAGGTGAGCACAGGTTATAACATTATGCCCTCTTTATAATTCTTATTTTGAGTACAGCTAATTTATGCTGTATTTGTCATTTTCGTTTTGACACAACCATGCCGTCATAGGCAACGCTCCACGGTTTTTGTAAGTAGCGAGAGTTAGCTAATAATACATTGCTGCTCTTACCGCTAGTTACCTCCCTTCTCCACAGGAAGGTGGGAGTAGAGAAGATGGGGATGGGAAGGTGGGGGGGGGGGGGCAGTTGGAGAAAGGTACGGTAACGGTCAAAGGGTTAACAGGATCAAACACTTGTTTTCTCCATATTCGGGTCTGTTTCTTTCTCTTTCTCTTTTCTCTCCCTCCAGGGAGATCGGAGGGGGGGGGGGGGCAGTCAACTAAGGCGTAGGTAACAAGTGAATTCTGATGGCAACTACCTATCGTTTTATTTACCTCCTCTCTGTATTCATGCATACAGACGCACACACGCGCACGCTCGCTCGATAGCACGCACGCACGCACGCACGCACGCACGCACGCATGTACACACACACGTACGCACGCATACACACGCACGCACACACACACACACACACACACACACAGACACACACACACACACACACCTCATCACTTCACAAATTCAGTCATGCACTAACTCACTCATTCACTCATTCACTCATTCACTCACCCACGCACCCATCTATACTCATTGACACATGCACTCATTCTCACAAGCATGCATCTTTCTTCTTGTGTATTTGCGGCTTAAAAGAGACCAGAGCTTGTTGACAGAATTATCTTACACTCACACCGCAGAGTGTAAATAAATATAAAAAACGAGGAACAAGAATAGACCCTGGAAAGACACACACATCAGTTAAAGGAGTAATGTCCAGGGCTCACCACAGACGCTACACGAAATTTTTACTCCACGAACAATTTACTCTGGAGTAAATATTTCGTACGAAATTCTTACTCCGAGTACACTTTTCGTACGAGAAAAGAACTCCCCAAGGCACGAACAAATTATTCCCTCCACGAAATTTTTACTCCCCATATTATTTTACTTCCAGTAAAAATATCGTTCGCAAAAATGGGATGCGGGCGAAGGGTTACTGCCAATAAGTGATCTCGCGCACACGAATGTCGCGCTACCCTCCTTCCACCCCTTCCACCACCAAGACTAACAGGGGACAAGGGAGTAAAAATTTCGTACACCTGGCATGGGAGGTTAAATTGCTCGTGTTGGGGTGAAGTAATTTATTCGTTATTTATTCGTGAGGGGAGTAACATTTGTGTACGAAATGTTTACTCGGAACTCACCTGTCTTGGGGAGTAATTTTCTCGTGCAATGGGGGAGTGCTTTTTTTCGTAAAGGGAGTAACTTTTTCGTACGAAATGTTTACTCCGGAGTAAAAATCTCGTGGGAGTAATTTTCTCGTGTTACACCGGGGTCACCAAAATTAATTATCATTTTTAGGGGGTCCAAAGACCCCGTCATCGAAAATGTATAGGGTCTCAAAACCGGGAGGACTTTTTGCAGTTTTGTAAAACAAAAGTGTTGTAACGGTTTAATTTACCACACACACACAAACACACACACACACACACACACACGCGCGCGCGCGCGCGCGCACACACGCACGCACACACGCACACGCACATTTACACACACTGGTAGACATATGCACTCGATTATTCTCTCTGCCTCTGTACTGTTGTCTCTGCCTCTCTCTCTCTCTCTCTCTCTCTCTCTCTCTCTCTCTCTTCTCGATGTTTTATTTCTTTGTCAAAAACAGTTTCCGGCTTCACCATCATACCTAGGTTGGCCCCTTCCCAAAACGCAAACTGCGAAATGTCACTGCTGTAACACTATTGGCAAGTATTTATCACCGTTGCATTCCCTCCGTGACTAAATGTCGCACAGAGGTATGTCACCTTTCAAAGAAAATTACAAAAAAATAGAAGAGGGAGGATAGACATGTAAATGTCGTAGATTGAACAGTCAATAAGAGGAAAGGACATGAAAGGAAAAACAAAAGAGAAAACCAAAACGCGACATGGGTGTCCATGTTAAAATCAAGCCATTTTTCCCCCATGTTACTTTATGTCAAGGCAACACACTTTTCTTTTAACCCTAAAGTAGAATCATATTCATGCTAATAACATTTCAATAACTATATTTCTTCGAGTGTAAAATGGGTATATAGCAAGAGACACGTAATCTTGTTGTGTGTCGTTGTTTCATTCTAAGCGGCATCCATTATACATGTATTTTGCTATTTTCCATGTAATTGGAACGATCACTCAAGAAAACATTTCTTTTAGCTGAACCAACGTCTGCAGTAACTATAATATTGAATGTATCGATTGAACACTGGATTTCCCTTCTTTGAGCTATGTGACGACAGAGGCCGACAAAAACATCATATTTAGGCGGCCAGCCGAGACTACAAAATAGTGCATGTTTGTGTGCGTTCAATCATACAAACTACAAGAAATTCTAACCAGAATCGATCGATACATAAATGTTATTTGTATTTTTGACCAAAATAGGACAATTTACACATATCTCAACAGTCATTGTTCACCTCGATCGACCGCTGGCGCGGTCTCGGTAGAACACTGACTGCCTCGGTCTGTGTAAAATGTCATATTTTTGTCAAAAATACATATAACGTATATAATTTGTTGATCAAGCTGATATAACATCCAATTTTCAATCATTTGACAATCAAACCGACATAGTAAACCCTGACATCACACAATCAAGTAAAGAACCTAGCAGCCTGTCAACCCTGACATCACACAATCAAGTAAAGAACCTAGCAGCCTGTCAACCCGTAGTAAACCCTGACATCACACAATCAAGTAAAAAACCTAGCAGCCTGTCAACCCGTAGTAAACCCTGACATCACACAATCGAGTAAAGAACCTAGCAGCCGGTCAACCCGTAGTAAACCCTGACATCACACAATTGAGTAAAGAACCTAGCAGCCTGTCAACCCGTAGTAAACCCTGACATCAAACAATCGAGTAAAGAACATAGCAGCCTGTCAACCCGTAGTAAACCCTGACATCACACAATCAAGTAAAGAACCTAACCTAGCAGCCTGTCAACCCGTAGTAAACCCTGACATCACACAATCAAGTAAAGAACCTAACCTAGCAGCCTGTCAACCCGTAGTAAACCCTGACATCACACAATCAAGTAAAGAACCTAACCTAGCAGCCTGTCAAACCGTAGTAAACCCTGACATCACACAATCGAGTAAAGAACCTAGCAGCCTGTCAACCCTGACATCACACAATCGAGTAAAGAACCTAGCAGCCTGTCAACCCGTAGTAAACCCTGACATCACACAATCGAGTAAAGAATCTAGCAGCCTGTCAACCCGTAGTAAACCCTGACATCACACAATCAAGTAAAGAACCTAGCAGCCTGTCAACCCGTAGTAAACCCTGACATCACACAATCAAGTAAAGAACCTAGCAGCCTGTCAACCCGTAGTAAACCATGACATCACACAATCAAGTAAAGAACCTAGCAGCCTGTCAACCCGTAGTAAACCCTGACATCACACAATCAAGTAAAGAACCTAACCTAGCAGCCTGTCAACCCGTAGTAAACCCTGACATCACACAATCAAGTAAAGAACCTAACCTAGCAGCCTGTCAACCCGTAGTAAACCCTGACATCACACAATCAAGTAAAGAACCTAACCTAGCAGTCTGTCAACCCGTAGTAAACCCTGACATCACACAATCAAGTAAAGAACCTAACCTAGCAGCCTGTCAACCCGTAGTAAACCCTGACATCACACAATCAAGTAAAGAACCTAACCTAGCAGTCTGTCAACCCGTAGTAAACCCTGACATCACACAATCAAGTAAAGAACCTAGCAGCCTGTCAACCCGTAGTAAACCCTGACATCACACAATCAAGTAAAGAACCTAGCAGCCTGTCAACCCGTAGTAAACCCTGACATCACACAATCAAGTAAAGAACCTAACCTAGCAGCCTGTCAACCCGTAGTAAACCCTGACATCACACAATCGAGTAAAGAACCTAGCAGCCTGTCAACCCGTAGTAAACCCTGACATCACACAATCGAGTAAAGAATCTAGCAGCCTGTCAACCCGTAGTAAACCCTGACATCACACAATCGAGTAAAGAACCTAGCAGCCTGTCAACCCTGACATCACACAATCAAGTAAAGAACCTAGCAGCCTGTCAACCCTGACATCACACAATCGAGTAAAGAACCTAGCAGCCTGTCAACCCGTAGTAAACCCTGACATCACACAATCGAGTAAAGAATCTAGCAGCCTGTCAACCCGTAGTAAACCCTGACATCACACAATCAAGTAAAGAACCTAGCAGCCTGTCAACCCGTAGTAAACCCTGACATCACAAAATCGAGTAAAGAACCTAGCAGCCTGTCAACCCGTAGTAAACCCTGACATCACACAATCAAGTAAAGAACCTAGCAGCCTGTCAACCCTGACATCACACAATCAAGTAAAGAACCTAGCAGCCTGTCAACCCGTAGTAAACCCTGACATCACACAATCAAGTAAAGAACATGGCAGCCTGTCAACCCGTAGTAAACCCTGACATCACACAATCAAGTAAAGAACCTAGCAGCCTGTCAACCCGTAGTAAACCCTGACATCACACAATCAAGTAAAGAACCTAGCAGCCTGTCAACCCGTAGTAAACCCTGATATCACACAATCAAGTAAAGAACCTAGCAGCCTGTCAACCCGTAGTAAACCCTGACATCACACAATCAAGTAAAGAACCTAGCAGCCTTTCAACCCGTAGTAAACCCTGACATCACACAATCGAGTAAAGAACCTAGCAGCCTGTCAACCCTGACATCACACAATCAAGTAAAGAACCTAGCAGCCTGTCAACCCTGACATCACACAATCGAGTAAAGAACCTAGCAGCCTGTCAACCCGTGGGGCTGATTGAGCAAGCTCGCTGGAAACTTACCGGCAAAATAAACGTCAAGGTAGGCCGCTAGCCTGCTTGCGTGCGTATGTGATGTGTGTGTGTGTGTGTGTGTGTGTGTGTGTGTGTGTGTGTGTGTGTGTGTGTGTGTGTGTGTGTGTGTGTGTGTGTGAGTGCGTGTGTGTGCGTGTGTGTGTGTGTGTGCCTGTGTGTGTGTGCCTGTCTGTGTGTGTCTGTGTCTGTGTGTGTGTGTCTATGACAGTGTGTGTGTGTTTGTGTGTGTCTGTGTGTGTCTCTGTGTCTGAGTGAGTGTGTGTTTTGTGCCAGCTGACTAGCCAACGAACGAACAAGCCAGCTACTGACTGACTATTCAAAATAATTGTCCAGAGTTATAGAAACTACAAAGTAAAATAACTGGGGAATATCCTAAATCAAAGCCAGCTTGCCAGCCCATCAAACTATAAGCCAAGCAAACCAGCCACCAAACCTACCAACCAAACCAGCCGGTACGTCAACGAACACCACGGCTCCTTTAAAAGAGCGGTCAAAGGACTTAACCGTGTGACTCTTAGGAAATGAAAGGGCGCATGCAGAGGCTTAGCTGTGGGGATTGGAACCCTATCCCCCTGGCACACACGACAAGTGTCGGCTGGATGCCTATACCCTCGGTTGAGAAAAAGGAACGGAGTTAAAAATAAAAAATAAAGTCGTCCACGTGTCTCTCTTTGCTCCAATCCCGTGGTCTTTCATTTTTGCCCCGACTGTGACTGGACTCGTTTGACCGTGGCTGGGAGTGCTGGATAAACGACCATGAGACCAAACAGGTGAATTATATTACACGGTGTTGATGATTTTAGTTATCTCTGATGATATTTTAACTGAATGTGCTGGATAAACGATCATGAGACCAAACAGGTGAATTATATTACACGGTGTTGATAATTTTAGTTATCTTTGTCGATATTTTAACTGAATGTGCTGGATAAAGGACCATGAGACCAAACAGGTGAATTATATTACACACTGTTGATGATTTTAGTTATCTCTGATGATATTGTTTTTACTAAATTTATAATAGGATAATAACAATATTTCTATTTTTATGTTGCAATTCCTTACAACGGTATTATACGTTATTTGCATTTTTGACCAAACGTGTCGATTATATTGCACAGTAGGCCTATATTAATGATTTTAGTTATCTCGGTCGATATTTTAACTATTTTTTTGTGAAGGGATGATGAAAATGGTTCTTTTGTGATACAGTATTTAACGTTATTTGTATTTTGTATCCAAAATATGACATTTTAATACGCATATTGAGTTGTCAGTGTTCCTCCTAAACCACGCTAGCGGTCAAGGTGAATAGTGACGATCGAGATCTGTTTTAAATGTCATATTTGTGTCAAAAGTATAAAGAACATGTATGTATCGATCCATTCTTGTTGGACGACGGGACTGCAACCTTAGAGATTCCCTGGTTCGATCCTCTCTTCGTTCCCCAGTTCCCCTACAACCCGGCACAAACGCATGCCAGAACCCTCGTTGCCACACCTGCCCCCACATTTCCCATTCTACCACTCTGACCGGCCCCCAAAAAGATTTCAAAATTAAACGCACGTTCTCTTGCACCAGCCGCAACCTCATCTATGCCATAGCCTGTCTCAAATGCCCCAAAGTAACAGCTATTGTGTTTTCAGCGTAGCAATAGGGTCCGATATTTAGACGAGACAAGTATAATGCCGACGAGTCGAAGACGAGTCGCATTATACTTGTTCGAGTCTAAATATCGGACACTATTGCTACGCTGAAAATACAATAGCGATTATATAGCTGTTTTGACCTTTATTTGTTGTTGCAAAATGACAGTTTTTGCGTCGATGCGTTGATCTCAGGCCGACAGTTTTGATAGCAGACGCCGTTTCTTATGCGCATTAGTTTTGGGCAGGCGCCACACTGACTTTGGAAAAAACTCGATCTGACAACACAGCTGTTAAACAGCTTTTTATTAGTTCATTCGTATACAACAAAAAGAAGTTTGAGTTTTTTTAAATTTTTAACAAGACTACTTATGAAGAAGACCAAAACACAACATCAACGGAAAACTAGAAACAACTGAAGAACTAGGATGGAACAAGGGGAGGAAAAGAGAACAGCTAATCTGTACAAAGCGAGCAGACGGCAGCAACGTTTTCAGTTTGGGTGAATGGCATTTATACTTGTCTCGTCATGAAGCGAATTTTTCAACCTCAGTTATAAACGATGGGTTGTACATCAATACTTCAGAGGGGAAGTGGGGTATTTAGTGTGGAGTTACGAGATAAGAAAAGCCGAATGCGAAAGTTTGTGTCAGTCGGCAACTGTGAACTAAGCTCACAGGCACACAAAAACGGCTGTTCCGTTTTACTCCCCTGTTTGTACTACATCTTTCGACTTTGGGCATTTTGTGGTGTTTAGGGACAGAAAATAATAGGTTTAGTCTTGTTTCATCGGGAATTTAGCAGAAAGGGTATGCTATCGACATTTGTAAAGCTGAAATCATTCCCGAGAAGAATGTCAAGTTGTCAGTGTATGCTGTAGTCGATCAGTGAAACATCATGTGGTACAGATGGGTAAACCGGAACCATGCGTCTTTGTTATTGACAATATGCTTTGTGTCAGTCGGCAACTGTGAACTAAGCTCACAGGCACACAAAAACGGCTGTTCCGTTTTACTCCCCTGTTTGTACTACATCTTTCGACTTTGGGCATTTTGTGGTGTTTAGGGACAGAAAATAATAGGTTTAGTCCTGTTTCATCGGGAAGTTAGCAGAAAAGGGTATGCTATCGACATTTGTAAAGCTGAAAAACATTCCCGAGAAGAATTTCTAGTTGTCAGTGTATGCTGTTGTCGATCAGTGAAACATCATGTGGTACAGATGGGTAAACCGGAACCATGCGTCTTTGTTATTGCCAATATGCTTTTGGATATTGGCAAAAATGGCCGACTTGGCCGGCATTATGCTTGGATGATCGGAAGAGACCATCCAATCACAGCCCCCGAATTCCCCCACGTGTCCATCAGAATAGCTATATAGCTATATATATTACTCTACATTGGTGAGACCGAAAGAACCCTCTTTACTCGCTTCACTGAACATCTGGCAGATATTCGGCATCGCCGCTGAAGGTCTGTTGCCCAACATTTCAACAGCAGCAACCACACCTCCCTGGATGCACGTGTGAAAGGTGTCTCCACACCTGACGGTTTGAATGCGAAAATGTGATGTACTTGTATTCCCCCAAACATACGGATGAGACGAAAAATCGAGGTCCCTTCGTGTACACTACATTGGGGTGTGCACTTTAAAGATCCCACGATTGACAAAAGGGTCTTTCCTGACAAAATTGTATTGGCATAGATAAAAATGTCCACCAAAATACCCGTGTGACTTGGAATAATAGGCCGTGAAAAGTAGGATATGTGCCGAAATGGCTGCGGTCTGCTGGCCGATGTGAATGCGTGATGTATTGTGTAAAAAAAATTCCATCTCACACGGCATAAATAAATCCCTGCACCTTGAATATGTGCGCGATATAAATTGCATTAAAAAAAAATTAACAAAAAATTAAAATTAAAATCAAAAATTTTTTTTAAAAAATCCCTGCGCTTAGAACTGTACCCACGGAATACGCGCAATATAAGCCTCATATTGATTGATTGATTGATTGACATACTGTGGATTTACGGTACGTGTGTGTGTGTATTTGTATTTGTGTCGGTGTGTGTGTGTGTGTGTGTGTGTGTGTGGTTTTGTTTCTGTGTGTGTTTATGTGTGTGGTTATGCGTGTGTGTGTGTGTGTGTGTGTGTGTGTGTGTGTGTGTGTGTGTGTGTGTGTGCAGGGCCGGACTAGGCGAAGAGGAGGGGGGGTTGCCAGTGGTGGCCCAGGGGGATGTCCCCCCTGGCGGCAGGGGCGGATCAGTTCATTTTATGGGTGTTTTTTTTCAAAAGTATATTGTGAAGATATGGGTGTGAAGGCACAAAGCGCCGAGCCGACGGCGCAAAGCGCCTAGCTTGCTAGGGGGGTCCGGGGGCATGCCCCCCCCCCCCCGGAAAATTTTGAAAAAAAAGGATGCAAAATGGTGCAATCTGGTGCATTCTGAGGATGATCATTACCAGTTTCAGGCAGCAGATTTTGTCACTGATTAATACCCCAAAAATTGAAACTCAATGTAAAATAAAGAAATGCATGCCTCATTCAATATTTTTATTTTTTGGCTGGGGGGGGGGGGGGTCCGGAAACCCTAGAACCCCCACCCCCTCGTTGTGGGGGTCAGGGGGCGAAGGGTAGGTCATATTCTGAGATAGGAAAATGGTCGCTCCTTGCATGAAACGGCATAAAATAAGCAATAATAAAAATAAAAAAAATAAATAAGGTACATGTTTAGGCTAGGGGGGGGGGTTGCGCAACCCCCATAACCCCCCCGGTAGTCCGGCCCTGGTGTGTGTGTGTGTGTGTGTGTGTGTGTGTGTGTGTGTGTGTGTGTG
>NC_090260.1:31056838-31101838 GCF_037325665.1 Littorina saxatilis | reverse complement strand
TGGTTGAACCAAGCAGATTTGGTTTTTGTTTTTTGTTTTGTTTTGTTTTTGCTTAACGCTCAGCCGACCACGAAGGGCCATATCAGGGCGGTGCTGCTTTGACATATAACGTGCGCCACACACAAGACAGAAGTCGCAGCACAGGCTTCATGTCTCACCCAGTCACATTATTCTGACACCGGACCAACCAGTACCAAGCAGATTGAACAATGTCAATTACTGATAAGGTGTCTGCTTTCTTGCTTGGGAAATCAGTGTTGTCTGTTTCTCTAGTTTTTATGGTAGCTGGTTTTTATTTTTTTTAATTTTTGATCAAGCCCCGTTTTGCTTTATCCTTGATGAAGTTTTGTTTCAGGCAAACAAGACAATGGAGATAACCTTTGGTTATTTAACTGGAAACGGCTAGGATATAGTCTGTATATCCAGCCTGATTCCCGAAATGAAATCACTTTAAAAATAAAAAAATAAATTTAAAAGAAGCTTTTCCTCCAAAGAGCGTAAAAAGGATGTGGCCAAAAAGAGGAAATCATTGATTAACCTTTCTTGTCTTTGTTTTAATTTAACGTTACTGAACTTGTCGTATCCGATATCCAGGAGCACGTATATATGACCGGCACGGTTGGCCTAGTGGTAAGGCGTCCGCCCCGTGATCGGGAGGTCGTGGGTTCGAACCCCGGCCGGGTCATACCTAAGACTTTAAAATTGGCCATCTAGTGGCTGCTCCGCCTGGCGTCTGGCATTATGGGGTTAGTGCTAGGACTGGTTGGTCCGGTGTCAGAATAATGTGACTGGGTGAGACATGAAGCCTGTGCTGCGACTTCTGTCTTGTGTGTGGCGCACGTTAAATGTCAAAGCAGCACCGCCCTGATATGGCCCTTCGTGGTCGGCTGGGCGTTAAGCAAACAAACAAACAAACAAAGGAGCACGTATCCCCTAGGGCTTCCAGTCATGCTATCCGTTTGAAAACATACCAAGTTTATTTGACTTTCATGCACGGAGCCAAACACTGCAAATTGTTTACGAATACATTTTAGTCTGTCTCCTAGCAGAAAAGCGTGGCCCTTGACCAGGCTCACATCCGGTCCCGCACGTAAACTAACTACGTAAACAGCATACATGAAAGGTTATTAATCTCGGCGAGAAGGAGAATTGATTGTGTTTTGGGGTTTTTTTTCTTTGATTTTGTTGTTTGTTGTTTGTTATTCTCTCAGTACAAGATGAAACGAGACAACAAGTGTGGAATATGCGGCGATCCCGTTGACAAACCACGTGACAACGAGAACGGGGGTAAATTTGATGCTGGCATCATCACCGGAAGTTACGCACCAGGCCAGGCAAGCATCCTTGTTGTCATATATCCTGTCATTCATTGTTGTCGATGTTCAGAGAAAAGAAGAATGTCTCGTAGTCTTATGTGTTTGTTTGTTTGGTTTTTTGTTTGTTTGTTTGGTTGGTTTTTTGTTTGTTTATCTGTGTGGTTTATTATTTTTGTTTGTTTGATTGGTTGTTTGTTGGATTGGTTGTTTATTATTGCAAGTTCTCTTAAACACGTTATTTAAACTATATCTGGAATGCCGTAGCTCAAAAGATTTCCATCAGCAACACATACGTAGTTTTGTACGCATCTCTGGACTATTGTATTCATCTCGATCAATCTCTAGTCTATTGTATTCATTACCCATCACTGTTAGTGTATTGTACCCATCTATAATAATCTCTTCTGTATAAGTTCTGTATTTATCTCTCGCATCTTTTATCCATCTCTTATAATCTCAAGTCTATTACATGCAACTCTAACAATCTCTACAAGTCTATTGTATTTATCTATAACAACCTCTAGTCTATCTATCTCTAATAATCTCTTACCTAGTGTGTATTCATCTATCACCTCTAGTCTGTCGTATCCATTTCTAGCGTTCTCTTGTCCATTTTATCCATCCTTTATCACCTCTACTCTGTTGTACCCATCTCTAATGATCTCTAATCTATTCTATCCATATCGTATAACCTCCAGTCTGTCGTAAACATCTTTCATAATATGATATCTAATGTGTCAATCCCTTTTAACCTCTAGTCTGTCGAATACACCTCAAATGATCTCTTATCCCTATCTATTATAACCTCTAGCCTGCCGTATACATCTCTGCTAATCTTGTGTCTATTGTATCAAACTCTCATTAATTTCAGCATGTCGTATTCATCTCCAATAATCTCTTATCGATCGTATCCGTCTCTTATAACCTGAAGTCTGTCGTATCCACCACTACTAATCTGTTGTGTATTGTATCGATCTCTAATTACTTCTAGCCTGTCGTATTCACCTCTAATAATCTTGTATCTAGTGCATCTATCTCTAATAATCTCTTTTACATTTAATGCATATCTTATAACCTCTACTTTTTTTGCATCGATCTCCAAACATCTCTAGTCTATTGTATCCATCTCTTATAGCATCTAGTCTGTCTTCTCCATCTCTAATAATCTCTTATCTGGTGTATCCATCTCTCATAGCATCTAGTCTGTCGTATCAATCTCTTATCCATATCTATTATAACCTCGAGTCTTTCGTATACATCTCTAATGTCCCTCTTATCCATATATTATTGACTCTAGCCTGTTGTATTCATCTCCAATATTCTAGTCTCTAGTGTATCCGTCTCTGATAATCTGGTATATATGTCACAGTGGAAAGTGGAATCCAGAGGAATCTGAGATTCCCCTAGGGGAAAGTAGAATTCCAGTTTCCCCTCGAGGAAACTAGAATTCTACTTTCCTCTGGATTATTGCCAGATGAAACTGGAATTCCAGTTTCCTCTAGGGGAAACTGGAATTCAATTTCTAGGGGAAAGTAGAATTCTACTTTGCCCTAGTGGAAACTGGAATCAGACTTGAAATTTGCTTAATTTTTTGCCAGATTTTACTGAACTTTAGAACGTAGTCCTGCTGACCGACTCAGTTTTGTTTCTCAGCATTTTACCCAAAACATATGTTTTTACCTTGTGTATGTAGTGGACTCGACAATGCTGAATTCACACGTGCCATTATCTCTACGTCCCAATAGCACTACGTGTCGATCAATCAATCAATCAATATGAGGCTTATATCGCGCATATTCCGTGGGTACAGTTCTAGGCGCTCTGCAATAATGCCGTGTGAGATGGAATTTTATACGGCCAGTAGATTGCAGCCATTTCGGCGCATATTTACCTTTCACGGCCTATTATTCCAAGTCACACGGGTATAGGTAGACAATTATTAACTGTGCCTAAGCAATTTTGCCAGGAAAGACCCTTGTGTCGATATCACTATGTTGTGAAAAAAACAATGTACTGTAGCGCTACGTGTCAATACGGCGCTACGTGTCGATAGCGCTACGTGACAATAGCACTACTACTAAACTGCAGACACTTCGCTTTGCCGAGTGTGCATATGTATTTATACATATTGTATTTATATATTGTATATCAGAAGAATGAATGAACGAAAACAACTGCACTCCGGCGAAACTACCGGAATGTTCCAGAACCCAAGGGAGGTAACTCTTGCTTTGTATCCATGTAAAGGAGGTGACTCTTCTTATGAGAGCATACATTATCTTTCTTATTAGGTGTTGAGAGTTGAAGTTCTGGTTCTGCTGCTCCATAGAATTTGTCCGAAAATAACTGTGTTAGGGGTGGCATAGTAAGAGCCCCTTTTAATGACCAAAGCTTTTTTCTCTAGCAATTCGCTTGCTACTGACCAGCCTACATTGCGACGATCAACTTTGTCTGATGTGTATCAGAGACTCTGTCTATGTTATGCAGTGTGCGCTCGCTATGATACCCTTTTCTTTCGCAAATATGAACATCAGAGCAACGAATCTCCGCCGATTCCTTGCCGATCACTGGCATCTGATCATCAAATGAAACATCTTTTTCATCGAATGTATATAAATTATCATAATATGATTGTACTTTCTTAATTATTGCATGTCTAATTTTTCCAAAATTACAAAAATATTCACCGTCCGAAATCCATTTTATACGGGTTCTTATAACCATTCCGTCAATTTTCTTTAGTCGAATTGCAATTAATTCCTGTCTTTTCTTTTCGAAAATAAACAAAATATTTTCATTAAAAGTTGTCTCTAAATGTTTAATTTCGTCCACCAATTTACTTTCCCGCTGTACACTTTCTTTCTTTTTAAAGGATGCTTATGTCAATTTGTTGACAACATGTGTAAGGCCAAAAAAAAAATAGGTCTGTTTACGGTAACCCGACCGACCCTAGTTTTTTCGCGCGACCTTTTTTGGCATTTGGGAAAAAAAAATCTTGTTTTTTTGGCAAAATAACGTAAAAATATGGTTTTTTGGAAAAAAAAAAAAAATCCCGACCTACCGACCCTATTTGTTTGGCCTATGTTACCGTAAACAGACCTTTTTTTTGGCCTAAATACATCGATACGTGCAAATGGAAACACATATGAAACGTTTGTTCAGTCACACACCACTACATTTTGAGTTGTTAATGGGTCTGTGATTATATAGCCTGCTGTTTCCCAAAAGCTAATTATCAACAATGACCCAACAGCCTCCATTCTTCTCTCGTTTACCATTGTCCCCAGATACTTCAGCAAGCAAAGTGCAAAAGCAAGCAAAATACTTAGATGGTTTTGTCTCTCGCTGCGTGCACATTGTTGTCAGCTACGAGAGAGAGAGAGAGAGAGAGAGAGAGAGAGAGAGAGAGAGAGAGAGAGAGAGAGAGAGAAAGAGAGAGAGAGAGAGATCAAATCAATTCAAATCAAATCAAATCAAATTTTATTTTACGAGGGTTATGGCATAAGCAATATAAACGAGCTTCCTTTCAACCAGCCCTCGCCCAGAGACAGACTACTCAGAGAGATGAGAGAGAGAGAGTTTTTCTATTTATGTTAGGCGTTATTCTTGAACAAAATTAATGCAGAACAGTCTCAAGTGATAGTTATTGGATCAAATGCAAGTCTGATTCCAGTTTCCACTAGGGCAAAGTAGAATTCTACTTTCCCCCAGAGATTGAATTCCAGTTTCCCCTAGAGGAAACTGGAATTCCAGTTTCATCTGGCAATAATCCAGAGGAAAGTAGAATTCCAGTTTCCTCGAGGGGAAACTGGAATTCTACTTTCCCCTAGGGGAATTTTAGATTCCTCTGGATTCCACTTTCCACTGTGACATATATATAATTCTATTGTATCCATCTCTTATAGCAGCTAGTCTGTCGGATCCATATAAAATAATCTATTATCTGTTGTATCCATCTCTTATAGCATCTAGTCTGTTGTATCCGTCTCTAATAATCTCTAGTCTATTGTATCCATCTCTAATAATCTCTAGTCTATAATGTGTTCACAGACTGCCCAGTTCAAAGTTCTGATGAACTCAAACTACGGGGGTTCCATGGAATTCAAGATGTGTCCTCAGCAGTGGGTCAGTCAGGGCTGCTTCGACAAGCACCCCATCCAGATGGCTGACGGGTCTGGTACAAGGTCAGTTTGTGTGTGTGGGGGGGATGCGTTTTTGTGTGTGTGTGTGTGTGTGTGTATATGTGTGTGGCTGTGTGGCTGTGTGTGTGTGTGTGTGAGTGTGTGTGTGTGTGTGTGAGTGTGTGTGTATGTGTGTGTGTGTCTGGATGACTGTGTCTGTGAGTCTATATGTCTGCGTCTGTGTTTTTGTGTCTGTGTTCGTGTGTTTGAACGGTTAGTAAGGGGGAGGGGATGGAGGGGGGGGGGGGTCTGCTGTGTAAAAAACATCAAAATGTTCTGCTGTGTAGAAAACATCAAAATGTTATCTTCAAATCAAGACAGTAGCTAACAAGTCGCGTAAGGCAAAATTACTACATTTAGTCAAGCAGTGGAACTGACAGAATGAAACTGAACGCACTGCATTTATTCACAATGACCGTAGTCCGCCGCTCGTGCAAAAGGCAGTGAAATTGACGAGCCTGTTTAGAGTGGTAGCGGTTGCGCTGTGCAGCATAAGATCTGTACCTCTCTTCGTTTTAACTTTCTGAGCGTGTTTTGAATCCAAACATATCATATCTATGTGTTTTTTGGAATCAAGAACCGACAAGGAATAAGATGAAATTGTTTTTAAATCGAATTCAGAAATTTAGTTTTAATCATATTTTTTATATATTGAATTTTCAGAGCTTATTTTTAATCCGAATATAACATATTTATATGTTTTTGGAATCAGAAAATGATGAAGAATAAGATAAACGTAATTTTGGATCGATTTATAAAAAAATAATTTTAATTACAATTTTCAGATTTTTGATGACCAAAGTCATTAATTAATTTTTAAGACTCCAAGCTGAAATGCAATACCAAAGTTCGGCCTTCGTCAAAGATTGCTTGGCCAAAATTTCAATCAATTTTATTCAAAAATGTAGGTGTGACGGTGGCGCCTCAACTTTTTCAAAAAGCCGGATATGACGTCATCAAAGACATTTATCGAAAAAATGAAGAAAAAACATCTGGGGATATCATACCCAGGAACTCTCATGAAAAATTTCATAAAGATCGGTCCAGTAGTTTACTCTGAATCGCTCTACACACACACACACACACAGACAGACACACACACACACACACACACACACACACACACACACACACGCACACACACACACACACACACACACACACACACACACACACACACACACACACATACACCACGACCCTCGTCTCGATTCCCCCTCTATGTAAACAGAAGAACAAGCTTGGTTCGTTTTCTTTTTACATTTAGTCAAGTTATGACTAAATGTTTTAACATCGAGGGGGGAATCGAGACGAGGGTCGTGGTGTATGTGTGTGTGTGTGTGTGTCTGTCTGTGCATGTGTGTGTGTAGAGCGATTCAGACTAAACTACTGGACCGATCTTTATGAAATTTTACTTGAGAGTTCCTGGGAATGATATCCCCGGATTTTTTTTTCATTTTTTTGATAAATGTCTTTGATGACGTCATATCCGGCTTTTTGTAAAAGTTGAGGCGGCAATGTCATACCCTCATATTTCATTCAAAATGATTGAAATTTTGGCCAAGCAATCTTCGACGAAGGCCGGACTTCGGTATTGCATTTCAGCTTGGTGGCTTAAAAATTAATTCATGACTTTGGTCATTAAAAATCTGAAAATTGTTTTAAAATAAATAATTATAAAACGATCCAAATTTACGTTCATCTCATTCTTCATCATTTCCTGATTCCAAAAACATATAAATATGTTATATTCGGAATAAAAACAAGCTCTGAAAATTAAAAATATAAAAATTATGATCAAAATTAAATTTTCGAAATTCTTTTAATAACACGTTCATCTTATTCCTTGTCGGTTCCTGATTCCAAAAACATATATATATGATATGTTTGGATTAAAAACACGCTCAGAAAGTTAAAACAAAGAAAGGTACAGAAAAGCGTGTCAGCGCAACTACTTGTCTGCTCTTCTTGTCAATTTCACTGCCTTTGCCACAAGCGATGGACTGACGATGCTACGAGTATACGGTCTAGCTGAAAAATGGCAATGCGTTCATTTTCATTCTGTGAGTTCGACAGCTTGACTAAATGTTGTATTTTCGCCTTACGCGACTTGTTTCTTTTTTTGTGTGGTGCTTTTTGTTATATTTAGTCAAGTTTTGACTAAATATTTTAACATCGAGGGGGAATCGAAACGAGGGTCGTGGTGTATGTGCGTGTGTGTGTGCGTGCGTGTGTGTGTGTGTGTGTGTTTGTGTGTGTTTGCGTGTGTGTGTCTGTCTGTCTGTCTGTCTGTCTGTCTGTCTGTCTGTCTGTCTGTCTGTCTGTGCGTGTGTGTGTGTAGAGCGATTGAGAGTAAACTACTGGACCGATCTTTATAAAATTTGACATGAGAGTTCCTGGGAATGATATCCCCGGACATTGTTGGGTTTTTTTCAATAAATACCTTTGATGACGTCATATCCGGCTTTTTCTTAAGGTTGAGGCGGCACTGTCACACCTTCATTTTTCAATCAAATTGATTGAAATTTTGGCAAAGCAATCTTCGACGAAGGCCGGACTTTGGTATTGCATTTCAGCTTGGTGGCTTAAAACATAGTTAATGAGTTTGGTCATTAAAAATGGAAAACTTGTAATTAAAATTATTTTTTTATTAAACGATCCAAAAATAATTTTATCTTATTCTTTGTCATTTTATAATTCCAAAACCATATACATATGTTATATTTGGATTACAAACAAGCTCTGAAAATTAAAAATATGAAAATTATGATTAAAATTATTTTTCCGAAATCGATTTAAAAACAATTTCATCTTATTCCTTGTCGGTCCCTGATTCCAAAAACATATAGATATGATATGATATGTTTGGATTAAAAACAAACTCAGTAAGCTAAAAAGAATAGACATACAGAAAAGCGTGTTATCCTGCTCAGCGCGACCACTACTGCACTATTCTGCATGGCTTGTCGATTTCACTGCCTTTGCCACGAGCGGTGGGCTGACGAAACTACGAGTATGTGGTCTTGGTGAAAAAAGAAGTGCGTTCAGTTTCATTCTGTGAGTTCGACAGCTTGACTAAATGTTGTTATTTCACCTTACGCGACTTGTTTTGTTTTTAATCTGGTTAACTCCACTTCACTCCACTCTTTCATTTTACTGATCTTTATCAGTAAATCAGCAATCGTATGCAATCAGCAATCATCCTGTCCTCTGTCGTCAGATTCTTTGTACCGGAAGAGAAGCAAGGCGTGGTAAACGTTGACGTCAAGATGCCGTCAGATATGACGTGTGAGCGTTGCGTCATGCAGTGGACATACACAGGAAGTACGTCATCAGTGACGAAAGAAAAGAACCAATGGGGCCACGAAGTGTCGCTTTTGTCTCTGTTGTGCTGTTATCTCATAAATGTTTTCTGCCTCTATCGCTGTTTTACCTTTTAAAGATAGATTGTGTGTGTGTTTAGTATTGATGCCAAAATAGGGCTCGGCAGCAACGGAGCTTATCACCTTTTTTGATGATGATGATGATGATGATGATGATGATGATGATGATGATGATGATGATGATGATGATGATGATGATGATGATGATGATGATGATGATGATGATGATGATGATGATGATGATGATGATGATGATGATGATGATGTCACTTTCTATGAAGAGAATAATAACGATTGGATGGTGCTAATGCTGATGGTGCTGCTGCTGCTGCTACTGATACTGCTGTAGCTGCTGATGATGTTGATGATGCTAATGCTAATGCTGATGGTGCTGCTGCTGTTGATGATGATGATGATGATGATGATGATGATGATGATGATGATGATGATGATGATGATGATGATGATGATGATGATGATGATGATGATGATGATGATGATGATGATGACAGACAACGAATGGGGGTTTGACGACACGGGCAAACTGTGCAAAGGATGTGGTCCCCAGTACGAGCTGAGGAACTGTGCCGACATCGCCGTAATGCCCGGTCCTCCCGACAATATGGGTAAGAACACAGACAGACTGACGCACGCACATACACGTATGTAAGCAAGCAAGCAAGCATGCACACAAGTACGCACGCACGCAAACACACACGCACACACACACACACACACACATACACACACACACGCACACACAAACACACGCACACACACTCACACACACACACGCACACACACTCACACACACACACACGCACGCACACACACGTATGCACGCACGCATGCACGCACACGCGCGCGCACGCAAATACACACCTTAACAAACATACACACACACACACACACACACACTTTGCCTTTCAGGCGTCTTAGAACTGTTGTAAAATCTCAAATTAGTAACAGCGAGAAGATATTTTGCAATCATACAACAAAAACTAGCACTATTCTTGCACAATGTTGGGACAGTTATCAGTCGGTTGTGTCCTGTTCCAGTGCCACCAGAAATCGAGAACTACAACAAGAACGAGATGGGAGGTCAGAATTCACGAGGAAGCTACTACTTTGACCCGTCCTTCAAGAGTCCTTTCACCCCTCCCCCCAAAAGTCAAAGCCCCTTCACCCCTCCCTCCTCTGGGAACAACAACAACAACGATGCTGACCCATGGAACAACCAGCCTGCCCCTTCAATGAACCAATCGCCGAGAAGAAGACAACCGATGAGCCAATCACCGAGAAGAAGACAACCGATGAGACAATCACCGAGAAGAAGACAACCGACGAACCAATCGCCTCCACGGAACAACGGCGATCCGTGGCCAAATCAGCGCCAGCCTTCCACGAACCAATCGCCGCCCAGGAACCAGATCCCCTACGCCCCGCCTCAGCAGAGAAACACCAATCAAGATCCGTGGACGAATCCACAAAACAACAAACCACAAGGTCCGAGCATGAACCAGTCGCCCTTTGCTCCACCACAGGGAAGCGGCAGTCCCGATCCTTGGGTTAACTCTGGTTCACCTAGTATGGGGAACCAGGCGCCTAGAGGGCAGCAACCAAAGAACCAGTCACCTATGAACCAGTCACCCAGCAATCAGTCTCCGTACGCTCCGCCTCAGCGCAGTGGCAGCCCCGACCCTTGGGTTAATTCTGGATCACCCAGCATGAACCAGTCACCATCAGGACAGCAGTCGAACCAGATTCCTTACGCTCCGCCTCAGCAAAACAACAATCCAGACCCTTGGGTTAATTCTGGCTCACCCAGCATGAACAAGGGACCCACTAGACGTCAGCCGATGAACCAATCACCGGGAAATCAATCACCGACGAACCAGTCGCCATACGCTCCGCCTCAGGGGGGAAACAGCGGCCCGGACCCCTGGACCAACTCTGGAGGTCCCAGTATGAACCAGTCTCCGAACAATAATCAAGATCCTTGGCTAAATTCCGGCTCACCATCACCCTCAAATCGTCCAACAATGAACAACAACAACAACAACAAACAGGATCCATGGATTAATTCCGGAGGACCAAGCATGAATCCGTCACCTTCCAACAGCAACCCCATCCCGTACGCACCGCCCCCAAGGCGTAACAACAACAACAACAACAACAACAACAATGCAGATCCTTGGGTTAATTCTGGCGCGCCCTCTATGAATCAGTCTCCGCCGCAGGGGAGGCAACCAATGAATCAATCTCCACCGCAAGGCAGACAACCAATCAACCAATCGCCTTACGCACCGCCGCAAGGCCCCCAAGGCAGTAACGCCCCTGATCCGTGGGTGAACTCGGGTACTCCTACAATGAACCAATCACCACCAAGAAGACAGCCAATGATGAACCAATCACCACCAAGAAGACAACCAATTAGCCAATCGCCATACGCGCCACCACAACGGAGCAGTAACAACAACAACAACAATAACCCGGACCCATGGGTCAACTCCGGCAGTCCCACAATGAACCAATCGCCACCACCAATCGGATCCAGCAATCCAGATCCGTGGAACAACCAAGGGACGCTACCCATGAATCAATCTCCGCCGAGTAGTGATCCCATACCGTACGCTCCCCCTCAGAGAAATTACAACAACCAAGACCCGTGGCCAAACTCTCAACCCTCACCAACGAACAACAACAACAACAACAATAACAATAAGCAAGATCCATGGACAAGCTCAGGCACTCCAACAATGTCTAACAACAACAACAATAACGGCGGTGGTGATCCTTGGGGAGATCCTTCCCAAAGCAACTCGCCTTACGCCCCTCCCATGCAGAGCTCCATACGGAACACCCCGTCTCGCACCCAGCAAGGGAACACCCCTGTGGTCCAGCAGACAGTCGTCAACAGCTACCAGATCAGCAGCAACTCACCCCATGGACCTCAAGGTCCTCCAGGCAACGCGCCTCAGGGTCTGCACGTCCCAACCGAGATCCAAAGCATCTCCATCATCACCGACCTCCCTGTCGACCTCCCTCCGCGCCTCACTTGCGTTGCCCAGAAGAAGAAGAAGGCGATGGAAGGCATGGACGAGTGGTGTACGGAGAACTGCAATCTGGACTACTGCCCTGAAGCCTTGTGCAAGTGCTGGTAAGGCGTGCAGGCAGTTCAATAACAGATGATTGTTCGGAAATAACTCTGTCGGTTTTTGTATGGGTTGTGGACGAGTTGCTTTCTCTGGCAGACAGTTCAATGGAAGATGTTCGCGAAAATAACTCTGTCGGTTTTTTTTAGGGGTTGTGGACGAGTTGCTTTCTCTGGCAGACAGTTCAATGGAAGATGTTCGCAAAAATAACTCTTGTCAAGTGTTTAGGGGTTGTGGACGAGTTGCTTTCTCTGGCAGACAGTTCAATGGAAGATGTTCGCAAAAATAACTCTTGTCAAGTGTTTAGGGGTTGTGGGAGAGTTGCTTTCTCTGGCAAACAGTTCAATGGAAGATGTTCGCGAAAATAACTCTGTCGGTTATTTTTAGGGGTTGTGGGAGAGTTGCTTTCTCTGGCAGACAGTTCAATGGAAGATGTTCGCAAAAATAACTCTGTCGGGTTTTTTTAGGGGTTGTGGACGAGTTGCTTTCTCTGGCAGGCAGTTCAATGGAAGATGTTCGCGGAAATAACTCTGTCGGGTTTTTTTAGGGGTTGTGGACGAGTTGCTTTCTCTGGCAGGCAGTTCAATGGAAGATGTTCGCAAAAATAACTCTTGTCAAGTGTTTAGGGGTTGTGGGAGAGTCGCTTTCTCTGGCAGGCAGTTCAATGGAAGATGTTCGCGAAAATAACTCTTGTCAAGTGTTTAGGGGTTGTGGACGAGCTTTCTCTGGCAGGCAGTTCAATGGAAGATGTTCGCAAAAATAACTCTTGTCAAGTGTTTAGGGGTTGTGGGAGAGTTGCTTTCTCTGGCAAACAGTTCAATGGAAGATGTTCGCGAAAATAACTCTGTCGGTTATTTTTAGGGGTTGTGGGAGAGTTGCTTTCTCTGGCAGACAGTTCAATGGAAGATGTTCGCAAAAATAACTCTGTCGGGTTTTTTTAGGGGTTGTGGACGAGTTGCTTTCTCTGGCAGGCAGTTCAATGGAAGATGTTCGCGGAAATAACTCTGTCGGTTATTTTTAGGGGTTGTGGACGAGTTGCTTTCTCTGGCAGACAGTTCAATGGAAGATGTTCGCAAAAATAACTCTTGTCAAGTGTTTAGGGGTTGTGGACGAGTTGCTTTCTCTGGCAGGCAGTTCAATGGAAGATGTTCGCGGAAATAACTCTGTCGGTTTTATTTTTAGGGGTTGTGGACGAATTGCTTTCTCTGGTTTCCACAGATGGTAACAACAGAAAGTCATGAAGGAGGATGAAAGTCGCTTGTTCATTTCAATGCTTGTTATTCTCTCAGGTGCCAGGAGAATGGTTCCGTATAACTCTCACTTACTCTATTACACATGTCGTATGCATTAAGAGCGATTACTTCCCTTTGTTTATCATAGCTATAAGGCAAAAAGCCCATTATGTGACGTATAGCTTGCCTGAGGATTTTATGGAAAAACCCGTAACAACTACTTATTCCTGGAATGTGTCTATTTTCTGCCATCTGGAGTACTGCCCGGAGGCCCTGTTGTCTTGCTGGCAGACGATGAAAATTATTGTAGGACCAAGTTTGCACGGGCTGAGGAAGAGTTTTTTTCTCTTGTTTCCACAGAAGCGCTGCAAGACCAAGCCCATAATGTCACGTGTAGCTTGCCTCAGTGTTTGCATGGACAAGCAAGTAAAAAGAAGGGAAAGAAACTCTTCCAAAATCCATTAGGCCAACAAAAAAATAGGTCTGTTTACGGTAACCCGACCGACCCTATTTTTTTCGCGCGACCCTAGACTTTTTTTGGCATTTGGGGGAAGAAAAAAGAAAAAAAAATTTTGGGTTTTTTTGCAAAATAACGTAAAAATATGGTTTTTTGGAGAAAAAAAAATCCCGACCTACCGACCCTATTTTTTTGGCCTATGTTACCGTAAACAGACCCATTTTTTGTTTTGGCCTTATAAAACCGATAGATTATATCTGGAATGTCTCTATTGACCTGTTAGCTTGCGGATTTGCGATGAAACTTGTTGATGTACGACCAGCACAAAATGTCTTTGGTTTAAGAGAAGTTACGGTTTTTGCCGGAAGAGGTCGTGGTAAGGTTTCGAAAACTAAGTCAGCAGGCGCGCTGCTGAGCATGCACTTTTTATTGTATGAGTATTAGTA
The DNA here is from genome assembly GCF_037325665.1 of Littorina saxatilis. NCBI lineage: Eukaryota > Metazoa > Mollusca > Gastropoda > Littorinimorpha > Littorinidae > Littorina > Littorina saxatilis. The sequence continues at coordinate 31,087,668 of NC_090260.1, read as the reverse complement.
TTATCACGACGTACAGAAAGGTGAAGTTGTGTCCCCTACGGGACAGGAAGAGAGGTTATGAAAGATATCATATTTTCCGGTACTAGTCTAAAATTGTTTTTATGTCCGCTGACCTGACACACACACGCACACGCATAAACCGACCAACAAACAAACAGGCGACAAAGAAACAACCTGACTAACAATCAATATATTTTATTCCCATTTAAGCATCACCCGTGCGTAATAATATAATAAAAACATTCTTTTATAGCGCTGTTCACCGCCAAATAACAGTCTCATGGCGCATGTCATTGGACATTCTTCTTCTTCTTCTGCGTTCGATGTTATCATTGGACATTAAAATTCAACATTTCACACATCAAAGTTTTCTCGTAAGAAACTTGCGAAAGCATGTCTACGTACGTACAAATCTCAACTGTATTTTAAATTGAAAATAAGCTAAGAATGTCGATAACACAAAACAGGTCAGCTTTAAAAATTGACATCTATTATCTAATATTGTAATAAAAGGTCGTCAACTAATCAATTAAAACTTGTTGGACCAATGATGTGTAATATAAACAGTATCAACCCCGTTTGCAGTTCTGTTATAGTTATCTTTGTTACTGAATGCGAGAGAGAGAGAGAGAGAGAGAGAGAGAGAGAGAGAGAGAGAGAGAGAGAGAGAGACTCAGACTCAGAACTTTATTACAAAAGGATAAAGGTTTTAGGCAAAGCCTATTCTTCCAACCTGTCCTTTATACAACACATAAAGACAGACGCACATAAAAAATATAAATAGAGAGAGAGAGAGAGAGAGAGAGAGAGAGAGAGAGAGAGAGAGAGAGAGAGAGACAGAGACAGAGAGAGAGAGAGGGGAGAGAGGGAGAGAAAGGGAGTGAGAGAGGGGGAGAGAGAGAGGGACAAGACAAGACCAATTCTTTATTAACGAGGGTAATGGCATAAGATTTTTTTCTCCAGCCCTCGCCCATTAGAAGAACTAATATTATAACAATATGTTTTATAAATGTTAAAAAAGAAACAAGTCGCGTAAGGCGAAATTACAACATTTAGTCAATCTGACGAGCTCACAGAATGAAATTGAACGCACTGCATTTTTTTAACCAAGACAATACAGCTCCGTCAACCCCCGCGGCAAGGAAATCGCTCACTTTTCACGTGCACCTCGATGTGAAATGACAAGCCAGTATAGCACAGTAATGTATTGAGCTAAGCAGGAAAGCGCGCATTTCGTTTTAACTTTCTGAACTTGTTTTTGATAGAAACATATTATATCTATATGTTTTTGAAATCAAGAATCTGTAACGAATAAGATGGAATAGATTTCACAAATTTTAATCGTAGAACCTGATTAACCTATTTTCGTTAATTGTGATCACAACGTCCCCGGATGAATTGAAGACGCCATTGAAATGTTGTAAGCTTTTAGTACCGAGATAACTAAGCTAAACTTCTCCCAGATGAACTTAAAACGCCATTGAAATGTTGTAAACTTTCAGTACCGAGATAAATAAGCTAAATTTTTCTCAGATGAACTTAAGACGCCATTGAAATGTTGTAAGCTTTCAGTACCGAGATAACTAAGCTAAACTTCTCCCAGATGAACTTAAGACGCCATTGAAATGTTGTAAGTTTTCAGTACCGAGATAACTAAGCTAAACTTCTCCCAGATGAACTTAAGACGCCATTGCAATGTTGTAAGCTTTCAGTACCGAGATAACTAAGCTAAACTTCTCCCAGATGAACTTAAGACGCCATTGAAATGTTGTAAGCTTTCAGAACCGAGATAACTAAGCTAAGCGTCTCCCAGATGAACTTAAGACGCTGGTGAAATTTTGTAAGCTTTCACGCGGTTTGGCACGCCTGCTGAGGCGAGGTCCCGGGGTGTGGCGCTAGGAGCCAGCACGTGAGTGATTGGAGGATGGATGAGGACCAATGATGCCCGTCCTCTCTAGGAGTGCAGCAAGCCAGATACCAAATGTGCTACCCCTATCCAGAGCCCCCTACACCCCAAGATTGTAAGATTAGGCTTTGCCTAAAACCTCTGTCCTTTGGTAATAAAGTTCAGTTTCAGTTTCAGTTTAAAATCCAAAAACAAAGAGACTGCCAACGTTCCAAAATTCAGAATAAAAAAAAAGGTAAGTTGTTGGAATGTTGCTATTGACACAATTACACTACAGTCACAAATATGTCGACCCAGCGGTCTTTTAAGTGAACAGATCTTGATAGAATCAGTTTTCGTCCACTCGCCATTCATACAATCGCTCCGCTTCCTGGCGAGTGGGCGAAAATTGATTCTATCAAGATAAGTTTTGTGTGAATAATTCATTCAATCTAAGATAAATTTGTGTGAATAATTCATTCAATCGCTCCGCTTCCTGGCGAGTGGGCGAAAATTGATTCTATCAAGATAAGTTTTGTGTGAATATTTGTTTGTCTGCTTGTCTGTTCACTTAAAAGACCGCTGGGTCAAAATATCTGTGATTGTAACGTAATTCAATAACAACGTTCCAACAACTTACCTTTCTTGTTTTTAGTTTCAGGTTTCACTCTCTCTCTCTCTCTCTCTCTCTCTCTCTCTCTCTCTCTCTCTCTCTCTCTCTCTCTCTCTCTCTCTCTCTCTCTCTCTCTCTCTCTCTCTCTCTCTCTCTCGCTCAGCTACATGCACAAATATGCACCCACATCAACTTGTTATGGAAAGGAGTCGAGTCGTATGCGAGTGAAAAGCATGCTCTCAAGTAGGTTAAACAACAACCTTGGACGAGTTCATGGTGTGTACAGCAGATGAACTGGGGACAAGACAGTGTTTTAGCAACGCAGATCCAACGTCCAGATAGAACACCAGTGCAAAATGTCAATGACAATTTTAAAATATTCACAAAGTATCGACAGGAATACACAGCAAATAGTTAACAATGTTAAAGTAGACACGTGTTTGTGTGTGTGTGTGTGTGTGTGTGTGTGTGTGTGTGTGTGTGTATGTGTGTGTGGGTGGGTGTGTGTGTGTGTGTGTGTGTGGTGTGTGTGTGTGTGTGTGTGAATTATGTGTGTGTTAATTATATTCATGTGATCTCCACACTAAATGAAGTCATACAGGTATCCAGCCCGGGTACACATAGTCCCTACCGCCCGGATTAAACTGTCTAGCGAGGACTGTTCCGTTGACAATGAAATCCTTCATGAAGACAGTGGTGCCAGCGTTTAAAAACCCTATCCACCAAGAAAAAGTCCCGAAAGTGAGCACAGTGTGGTCCATGGAAGACAGGACACTCATGTCCACGGCCGGGGAATGACCTGTCAAGTAGTGCACGAGGTGACCGCTAGGAACGTTGTCCTTGCACCACTGCAGGCTGTCGCCGCCCACCACGAAGACACAGTCAGGGTAGCGGCTGCGGAAGAACGCCATGGATCTGTTGAGGAAGTCTGGGGACACCTGGGGGAAGCCCAGTTTTTTTATGGGCTCGTGTGCCATGTCTCCACGACGCACATGCACGCCTATCAGAGTGGAGGCGTTGTACTTCTGTCGGAGTTCCCGGACCACGCATTCAGACTCGTTGCGAACCTCGTCGGTGAAGGTCAAGGCTTTGCGGACCTCTGCTTCGTGGTGTTGGAAGTATCTGTACGACTGGAGGTATATTCCAACGGTGAAATCCTGGCTCGAATTCAAGCGGGTGAACCTTTCTTGAAACTTGCAGCAGGATTCTTCGTGGGCTCTGGTAGAGTTCTTGCAGCGGTGTTCAAACTTGGAGGAACTGTCTGATGTGTCGGTGAATGTCTTCAGTGCGAAGCGTAATTTGTGACTTCCTAAGAACACTGGTGTTCTCTTGAGGGTCAAGGCCAAGCCTAAGGTGCTGGCGTACTCGAAAAGTTCGTTGCCAAGCAGACCACGGAAGTGAACGCAGAGCACTCTTGTGAAGTGTGCTGCTTGTGATGAATGCTCCGTCAATGATGAGGAGGTGGGTAAGGGTGATCGTGAATAAGAGGAGACAGCGGGCTTTGAGGACGATTGAGACACCAGAGATCTTTCGGAAGTTGACGGTGATGAGCGCTCCGTCAATGGCGAGGATACGGGTAGGGGTGATCGTGAATAAGAGGAGACAGAGGGCTTTGCGGACAACGGAAACACCTGATATCTTTCCAAAGATAACGATGACGGCGACGTGAAGAAGTGGGGGACGGATGTGTGCTGATGCAGATACATGGCGAACACAAGGCCAGCCACACACACAGCCACAAAAAGCCCTGAAAAATATTAAAGGGAAGTTATAACAACAACCAACAAACAACCCTGTAAAACGAAGAAGGGAAGTTATAACAACAACCAACCAACAACCCTGTAAAACAAGGAAGGGAAGTTATAACAACAACTAACCAAAAACCCTGTAAAACGAGGAAGGGAAGTTAAAACGACCAACCAACAACCCTGCAAAACGAGGAAGGGAAGTTAAAACAACAACTAACCAAAAACCCTGCAAAACGAAGAAGGGAAGTTATAACAACCAACAACCCTGCAAAACAAGGAAGGGAAGTTATAACAACAACCAACCAACAACCCTGTAAAACAAAGAAGGGAAGTTAAAACGACCAACCAACAACCCTGTAAAACGAAGAAGGGAAGTTATAACAACAACCAACCAACAACCCTGTAAAACGAAGAAGGGAAGTTATAACAACAACCAACCAACAACCCTGCAAAACGAGGAAGGGAAGTTATAACAACAACCAACAACCCTGTAAAACGAAGAAGGGAAGTTATAACAACAACCAACAACCCTGTAAAACGAAGAAGGGAAGTTAAAATAACAACTAACCAAAAACCCTGCAAAACGAAGAAGGGAAGTTATAACAACAACCAACAACCCTGTAAAACAAGGAAGGGAAGTTATAACAACAACCAACCAACAACCCTGTAAAACAAAGAAGGGAAGTTAAAACGACCAACCAACAACCCTGTAAAACGAAGAAGGGAAGTTATAACAACAACCAACCAACAACCCTGCAAAACGAAGAAAGGAAGTTATAACAACAACCAACAACCCTGTAAAACGAAGAAGGGAAGTTATAACAACAACCAACCAACAACCCTGTAAAACAAAGAAGGGAAGTTATAACAACAACCAACAACCCTGTAAAACGAAGAAGGGAAGTTATAACAACAACCAACAACCCTGTAAAACGAAGAAGGGAAGTTATAACAACAACCAACAACCCTGTAAAACGAAGAAGGGAAGTTATAACAACAACCAACCAACAACCCTGTAAAACGAAGAAGGGAAGTTATAACAACAACCAACAACCCTGCAAAACGAAGAAGGGAAGTTAAAACAACAACCAACCAACAACCCCGTAAAACGAAGAAGGGAAGTTATAACAACAACCAACAACCCTGTAAAACGAAGAAGGGAAGTTATAACAACAACAAACAACCCTGTAAAACGAAGAAGGGAAGTTATAACAACAACAAACAACCCTGTAAAACGAAGAAGGGAAGTAATAACAACAACCAACAACCCTGTAAAACGAAGAAGGGAAGTTATAACAACAACCAGCCAACAACCCTGTAAAACGAAGAAGGGAAGTTAAAACAACGACCAACCAACAACCCTGCAAAACGAGGAAGGGAAGTTATAACAACAACCAACCAACAACACTGTAAAACGAAGAAGGGAAGTTATAACAACAACCAACCAACAACCCTGTAAAACGAAGAAGGGAAGTTATAACAACAACCATCCAACAACCCTGTAAAACAAAGAAGGGAAGTTAAAACGACCAACCAACAACCCTGCAAAACAAGGAAGGGAAGTTATAACAACAACCAACCAACAACACTGTAAAACAAAGAAGGGAAGTTAAAACAACAACCAACCAACAACCCTGTAAAACGAAGAAGGGAAGTTAAAACAACAACCAACCAACAACCCTGTAAAACGAAGAAGGGAAGTTATAACAACAACCAACCAACAACACTGTAAAACGAAGAAGGGAAGTTAAAACAACAACCAACCAACAACCCTGTAAAACGAAGAAGGGAAGTTATAACAACAACCAACCAACAACCCTGTAAAACGAAGAAGGGAAGTTATAACAACAACCAACAACCCTGTAAAACGAAGAAGGGAAGTTATAACAACAACCAACCAACAACACTGTAAAACGAAGAAGGGAAGTTATAACAACAACCAACAACCCTGTAAAACGAAGAAGGGAAGTTATAACAACAACCAACAACCCTGTAAAACGAAGAAGGGAAGTTATAACAACAACCAACAACCCTGTAAAACGAAGAAAGGAAGTTATAACAACAACCAACAACCCTGTAAAACGAAGAAGGGAAGTTATAACAACAACCAACAACCCTGTAAAACGAAGAAGGGAAGTTATAACAACAACCAACCAACAACCCTGTAAAACGAAAAAGGGAAGTTATAACAACAACCAACCAACAACACTGTAAAACGAAGAAGGGAAGTTATAACAACAACCAACCAACAACACTGTAAAACAAAGAAGGGAAGTTATAACAACAACCAACAACCCTGTAAAACGAAGAAGGGAAGTTATAACAACAACAACCAACCAACAACCCTGTAAAACGAGGAAGGGAAGTTATAACAACAACAAACAACCCTGTAAAACGAAGAAGGGAAGTTATAACAACAACCAACCAACAACCCTGTAAAACGAGGAAGGGAAGTTATAACAACAACAAACAACCCTGTAAAACGAAGAAGGGAAGTTATAACAACAACCAACCAACAACCCTGCAAAACGAAGAAGGGAAGTTATAACAACAACCAACAACCCTGTAAAACGAAGAAGGGAAGTTATAACAACAACCAACCAACAACCCTGTAAAACGAAGAAGGGAAGTTATAACAAGAACCAACAACCCTGTAAAACAAGGAAGGGAAGTTATAACAACAACCAGCCAACAACCCTGCAAAACGAAGAAGGGAAGTTAAAACGACCAACCAACAACCCTGTAAAACGAAGAAGGGAAGTTATAACAACAACCAGCAACCCTGTAAAACAAAGAAGAGAAGTTATAACAACAACCAACCAAAAACCCTGTAAAACGAAGAAGGGAAGTTATAACAACAACCAACAACCCTGTAAAACGAAGAAGGGAAGTTATAACAACAACCAACCAACAACCCTGTAAAACGAAGAAGGGAAGTAATAACAACAACCAACAACCCTGTAAAACGAAGAAGGGAAGTTATAACAACAACCGACCAACAACCCTGTAAAACGAAGAAGGGAAGTTATAACAACAACCAACAACCCTGTAAAACGAAGAAGGGAAGTTATAACAACAACCACCCAACAACCCTGTAAAACGAAGAAGGGAAGTTATAACAAGAACCAACAACCCTGTAAAACGAAGAAGAGAAGTTATAACAACAACCAACAACCCTGTAAAACGAAGAAGGGAAGTTATAACAACAACGAACCAACAACCCTGTAAAACGAAGAAGGGAAGTTATAACAACAACCAGCCAACAACCCTGTAAAACGAAGAAGGGAAGTTATAACAACAACCAACCAACAACCCTGTAAAACGAAGAAGGGAAGTTATAACAACAACCAACAACCCTGTAAAACAAAGAAGGGAAGTTATAACAACAACCAACCAACAACCCTGCAAAACAAAGAAGGGAAGTTATAACAACAACCAACAACCCTGTAAAACGAAGAAGGGAAGTTATAACACCAACCAACCAACAACCCTTTAAAACGAAGAAGGGAAGTAATAACAACAACCAACAACCCTGTAAAACAAGGAAGGGAAGTTATAACAACAACCAACAACCCTGTAAAACGAAGAAGGGAAGTTAAAACAACAACCAACCAACAACCCTGTAAAACGAAGAAGGGAAGCAATAACAACAACCAACAACCCTGTAAAACGAAGAAGGGAAGTAATAACAACAACCAACCAACAACCCTGCAAAACGAAGAAGGGAAGTTATAACAACAACCAACAACCCTGTAAAACGAAGAAGGGAAGTTATAACAACAACCAACAACCCTGTAAAACGAAGAAGGGAAGTTAAAACAACCAACCAACAACCCTGTAAAACAAAGAAGGGAAGTTATAACAACAACCAACCAACAACCCTGTAAAACAAAGAAGGGAAGTTATAACAACATCCAACAACCCTGTAAAACGAAGAAGGGAAGTTATAACAACAACCAACAACCCTGTAAAACAAAGAAGGGAAGTTATAACAACAACCAACCAACAACCCTGTGAAACGAAGAAGGGAAGTTATAACAACAGCCAACAACCCTGCAAAACAAAGAACGGAATTGATAACAACAACCAACCAACAACCCTGTGAAACGAAGAAGGGAAGTTATAACAACATCCAACAACCCTGTAAAACGAAGAAGGGAAGTTATAACAACAACCAACAACCCTGCAAAACGAAGAAGGGAAGTTATAACAACAACCAACAACCCTGCAAAACGAAGAAGGGAAGTTATAACAACAACCAACTAACAACCCTGTAAAACGAAGAAGGGAAGTTATAACAACAACCAACCAACAACCCTGTAAAACGAGGAAGGGAAGTTATAACAACAACCAACTAACAACCCTGTAAAACGAAGAAGGGAAGTTAAAACAACAACCAACCAAAAACCCTGTAAAACGAAGAAGAGAAGTTATAACAACAACCAGCCAACAACCCTGTAAAACGAAGAAGGGAAGTTATAACAACAACCAACAACCCTGCAAAACGAAGAAGGGAAGTTATAACAACAACCAACTAACAACCCTGTAAAACGAAGAAGGGAAGTTATAACAACAACCAACAACCCTGCAAAACGAAGAAGGGAAGTTATAACAACAACCAACTAACAACCCTGTAAAACGAAGAAGGGAAGTTATAACAACAACCAACCAACAACCCTGTAAAACGAGGAAGGGAAGTTATAACAACAACCAACTAACAACCCTGTAAAACGAAGAAGGGAAGTTAAAACAACAACCAACCAAAAACCCTGTAAAACGAAGAAGAGAAGTTATACCAACAACCAGCCAACAACCCTGCAAAACGAAGAAGGGAAGTTATAACAACAACCAACCAACAACCCTGTAAAAGGAAGAAGGGAAGTTATAACAACAACCAGCCAACAACCCTGCAAAACGAAGAAGGGAAGTTATAACAACAACCAACCAACAACCCTGTAAAACGAAGAAGGGAAGTTATAACAACAACCAACCAACAACCCTGTAAAACGAGGAAGGGAAGTTATAACAACAACCAGCCAACAACCCTGCAAAACGAAGAAGGGAAGTTATAACAACAACCAACCAACAACCCTGCAAAACGAAAAAGGGAAGTTATGAAAACAACCAACAACCCTGTAAAACAAAGAAGGGAAGTTAAAACGACAAACCAACAACCCTGTAAAACGAAGAAGGGAAGTTATAACAACAACCAACCAACAACCCTGTAAAACGAAGAAGGGAAGTTATAACAACATCCAACAACCCTGTAAAACGAAGAACGGAATTGATAACAACAACCAGCTAACAACCCTGCAAAACGAAGAAGGGAAGTTATAACATTAACCAACCAACAACCCTGTGAAACGAAGAAGGGAAGTTATAACATGAGCCAACAACCCTGCAAAACAAAGAACGGAATTGATAACAACAACCAACCAACAACCCTGTGAAACGAAGAAGGGAAGTTATAACAACATCCAACAACCCTGTAAAACGAAGAAGGGAAGTTATAACAACAACCAACAACCCTGCAAAACGAAGAAGGGAAGTTATAACAACAACCAACTAACAACCCTGTAAAACGAGGAAGGGAAGTTATAACAACAACCAACCAACAACCCTGTAAAACGAGGAAGGGAAGTTATAACAACAACCAACGAACAACCCTGTAAAACGAAGAAGGGAAGTTAAAACAACAACCAACCAAAAACCCTGTAAAACGAAGAAGAGAAGTTATAACAACAACCAGCCAACAACCCTGCAAAACGAAGAAGGGAAGTTATAACAACAACCAACCAACAACCCTGTAAAACGAAGAAGGGAAGTTATAACAACAACCAACCAACAAGTCTGCAAAACGAGGAAGGGAAGTTATAACAACAACCAGCCAACAACCCTGCAAAACGAAGAAGGGAAGTTATAACAACAACCAACAACCCTGTAAAACGAAGAAGGGAAGTTATAACAACAACCAACAACCCTGTAAAACAAGGAAGGGAAGTTATAACAACAACCAACAACCCTGTAAAACGAACAAGGGAAGTTATAACAACAACCAACAACCCTGTAAAACAAAGAAGGGAAGTTATAACAACAACCAACCAACAACCCTGTAAAACAAGGAAGGGAAGTTATAACAACAATCAACAACCCTGTAAAACAAAGAAGGGAAGTTATAACAACAACCAACAACCCTGTAAAACAAAGAAGGGAAGTTATAACAACAACCAACAACCCTGTAGAACGAAGAAGGGAAGTTATAACAACAACCAACCAACAACCCTGTAAAACAAAGAAGGGAAGTTATAACAACAACCAACAACCCTGTAAAACAAAGAAGGGAAGTTATAACAACAACCAACAACCCTGTAAAACAAAGAAGGGAAGTTATAACAACAACCAACAACCCTGCAAAACGAAGAAGGGAAGTTATAACAACTACCAACCAACAACCCTGTAAAACAAAGAAGGGAAGTTATAACAACAACCAACAACCCTGTAAAACAAAGAAGGGAAGTTATAACAACAACCAACAACCCTGTAAAACAAAGAAGGGAAGTTATAACAACAACCAACAACCCTGCAAAACGAAGAAGGGAAGTTATAACAACAACAAACCAACAACCCTGTGAAACGAAGAAGGGAAGTTATAACAACAACCAACAACCCTGCAAAACGAAGAAGGGAAGTTATAACAACAACCAACCAATAACCTTGCAAAACGAAGAAGGGAAGTTATAACAACAACCAACAACCCTGTAAAACAATAACAACAACCAACCAACAACCCTGTAAAACAAAGAAGGGAAGTTATAACAACAACCAACCAACAACCCTGTAAAACGAAGAAGGGAAGTTATAACAACAACCAACAACCCTGTAAAACGAAGAAGGGAAGTTATAACAACAACCAACCAACAACACTGTAAAACGAAGAAGGGAAGTTATAACAACAACCAACAACCCTGTAAAACAAAGAAGGGAAGTTATAACAACAACCAACCAACAACCCTGTAAAACGAAGAAGGGAAGTTATAACAACAACCAACCAAAAACCCTGTAAAACGAAGAAGGGAAGTTATAACAACAACCAACCAAAAACCCTGTAAAACGAAGAAGGGAAGTTATAACAACAACCAACCAAAAACCCTGTAAAACGAAGAAGGGAAGTTATAACAACAACCAACCAAAAACCCTGTAAAACGAAGAAGGGAAGTTATAACAACAAACAACCAACTACCCTGCAAAACGAAGAAGGGAAGTTATAACAACAACCAACCAACAACCCTGTAAAACGAAGAAGGGAAGTTATAACAACAACCAACAACCCTGCAAAACGAAGAAGGGAAGTTATAACAACAACCAACCAACAACCCTGTAAAACGAAGAAGGGAAGTTAAAACAACAACCAACCAAAAACCCTGTAAAACGAGGAAGGGAAGTTATAACAACAACCAACCAACAACCCTGTAAAATGAAGAAGGGAAGTTATAACAACAACCAACAACCCTGTAAAGGAAGGGAAGTTATAACAACAACCAACCAAAAACCCTGTAAAACAAAGAAGGAAAGTTAAAACGACCAACCAACAACCCTGTAAAACGAAAAAGGGAAGTTATAACAACATCCAGCAACCCTGTAAAACAAAGAAGGGAAGTTATAACAACAACCAACCAACAACCCTGTAAAACAAAGAAGGGAAGTTATAACAACAACCAACCAACAACCCTGTAAAACAAAGAAGGGAAGTTATAACAACAACCAACAACCCTGCAAAACGAAGAAGGGAAGTTATAACAACAACCAACCAACAACCCTGTAAAACGAAGAAGGGAAGTTAAAACAACAACCAACCAAAAACCCTGTAAAACGAGGAAGGGAAGTTATAACAACAACCAACCAACAACCCTGTAAAATGAAGAAGGGAAGTTATAACAACAACCAACAACCCTGTAAAGGAAGGGAAGTTATAACAACAACCAACCAAAAACCCTGTAAAACAAAGAAGGAAAGTTAAAACGACCAACCAACAACCCTGTAAAACGAAAAAGGGAAGTTATAACAACATCCAGCAACCCTGTAAAACAAAGAAGGGAAGTTATAACAACAACCAACCAACAACCCTGTAAAACGAAGAAGGGAAGTTATAACAACATCCAACAACCCTGTAAAACAAGGAAGGGAAGTTATAACAACAACCAACAACCCTGTAAAACGAAGAAGGGAAGTTATAACAACAACCAACCAACAACCCTGTGAAACAAAAAAGGGAAGTTATAACAACAACCAACAACCCGGTAAAACGACTAAAACTTGACTAAATGTAACAAGAAAGGTTAGTTATTGAAAATTCTAAGTTGCAACGACTGTTATAAAGTTGTTTGCTGATGACACGAGCATGTCCATGTCCTTAGAAGATCCAATTAGACGAGCGCAGACTTTGAACGCAGACCTAAATAAAATTAGTACCTGGGCAAAACAGTGGAAAGTTAATTTCAACGAAGCAAAAACGGAATTGTTAGACATAAAACGTGATAATATACCAAACGAACCAATTATTTTTAATAATATTGTTTTGGAATACGTGAACCAACATAAACATCTTGGCGTAATTTTGCAGAATAATTGTAAATGGGACTTCCAAGTGAGAAGCATCGTTAAAAAGGTCACCCTCTTAATTAATTGTTTAAGATATTATAAATACAGATTAAATCGTAAAAGTCTGGAAACTATGTACAAATCCTTCGTTCTTCCACATTTTGACTATGCAGACATCCTATGGGACAACTGCACCGAGTACTGGTCAACTGCACTGGAAAAATTACATTTAGAAGCCATTCGGACTATAATCGGTGGTGTACGCGGCACCAGCCACGAAAAGCTGTTTAAAGAAAGCGGATTTTGTAACATAAAAGAAAGACGGAGCAGACACAAACTAATTTTATATTACAAGATGGTATTTGGCAAATGTCCTCATTACTTATCACAACTTTTGCCACCTTTAGCTTCTGATGTTAACCCCTATCATCGAAGAAGACCATCAGAAAGAAGAGTTACCACTTGCAAAACTGAATTATACCGTCAATCTTTTATACCATCTACCACTGTCCTTTGGAACAACTTGCCAGACAACATCAAAACAACTAACTCAATTAGCGAATTCAAACATTATCTAACTATTCCTGATTATAACGTACCTGCCTATTACTACTGTGGAAGACTGGAAGAGATTCATCGCTGCAGAATGCACCTAAACATGAGTAACTTGAATTCTGACCTGTGCAAACGCCACTTTAAGGAAAATCCGCAGTGCGCCTGCGGCTACCTGCATGAAACAGCTGACCATTACTTGACACATTGCCCTCTGTACGTAGACGCTCGCCTATCTATCTATCTATATATACGACTTGTGTCTGTCTGTCTGTGTGTGTGTGTGTGTGTGTGTGTGTGTGTGTGTGTGTGTGTGTGTGTGTGTGTGTGTGTGTGTGTGTGTGTGTGTGTGTGTGTGTGTGTGTGTGTGTGTGTTCGCGATGCACGGCCAACGTTCTCGATGGATCTGCTTCAAATTTGGTGGGCATATTCAGGTAGACCCCGGACACAACCTGGACGATGAGAATTTTCAACACGTGCTCTCAGCGCGCAGCGCTGAACCGATTTTGGTTTTTCTGTTCATCTTCCCAGATCCATTCCCAGTAAGTCTTCCTTATCTTCTCCAGTGTTTTGCGTTTATCTTCCTTCCTTCGTGTGGCGTCAATCCATATTCCGTTACTATTTTTAGAAGGTCACTGTCCACAACGCTTTCATCCCGGCAAAGCCGGATATTCCCGTTACTATTTTTTTTAATTTTTGTTTCATTTTAATTCATTCACTTTATTATCCTAATGCTGACAAGACAGTTCTGGTCGCTTCCTCCCAGTGGAAAGCTAGCACCAACACGAGTCGCGCTACCCAGGTGTGTGCCTGTTTAGGTGTAATCAGCCACCTGCACTTAGGGCGGAATGACCGAGGTCTTTTACGTGCCACGACGGTGACACGGGGGTGGGGAATAGATACTGCTTCTTAGTCTGCATAGGACGGGCGCTGTGGCGGGATGGTAAGACGTCGGCCTCTTAATCCGAAGGTCGAGGGTTCGAATCCCCGGCTGCGGCCGCCTGGTGGGTTAAGTCTGGAGATTTTTCCGATCTCCCAGGTCAACTTATGTGCAGACCTGCTTGGTGGCTTATCCCCCTTCGTGTGTACACGCAGGCACAAGACCAAGTGCGCACGGAAAAGATCCTGTAATCCATGTCAGAGTTCGGTGAGTTATAGAAACACGAAAATACCCAGCATGCTTCCTCCGAAAGCGGCGTATGGTTGCCTAAATGGCGGGGTAAAAACGGTCAAACACGTAAAATTCCACTCGTGCAAAAACACGAGTGTACGTGGGAGTTTCAGCCCATGAACGCAGAAGAAGAAGAAGAAGAAGAAGAAGGCTGTTTGTCTATTTCTTACGTGAGCCTTGAAGGCTTCGCCTCTTGTTACTTTGTTAATTGTAAGACACTGGCATGACACGATTTCAACACTTCAAGTGTGTATCGAATAGTGAGATATTTTCCACATTCTGCTCTTGAATTTTGAAAAGAAGCTTAAAACGCCCAGGGGAAAAGTGCATGATAAGAACAATTCGCGTGAATAATGATAAATAGATTCAGTCAATATGTCGCTCACATACACACACACACACACACACACACACACAGCCACACACACTCGCACGCTCACACGCACACACACAAACACACACACGCACACACACACATACATACGCACGCATACACATACACACACACACACACTCACGCGCGCACGCGCGCACACACACACAGGAATGCACTATCTCTGTTTGTGTCCCTTTCGGCCTGACTTTTTGTCTGTTCCCCACCCCCTATATCTGTTTGTCTGTCTGTCTGTCTGTCTGTCTGTCTGTCTCTCTCTCTCTCTCTCTCTCTGTCTCTCTCTCTCTCTCTCTCTCTCTCTCTCTCTCTCTCTCTCTCTCTCTCTCTCTCTCTCTCTCACACTCTCTCCTCGTGTACATATGGAGAACACAAAACAAGAAGGAAAGGTGTTTAATTTTTTATTGACATTTTTCCTAATTTGCCTTGACAGTGAAAATCACCAGTGCTGGACTGATCGTGTAACCTCTGCGAACGCCAAGAAGAAGAAGAAGAAGACAGTGAAAATGTTCGTTCTATAACGGAAAGGTCCCTAATTCATATTATCAATACCACAAACTAGGAAGCAAGCAACCACGCACTCAAAACAAAAACAGCACTAAAAAGCCACCATGCAACAACTTAAACTAATAAGCAAGTCAACAAGTAGTCAACCGAAACATCACAACAAAAGAACAACTGTTGGCCTAGTGGTAAGGCGTGCGCCCCGTGATCGGGAGGTCGTGGGTTCGAACCCCGGCCGGGTCATACCTAAGACTTTAAAATTGGCAATCCAGTGGCTGCTCCGCCTGGCGTCTGGCATTATGGGGTTAGTCTTCTTCTTCTTCATTTGGTCTTTGCTAGGACTGGTTGGTCCGGTGTCAGAATAATGTGACTGGGTGAGACATGAAGCCTGTGCTGCGACTTCTGTCTTATGTGTGGCGCACGTTAAATGTCAAAGCAGCACCGCCCTGATATGGCCCTTCGTGGTCGGCTGGGCGTTAAGCAAACAAACAAACCAAAAAAAGGCAAAAGAACAATTAAGCCTCGGGCAATGACTCCAAGTGTTTTGAAGACGGGTGCAGTGGCCTAGTGGGTAGGACCGCTTAATCGGAAGGTTATGAGTTCAAATCCCAACCGCGACCGCCTGGTTGGATAAGGGTGGAGATTTTCTGATCTCCCAGGTCAACTTATATGCAGACTTGCTAAAGCCTTATCCCCCTTTGTGTGTACACGCAAGCACAAGACCAAGTGCGCACGAAAAAGATCCTGTAATCCATGTCAGAGTTTGGTGGGTTATAAAAACACGAAAATACCCAGCATGCTTCTCCCGAAAGCGGCGTATAGCTGCCTAAATGGTGGGGTAAAAACGGTCATGCACGTAATAGCCGCGGGAGTTTCAGCCCATGAACAAAACAAACATAGTATATTAGTATATTACCGTAAAGTACATTGTAAGCGCCTGGTGTGTAGAAAACGTCCGCCTCAAACTTTGAATCAAATCATACATTGTACATGATACGCCCACCCCACCCTTACGTTTGGATATTTAGGTTTTCAAATGACAACAGGCTTGCCTTAGCCAGCGGTCTCGTGATGGAAAAATATAGAAGTTCACCAGTACAGGTGATCTCATTTGATCCTTTCCAAAAGTACATTAATTAAAAGTAGCTAACCACCGTTGCATGCAGTCGACGCGCCGTGATACCATCGCCATTTTGGGTTTTAATTAAAAGCGGATATTGATTCTCAGAATTCCAAACAGTTTGGGATGACGACACCCTTAAGGGCGGTTTATCGTGTAAAGGGGAGCAAGCGGTTAAAACGGGCGTCGACGGAGCCAATGAAGGGGGATACGACCTTCATGTAGATCATATACCTGTGCACTTTCTAAACATCAACAATACTGTTTGCCTTCACAAAAGATGTCAGACACATTTGTGTATGTCCCTAACGTACATCGGCACGGCAAATCATCAATCTTCTTCTTCTTCTTCGTTCATGGGCTTAGACTCCCACGTTCACTCATGTTTTTAGCACGAGTGGATTTGTACGTGTATGACCGTTTTTACCCCGCCATTCAGGCAGCATACGCCGATTTCGGGGGATCATCAATGTTAAGGTTATGAAGTGCCCTTTCTGAAAACCATGTTTGATTTGTGGATTATCTCCCCTTGGCTCTACCAGTGGACAGTTATCGCCCTTAGCTGCAAAAATAAAGGGGTACTGAAACAAATTTGTCTTCTTCTTCTTTCTTCTTGTCGATTGCCATTTTTTATACTTAAAGTCCAGCTCTGAATAAAAAAAATAAAAAAGAAAATTTCTGTGTTTTGACATTTTCAAATGTACCAATTATAAAATAAAGGATCACAGTTACATGCAGCTACAGTCACCTTTCTGCGCATGGAAGCTTACTTCATGAACAGATGTTGTGATAACAAGGCAAGACAAGGCAAGGCAAGGCAACATTTTATTCAGAATCCCCTAGGGTTACAAATATTTGAAACAAATAAAATAAAATAAAACCAAAAAAGAAATATAATAATGGGACACAACACTTTGTAATTGGTACGCGTGCATGAAACGAAACAGGAGCTAGGTAACCAATATATACGACGAAAAATGACCACAGGTGACTCGACACCGCGTTGCGCCCTGACAAAATCAAGACAGGTCTGGCAGCGGAACGAAAATTCAGATGTGGATGGAGCAGCGAATGCAGGGACGGGGCGGCGTGAGAGAATACCGGAACAAGGAACAGGTGTAAGGACCAAAAAACAAACAAAAACAAAAAAACAAAAAAAATCAAGACGTCGAGACGATTACCAGTGAATCGACACTGTTCAGCAAGTGTAGCAGTAATCTCATAAGGCCAAGAAAAAAAAAATGTCTGTTTCTGGTCACCCGACCGACCCTAAATTTCGGCGCCGACCCTAAACTTTTTTTTTCCAAACTCAAAAATGTTTTGGTTTTTTTGGTGGTAAAGGACAGGGTGAGAAAATGAACAACAAAAACGTGTGAAAACGAAAGTCCGCTGACGATTTGTAAATGTGTTGAGTGTCTTGTCTCTATGTATAGTGAATCCAGTCTCTTTGCGCGATTTTTAAAGTTAGTTTTATTGGTCTACATTTGGGGTAAAAAAAAAAAAAATAAAAAAAAAATAAAAAAAAAAAACAATCCCGACCTACCGACCCTATTTTTTTTAGCCATGTTACCAGAAACAGACAAATTTTTTTTTTGGCCTAATGATAATTTTAACTGAAAAATAAAGCTGACAAGGCGGAAGAAGGTTGAGTGCGCTGTGATTAAGAGCGTCAGTTACTTTGATATATACATGTAGCTAATTATTTAAATGCTTATGTTAATCTTGATCTTAGTGGTGTATTTATGTACGCATTTGCTTTGTGGAAGTTGTCTTTATGTTATAAGTAATGCGATATTGTGCCAACATGTTTATGACTTGTATGTACAATAAAAATGGACATTCCAGTTTTCTTATCTTATCTTAAAACCCACTGTTTTGTCAAATTCAATGAGCGAGATTTAATACACAATGTCTTTTTGCTGACCCACTGTAACCTTCAGGATCCTTAATTTTACCAAAAATGTGGTTTGAAAAAAAATTCCCGATGGCTTTTCCGTACTGTGGTCAGCATTACCTCCAAATATACTGCAGTGCATGTCAGTTTGTATGTATGACATTCTCGAGTGCAGTAGAGGTGTCGACATTAGCAAGCAAACGGCATCATCATCCCTGGCAAAATGTGAACATAAAACCTATTTATAAATCCTGATACTACGGCCTTTCTCGTTGAATAAATCGTGTATGAAACTAACCCGGATTAATTCCTAATAGCGTAATAGGTAACAACAAAAATCATAACTTTAAAACATCAGCACATTTATCAGAAAAGACCACTTTACTACGGGTTTAATGTAATGGCAACAACAAACTTACATTCTCTACAATATGTGATTTGTACTCGACCGCTGGAACAAACAAAACATAACTCTCAATCAAAAATACAACGCGAAGCTTTTTTTATTTAAGTTGATGTGACACTGAAATTTCGGACACATTTTTGGAGCCCCGATGTCTCAGCAGTCAATGTCAAACTGAAAATATGGAAAACAAGTTACCGTTATTCTGTTTAATTTTGCAATTCCAAAAAATAGTATTTTTTCACTACATACCAGATACGTCTCTGTGTTGTAAATGTTACACTAATTACCAGCGAAATACCAATTATTAATAGCAAAAACTTGGTGGAGTACTTTCCTTTAGTTCGACGTACGAAAACAAGTACTCCCTGTACCAACATTTTATTCCACGATTATTTTACTGTCAGAGTACGTTACTCCTCATTTTTTTCTTGGAATAAATTAACAATTGTTAAAACAAAATTGGACTTTTTTTTAAATTTTTTTTTTTTTAAGATTTTCAATAACAATCAGACTTTGTTTATAACAACATGTAAGCGAATACAAAATTAATCTAACTGTACCACACAAAAAATAAATAGTGTATTTAAAAGAATCGTATCTACAAAGCAAGCAACACATACAGCTACAGTTCTAAAGATGGGTCTGTGTAGCTGCTCATTATTTACCATTTGGTGTAAACAATATATGTATTTGTATTTTTGACCAATAAATGACATTTTACATCAATCGAGACAGCCCGTGTTCCTCCGAGACCGTGCTGGCGGTCGAGGTGAACAATGACTGTCGAGATCTGTGTAAAATGTCATTTAGGTCAAACATACAAATAACATTTATGAATCGATCGATTCTGGTTAGAATTTCTTTTAGTTTTTATGATTGAACGCACACAAACATGCACTATTTTGTAGTCTCGGCGGGCCGCCTGAATATGAAGTTTTGTCGGCCTCTGACGTCACATAGCTCAAGGAAGGGAAATCCAGTGTTCAATCGATACATTGTTTTATTTCTGTGTACATGTTCGTAAAATTGACAGTTAAAAATATGACATCAACACCAAACCAACGACCTAGGGGGGTGTCTTCAAAGCACATTTACAAAACGTAATAATAAGCAAATGTCAGCGTTCGGTGGGTTATAGAAACACAAAAATACCCAGCATGCCTCCCCCTAAAGCGGCGTATGGTTGCCTAAATGGCGGGGTAAAAATGGCCATACACGTAAAAAAAAAAAATTAAAACGAGTGTCCGAGGGAGTTTCAGTCCATGAATGCAGAACTTAGAAAAAGAAGAAGAAATGAGCAAATGACAGATATACAGCAGTAAACCAATTACACAAAAATATCATCCAAATTGAGAAAAAAACGTTTGTCATAAAAAAACTGGACAGATGTGTTTTATGTGTTTGGGAGATGAGGACATTATGTTACAACCAATTATAATGTTAGAAATTCCTTAATTTTACTTCTCCTACCGAATGTAGCGTGCAGGTTGATGGTGGTTAACTAGTGTCCATATTGGCTACAGACAGACAGACAGACAGACAGACAGACAGACAGACAGACAGACAGACAGACAGACACAAAGACAGAGTGAAACCTATACACAACCCATTTAAGGGTGTGTCTTTAAAGAGATATTGTCAGGCGTAGTAACTGTCAGATGTTAGGCCAACAGCAGCAACAGCTACTACAGATGGGTCTTCAGCTACAGCTACTACAGATGGGTCTTCAGCTACAGCTACTACAGATGTGTCTTCAGCTACAGCTACTACAGATGGGTCATCAGCTGCAGCTACTACAGATGGGTCATCAGCTACAGCTACTACAGACAAGTCATCAGCTACAGCTACTATACAGACGAGTCATCAGCTACAGCTACTACAGACGAGTCATCAGCTACAGCTACTACAGATGAGTCGTTTCCTTGTATGTCCCATTGCTTGTGTAGTCGGTGCCAACTGCGTCATTTCCAAATCCTTTTTCCGCAATTGCTGTGAAGGGCTGATTGGAAGGTTGTATGTCTGTGGTGGGTACGACGGGCTCTGGGTCGGTACTGTTACTGGCTTTGATATCCTGAAAGATCAAACAAAAGTAAGGAAGATCGTGAGTGCAAATCCCGACCGCGGCCGCCTGGTGGGTTAAAGGTGGAGATTGTTCCGATCTCCCAGGTCAACTTATGTGCAGACCTGCTTGTGGCTTATCCCCCTTCGTGTGTACACGCAAGCACAAGACCAAGTGCGCACCAAAACGATCCTGCGATCCATATCAGAGTTCGGTGGGTTATAGAAACACGAAAATACCAAGCATGCTTCCCCCGAAATCGGCGTATGCTGTTTGACTGGTGGGGTAAAAACGGTCATACACATACACACCCACTCGTGCAAAAACATGAGTTAACGTGGGAGTTTCAGCCCATGCACGAAGAAGAAGAAGAAGAACAACAACAACAACAACAACAACAACAACAACAACAACAACAACAACAACAAGAAGAACAAGAAGAACAAGAAGAAAAGAAGAACAAGAGGAAGAAGAAGAGGAAAAAGGAGAAGAAGAAGAAGAAGAAGAAGAAGAAGAAGAAGAAGAAGAAGAAGAAGAAGAAGAAGAAGAAGAAGAAGAAGAAGAAGAAGAAGAAGAGTACAGTTTAACTGCAATTATTTGTGTGTGTATGATGGCAACAAAATCTAATTTTTGACAAAAAATGAACTAACTGTGTTTTGCCAAAACTCGCCGAGTCAGTTGTAATATTCATATTACATAGTTGACAGTGTCGTATTCCTATCTTGTCTTTTCGCTTTAGGCAAGAATCTAATCTTGATCTAGATATAATCGTGTTTACCATATACTTCCAAGCGACACGCCAAATTTCATCTGAATCGACCCACACGCCAGAAATATGCGTTAAAATGGGCAGACAGACAGATAAACAGATAAACAGATAAACAGATAAACAGACAGAGTGAAACCTATACACAACCGATATAAACGGGTGTGTAATTAAAGAGATATTGTTAGGCGTGTCAGATGAAAGGACATTTTGAGAGGAGGGAGAGCCAGATTGCATATTTATTTATTTTTTTTATTATGGGGAGCTTATATAGCGCGAACCACAACTGTGCTCTCCGCGCTTTACATATTAATATCTGCCGTTTGAAATGGAACGTTTAATTTATACACACTTATGATACAAATAATTAACTTCGCTTGAAAAATGTTTCATGTCGCTATTTTTTTATTACACCCCCGGTATAGGGGTGTGTATAGGTTTCACTCGATGTGTTTGTGTTCGTAAGTAGATCTCAAGAATGAACGGACCGATCGTCACCAAACTTGGTGAACAGGTTTTATACATTCCTGAGACGGTCCTTACAAAAATTGGGACCAGTCAAACACACGGTTAGGGAGTTATTGGTGGATTAAAATTATACAAGGCCTGGTATAGACGGACACCCCCGTTGGTCAAAGGGAAATAACCATTCTCACTGCCACCAACTGAGAAGGTTATTTCCCTTTGACGGGGGTGTAGTTCCTATCGGAGGAATTTCTTGTTATTTTTTGGAACGTTAGCAGTCAATCTGGGTTTTTTATTTCAAATTTCAAATGATCAGAATGGGTTTCAAATTTTATCAAATTCTGACTTAAAACACTAATTCCTTTTTACATGTAGTCAAGTTTTGACTAAATGTTTTAACGTAGAGGGGGAAATCGAGACGAGGGTCGTGGTGGTGTATGTGTGTGTGTGTGTGTGTGTGTGTGTGTGTGTGTGTGTGTGTGTGTGTGTGTGTAGAGCGATTCAGAGTAAACTACTGAACCAATCTTTATGAAATTTTACATGAGAGTTCCTGGGTGTGATATCCCCAGATGTTTTTTTCATTTTTTTGATAAATGTCTTTGATGACGTCATATCCGGCTTTTCGTGAAAGTTGAGGCGGCACTGTCACGCTCTCATTTTTCAACCAAATTGGTTGACATTTTGGTCAAGTAATCTTCGACGAAGCCCGGACTTTGGTATTGCATTTCAGCTTGGAGGCTTAAAATTTAATTAATGAGTTTGCTCATTAAAGTTGTCATTAAAATCAATTTTTCGCAAACAGATTTAAAATTGATTGCATCGTATTCTTCATCACATTCTGAATCTAAAAATATATACATATGTCATGTTTACTCTAAAAATGTGATCACAATTAACGAAAATAGAATAATTAGTCTTACGATCAACATGTAAGAAATCGATCCAAAAATGATGTCATCTTATTCGTGATCATTTCCTGATTCCAAAAACATATAGATATGATAGGTTGTATTCAAAACAAGCTCAGAAAGTTAACAAGAATACAGAAAAGCGCGCTTTCCTGCTTAGCACAATACGCTACCGCGCTAATCTGGCGTGTCAATATCACTACGTTTTGCACGTGGAAGGTGAGCGATTTCCTTCACGCGGGGATTGACGAAGCTGTACTGTCTTAGTGAATGAATACAGTGCGTTCAGTTTCATCCCGTGAGTTCGACAGCTTGACTAAATGTAGTAATTTCGCCCAACGCGACTTGTTTAGATTCTATTCTATTAGTCTTGTCGTTTCTATGTGGCTATCCGGAACCCACGGACAGATTCCTAGTGATGTACAAGATCGTTGACCCGGGAAGGAAAGTACAGTGAAACCTGTGTATAACGACCGCCCAAGGTACAGACAGGGGTCGTTATGGACAGGTGGTCGCCTTGAATAAGGTGAACCACAAGTGAATGAAATACTACAAGTTAACATCACTGTTCATTGGCTCTATCGACGCCCGTTTTTAACCGCTTGCTTCCCTTTATACGATAAACCGTCCAGATCCGGCGGTCTCGAGTTCGAGTCCTGTACTTGGCAAGTCTTTTGAAAAACATTTTGTTCTCAATTGTTCAACTTTTTTTTGTTTTCTTAACTCATTATTATATACTTGTATTTTTTTCATTTTGATTTTTCCCAAAGATTTTGAGTCGGAGTGTATTGAAAATCGAATATAGTGCATGAGTGCCATTGGACAGCTTTCCCACAATCCCGTATTCAATTCGTGCGTGCGTGTGTGTGTGCGTGCGTGCGTGCGTGCGTGCGTGCGTGCGTGCGTGCGTGCGTGCGTGTGTGTGTGTGTTTTCGTGCGCGTGAGTGATTGGGGGTTATATTCACTTTTACATAAGTTGAACAGCTTCGACGCCTACCCCCAAGTAGATAAAACATGTCAAGACGTTAACAGTGGAACCCCCCTTTTAAGATTTCCAAAACTATGAGAAAAACAGGTCTTTCAAAGGAGTGAGTCTTGAGATAGGGGTAATTTTAGAGAGGTTATGAACAGAAAATTTGAGAAAACTGGGTCTCAAAAAGGGGGGATGTCTTACATTAAAAGGGGGGATCACTGTATGAACACAAACCTTTCTTATCAGTAGCCAAAGAGGACTGGGTGGCCGAGTGGTAACGCACTTGCGCTCGGAAGCGAGAGGTTGCGTGTTCAGGCCTGGGTCAGGCCGCAATTTTCTCCCCCCTTTCCTAACCTAGGTGGTGGGTTCTAGTGCTAGTCTTTCGGATGAGACGAAAAACCGAGGTCCCTTCGCGTACACTACATTGGGGTGTGCACGTTAAAGATCCCACGATTGACAAAAGGGTCTTTCCTGGCAAAATTGTATTGGCATAGATAAAAATGTCCACCAAATACCCGTGTGACTTGGAATAAAGTGTAAAAAAAATTCCATCTCACACGGCATTAAGTCTCAGGGCTTGGAAACATGAATACAAGCATGCAGAAAAAAAAATGGGTAGCGCCGTATACTGTATGGCAGCTCGCTTTCCCCAGGGAGAAAGCAGCCCGAATTTCTGTGAGGTTACTCTCATGGACTATATAAAATCTTATCCTTATCCTTATCCTTATTGAGCGATAGTTATGAACAGATAATCTGAAAAAAACAGAGTCTTTAAAGGGAAGAAGTCTTAAATTGGGGGGGTCTCAAAAAGGGAGATCACTGTATGAACACAAAACTGCTTTCTTATCAGTAGCAAAAAAACGAGAAAAGGCGTAGTAATACCTCCGGTCTCGGGAACTCTTTCTTGCAGCGCAATGTTCGTCTCAAGGAGGCGGGAAGACAGCAGAAGAGGCGATCAAACAGCGGAATGAGATACTTGGGGTCAACCTCATCAATACTCATTGGACCTTTGGACAAAGATCAATAATTCAATAGATCAGGTTAAAACAAAATGATATACGAATGCACTCGGAGCGCAAGTGAGTAAAACGTGAGAGTTATGCGGTGTTATTTCGGGTTTAAACAAACTTGAATTCATTTGCAGTACCGTGTTATGAATACAATTAAACGAAGGTAATATTTGGATCCGTACTCAAGGGAAGTGCTTTGCTTACCTGATTCTTTATGGTTTTCAAAGTAAACAACAACAAAAACAGCTCGCGTGACGCATTGCGTACCGTCAAAACCTGAATGGAGCAAGCAGTAACTCTGATCCTCTAAGACAGTCTTGCTTTTCCTTATTTACTCTACCCGGTTGTGCTCCCGTCTTCATGTATAAACATATACACAAGACACACTCACACACACACACACACACACACACACACACACACACACACAGAGCACCTGTGCAGAAACTGACGATGAGGCCGACGACGACGACAGTGGCGGCACCAATTGACGAGTACCACAAGTACGACACTGTGTACAGCGGTTGTATGCCTGACCTGTTAACAACACACATTTTGGTTAGACACTGCAGGATAGACACAGTAAGACACTGTGTACAATAGTTGTACGCCTGACCTGTTAACAACACACATTTTGGTTAGACACTGCAGGATAGACACAGTAAGACGCTGTGTACAGCAGTTGTGAGCCTGACCTGTTAACAACACACATTGTTGTAAGAAGCTGTGTACAACAGTTGTAAGCCTGACCTGTTAACAACACACATTTTGGTTAGACACTGCAGGATAGACACAGTAAGACGCTGTGTACAACAGTTATAAGCCTGACCTGTTAACAACACGCACATTGTTGTATGACACTGTGTACAGCGGTTGTATGCCTGACCTGTTAACAACACCTGCTGTTGTAAGACGCTGTGTACAACAGTTGTAGCGTGACCTGTTAACAACACACATTGTTGTATGACACTGTGTACAACAGTTTTACGCCTGACCTATTAACAACACACATTTTTGATAGACACTGCAGGATAGACACAGGTGATTGTAAATGTATACACGGCAGATCTATTCCCGGATTGTGAAATGACGCTGTATTCACTATTTTGATCCCCAACTTGCCAACAGATATAATTATACGGTATGTATAAATGTAACACACTGTGGAACTGACACATACAGGTGTTTGTAAATATGTACACGTCAGATCTATTCCCGACCTGTTACATTATTTCTATCACGGACATTTTTGTTTACTTGTATACCTTTTTTTTTTTTTTTTTTTTTTTGGGGGGGGGGGTATGTGCAATAGATAAAATTTATATTAACTCATTGTCTCCCAGGTACGAATATATCCGTACCCACTCTTATGGCTCTATCTGACCAGGTACAGATATATCCGCTCAGACTGTTAGCTTTAGTCGCTTTCTGTAACGTTCATCTAATGCCTGCATTCCAGCGTGTTGATAAGAATAAGAATACTTTATTATCTCACAGAGAAATTCAGAGATACACAGTTACTACACAGTTACAACAATTCTGAGTGACCTGCTGCAGCACAGCTGGTCTCGGCTAAAAAAAAACTTGGTCAACATAGATGGGGTAGAAAATGTTAAGCACATTTTTATTCGTACAACTGTACTAAGGTACTTACGTTAATATTTTGTAACATTTTACACACGCGCCCGTTGACAATATTCATCATTTTCTAACCAATCTGATTTTTTTTTTTCGTGATTAATTTTCCATTTACACTCTTGTTTTGGCCTCATTTTGTGAGAGCGGAGGGAGAGGGGGAGTAAGAGTTTATCAAAGAAAACTTACAATTCTTGTGGGGCAACCGTCGTCGTAGACGAGAAATCCATGGCTGTCATGGCCATGGTTGTCATGGAAGTGATGCTGGAAGTGATGTTAGCCGAACAAGACGTACTGTTGATGTCAGGTAGGCCAGAGGGAGCCCTAGGAATGGTGTAGGCTCCAATACTGATCCACATGGTCAGGCAGAGGCCCAATATTCCTCCAACTACGGCTCCCTGCCCATCATAATACGCAGTTGCTTTAAACACAGTTTTATTCAAAATACATGACATGAACCAATTGACAAAAATGCAGCTAGGACACGAACTCGAGCAGATGCTTATTTCGCGTGACCATAACAATACTAAGTTACACACATTTTCGTGATGGCGGAGAGAGAACACAATTATTTACTGGAAAAAGAAAATGTAGGAGTGGGGGGTGGGGGTGGGGAACTCAATCAAAACAGAGGGATCTACCGTAACTGTAAATGTAACACACACAAAAGTGTAAAAAAAACTTTCCCATGCCTGACACCGGAATTAAAGGTACCATCTTCTGTCTTGTGCGCAGGCCATGAAATCTTGGGTGCGTGTACGGTGCCGCATAGCCTAAAACGCTAAAGAGAAGTTACAAATCAACAATCATCTGGATGCATGTAAAGTTTCAAAGATCTAGAACTCTCCATTTAATATTCTTCTTCTTCTTCTTCTTCGTTCATGGGCTTATAGACTCCCACGTTCACTCATGTTTTTAGCACGAGTGGATTTTTACGCGTATGACCGTTTTTACCCCGCCATTCAGGCAGCATATGCCGATTTCGGGGGAGATTAATATTCGAAAAGCGAAACCTCAACGTTACGTTTGTCCATTTGTTGTTCCCAGAAGCTGGGTTGCCCTAACACCTACCCCCCCCCCCCCCCCCCCAAAAAAAAATATTGCCATGACTCGATAATCACTCCTGTGAGTTAAAAACCACTGAAGGCCAACAGGCAAACCCAAATGTATCGATTGAACACTGGATTTCCCTTCTTCGAGCCATGTTCCGTCAGAGACCGACAAAAACTCATACTAAACAAGAGGGCATGTTTGTGTGCGTTCAATCGTAAAAACATAAAAGGAATTCAAATCGATCGATATATGAATCTTATTTGTATTGTTGACCAAAATTTAATATTTTACACAGATCTTGACAGTCATTGTTCACCTCTGGCGCGGTCTGGGAGGAACACTGACTGTCTCGATCTGTGTAAAATGTCATATTTTGGTCAACAATACAAATAACATGGAATCATTTAATTTCGGCACAAATTAACACTTACATAACCGTTGGCCCATGGAAACAGACCTCCCAATAGGAACAGTCCCAGAAGAGGTCCATTGGCCGCACTGTTGAAACTGAGTGATGCCTGAAATCATAGAACATTGACAGTGAAGAGTTCCGGTGTAAGCGATCGTTTACACCGTCGCACATCTGTTGAGGTATTTATTTATTTATTTATATGGGAGGTTTATATAGCGCTTGACGTTCTCTGGGCGCTTTACATATTAATTTCTGCCGTGTGAGATGGAATTGTTTACACAATATATCACGCATTCACATCGGCCAGTAAATCTCAAGCCACTACGGCGAGTATTTACTTTTCACGGCCTATTATTCCAAGTCACACGGGTATTTGGTGGACATTTTTTTTATTTATGCCTATACATTTTTTTATTTTATTTATGCCCATACATTTTTGCCAGGAAAGACCCTTTTGTCAATCGTGGGATCTTTAACGTGCACACCCCAATGTAGTGTACACGTAGGGACCTCGGTTTTTCGTCTCATCCAAAAGACTGGCACTTGAACCCACCACCTAGGTTAGGAAAGGGGGGAGAAAATTGCTTACGCCCCGACCCAGGGTCGAACTCGCAACCTCTCGCTTCCGAGGCAAGTGCACTTACCACTCGGCCACCTTTTCCCTTTCGTATGGTCTTGCCCTATGTGTAAAAGCTTGACCAGAAAGATCATAGAAAAAGTAGAAATATTCATTACTTCTTCTTAGTTCTTGGGCTCCAACTCCCACGCTTTTTACGTGTATGGCCGTTTTTACCCCTCCATTTAGGCAGGCATACGTCGCTGTCGACGAAGCCCGAACTTGTGGATTGGACTTCAGCTTGGAAGCTTACACATTTATTAATGCGATTGTTCATGAACAAACTGAAAATTCTAATTAAATCATTCGATCTTGTATCGAATATCCGACTTTGACCTACCTGTAAGACGGTACCTTCTAGTCCTGATACAATGAAAGCGACACCAATTCCTGCTCCTCCAAAAATCAGCACTGAAAAACAAAGAATATGTTACTGCAGACCAATTGTGCCAAAAGTGAAAATTTGCGAACAAAAATATGACAGAAATGCAATAATAAGAAATCCAGGAGAAGGAAAAACAAGTCGCGTAAGGCGAAAATACAATATTTAGTCAAGTAGCTGTCGAACTCACAGAATGAAACTGAACGCAATGCCATTTTTCAGCAAGACCGTATACTCGTAGCATCGTCAGTCCAGCCACCGCTCATGGCAAAGGCAGTGAAATTGACAAGAAGAGCGGGGTAGTAGTTGCGCTAAGAAGGATAGCACGCTTTTCTGTACCTCTCTTTGTTTTAACTTTCTGAGCGTGTTTTTAATCCAAACATATCATATCTATATGTTTTTGGAATCAGGAACCGACAAGGAATAAGATGAAAGTGTTTTTAAATTGATTTCGACAATTTAATTTTGATAATAATTTTTATATATTTAATTTTCAGAGCTTGTTTTTAATCCGAATATAACATATTTATATGTTTTTGGAATCAGCAAATGATGGAGAATAAGATAAACGTAAATTTGGATCGTTTTATAAATTTTTATTTTTTTTTACAATTTTCCGATTTTTAATGACCAAAGTCATTAATTAATTATTAAGCCACCAAGCTGAAATGCAATACCGAAGTCCGGGCTTCGTCGAAGATTACTTGACCAAAATTTCAACCAATTTGGTTGAAAAATGAGGGCGTGACAGTGCCGCCTCAACTTTCACGAAAAGCCGGATATGACGTCATCAAAGACATTTATCAAAAAAATGAAAAAAACGTTCGGGGATTTCATACCCAGGAACTCTCATGTCAAATTTCATAAAGATCGGTCCAGTAGTTTAGTCTGAATCGCTCTACACACACACACACACACACAGACAGACAGACACACACACGCACATACACCACGACCCTCGTTTCGATTCCCCCTCGATGTTAAAATATTTAGTCAAAACTTGACTAAATATAAAAATACCCAAGTGTTGCGAGATATGCAAAATATAAATACATGCATTTTTATGTTCAAGACCAAATTATAATGCGTAGCAAAAGAACTGAAACCTTTTAACAAACTTTTATCATCATCACTCTCACCCACCCCGTCATCCTCCCCTCATCCTCACTTTGTACTGGAAACTTGCATTCTCCCAGTAAGGTCATATATTGTACTACGTTGCAAGCCCCTGGAGCAATTTTTTTATTAGTGCTTTTGTGAACAAGAAACAATTAACAAGTGGCTCTATCCCATCTCCCCCCTTTCCCCAATCCCATCTCCCCCCCTTTCCCCGTCGCGATATAACCTTGAATGGTTGAAAACGACGTTAAACACCAAATAAAGAAAGAAAGAGCCTCCCCTCATCCTCACTTTTACCAGCCTTTTAGCGTATCATCAACTCATGTCCCTGAAAGGAAAACTGCCTGTGAGGACGTTAAGGACCCCCTAGTTAGTTTGTTCAAGACCATTGCTGAAGTGCTCAAAATCTCGCCTAGGTATGTCTATCTAACAATTAGGATCTAACAATTAGGACTTCGTGCGCTGATAATTGTGATGGTAAAATATCATACTTTCCCCTATCCTTCTTGGATCTGTTTGTTTGTGGGTGTGGTAATTGGTTGGTGTGCCG
>NC_090260.1:31039338-31051838 GCF_037325665.1 Littorina saxatilis | reverse complement strand
AGCCAAAACTGAGACAAATACTTGTGTAATTTCTTTACAGTAAATACAAAATGTCCAGAGAATTAGCAATATATCTAACATTGACTGACTGTGTGATGATATCTTCTGCTATTGGTCTGTTTCGACAGTGATATCAAAATCTCGACCTCCGGTCTCGATTTTGATATCATTGTCTCAACAGACCATAGCAGAAGATATCATCACACAGTCCATCAATATTGGGTAGTATAGAGCTGAAACAGAAATGGGACTGCTCATAGCAATGAACAACACAGTAATGCCGACAATATTCTGTAGTACATGTATACAGATGAAACAGAAATAGAACTGCTCATAACAATGAACAGAACAGCAATGCCGACAATATTCAGTAGAATAGAACTGAAATAGAAATGGGACTGCTCATAATAATGAACAAAGCAGCAATGCCGACAATATTCAGTAGAATAGAGCTGAAACAGACATGGGACTGCTCATAACAATGAACAACACAGTAATGCCGACAATATTCTGTAGTATTGAGCTGGGTAGAGAATCTGTACGCTGCAAATCTTTTTACAAATAAAACGAGAGGGTAGAGAACAGAATATCTGTACGCTGTAAATCTTTTTACAAATAAAAAGAAAGGGTAGAGGACAGTATATCTGTACGCTGTAAATCATTTTACAAATAAAACGAGAGGGTAGAGAACAGTATCTCTGTACGCTGTAAATCATTTTACAAATAAAAAGAAAGGGTAGAGGACAGTATATCTGTACGCTGTAAATCATTTTACAAATAAAAAGAAAGGGTACAGGACAGTATATCTGTACGCTGTAAATCATTTTACAAATAAAAAGAAAGGGTAGAGGACAGTATATCTGTACGCTGTAAATCATTTTACAAATAAAAAGAAAGGGTAGAGGACAGTATATCTGTACGCTGTAAATCATTTTACAAATAAAACAAGTCGCGTAAGGCGAAAATACAACATTTAGTCAAGTAGCTGTCGAACTCACAGAATGAACCTGAACGCAATGCAACGCAGCAAGACCGTATACTCGTAGCATCGTCAGTCCACCGCGCACGGCAAAGGCAGTGAAATTGACAAGAAGAGCGGGGTAGTACTTGCGCTGAGAAGGATAGCACGCTTTTCTGTACCTCTCTTCGTTTTAACTTTCTGAGCGTGTTTTTAATCCAAACATATCATATCTATATGTTTTTGGAATCAGGAACCGACAAGAAATAAGATGAAGGTGTTTTTAAATTGATTTGGACAATTTAATTTTGATAATAATTTTTATATATTTAATTTTCAGAGCTTGTTTTTAATCCAAATATAACATATTTATATGTTTTTGGAATTCGAAAATGATAAAGAATAAGATGTACGTAAATTTGGATCGTTTTATAAAAAAAATGTTTTTTTTACAATTTTCAGATTTTTAATGACCAAACTCACTCATTAGTTTTTAATCCACCAAGCTGAAATGCAATACCAAACCCCGGCCTTCGTCGAAGATTATTTGACCAAAATTTCAACCAGTTTGGTTGAAAAATGAGAGCGTGACAGTGCCGCCTCAACTTTCACGAAAAGCCGGATATGACGTCATCAAAGACATTTATCAAAAAAATGAAAAAAACGTATGGGGATTTCATACCCAGGAACTCTCATGTCAAATTTCATAAAGATCGGTCCAGTAGTTTAGTCTGAATCGCTCTACACACACACACAGACAGACAGACAGACACACACACACACACACACACACACACACACACACACACACATACACCACGACCCTCGTCTCGATTCCCCCCTCTACGTTAAAATATTTAGTCAAAACTTGACTAAATATAACGAGAGGGTAGAGAACAGTATATCTGTACGCTGTAAATCTAACAGTATATCTGTACGCTGTAAATCTAACAGTATATCTGTACGCTGTAAATCTAACAGTATATCTGTACGCTGTAAATCTAACAGTATATCTGTACGCTGTAAATCTTTTTCAAAGAAAACGAGAGGGTAGAGGACAGTATATCTGTACGCTGTAAATCATTTTACAAATAAAACGAGAGGGAAGAGAACAATATATCTGTACGCTGTAAATCTTTTTACAAATAAAACGAGAGGGCAGAGAACAGTATATCTGTACGCTGTAAATCATTTTCAAATAAAAAGAGAGGGTAGAGAAACAGTATATCTGTACGCTGTTAATTATTTTACAAATAAAAGAACACTTTCACTTACAGTTTGGCCTTTTTCAGGGAGGGTAGAGAACAGTATCTCTGTACGCTTGCCTGGTTGACTCCGAAAACGGACGTCCAACGGACGGCTCCTCCCACAACCAGTGACCAGAACGTATGCCGTACTGAAGGGTCGGGGTCAAATCTGAAACACAAGATCACTTAAAAAAATAAAAAATAAAGTATATAAAAAGAAATTAAATTAAAACATTTAAAAACAATTGTTTTAAAAGATCACATAATGTGTTGGCTATATATAAGGACGTTTTTAAAATGAGCCCGAAATGGACTTTTTACTGAAAAATCAGCGCCAAAGCTTCGTGTAGCCAGCTTCGACCATCTTTCTTTCTTTATTTGGTGTTTAACGTCGTTTTCAACCACGAAGGTTATATCGCGACGGGGAAAGGGGGGAGATGTGATAGAGCCACTTGTCAATTGTTTCTTGTTCACAAAAGCACTAATCAAAAATTTGCTCCAGGGGCTTGCAACGTAGTACAATGTATTACCTTGCTGGGAGAATGCAAGTTTCCAGTACAAAGGACTTAACATTTCTTACATACTGCTTGACTAAAATCTGTACAAAAATTGACTATATTCTATACAAGAAACACTTAACAAGGGTAAAAGGAGAAACAGAATCCGTTGGTCGCCTCTTAATTACGACATGCTGGGGAGCATCGGGTAAATTCTTCCCCCTAACCCGCGGGGGGTAGCTTCGACCAAAAGGAGTACTGTTGTGCAGGGTTGGGGTCATGACTGAAACACAAGATCACATAATGTGTTAGCAAAGGCTTCTTCTTTCTTCTTTATTTGGTGTTTAACGTCGTTTTCAACTATTCAAGGTTATATCGTTAATTCTTACATTGAGCCCGAAATGGACTTTTTACTGAAAATTCATTCCTGAAGCTTCGTGCAGCGAACTTCGTCAAGTAGACTTCACGAAGTCGTCTTCGCCCAATGAATGGAGTCAGGGAAATAGCCACGGCCATCTGACCTCTGCACACATTACTCTTCAACCAGGCTGTTCTTAAACCATGAGTGACTGGAAAGAATGCCGTTGTGGAGGGGGGGGGGGGTCGGGTTAAAACTGAAACAGCAGATGAAATAACATTTTGGCAAGGAAACATTTTAGGTTACACACTCCGAGTTCTAGATATCGTGCATATTTTCCCTTGGGACGATTTCTAGATATTACCGAGCATTTGGCGAGGTAATACCTGGAAATCGACCCGACGGAAAATATGCACGATATTCAGGACGAGCTGTGTGTAAGCTTTTTGTCCCAAGACGACGACGTTTTCATCAAAAACACCAACTTGTCCAACACAATCCTGCTCTTGCCTTTTGCCTTTTGCCGAGATCTTCCACATAACAATATTCATGCGCGAAGCTAGTTCTCTTCCCCGCATCAATTACCTCAGAGCCTACTCAACGGATTTTCTTGAAAATGGATCCATACATTGGTGAGAGCATTTGCTTGAGTGGTTTTTTTTTCTCCGATTTTGTATAGGGCCTTTTGATGACGTCATATTTGACCGTTTGCAAAAATTGAGGCGGCACTCTCACGGCTAAAGTTTTTTTTTATCAATTTGTTTAAAATTTTCGTTTTATGATCTTCGACTAAGTGCGGACTATGGGATTCGATTTCAGCTTGGTACCTTAAAAATTCGTGCATGAAATGTCCACTCAAAGTTGGCCAAATGTGTCGATTTCTTAAAAGTCGATATTTGAATCACAAAGGTGACACCATTGTATTTTGTATTGCCTCCTGTATCCAAACATATATCGTTTTGTTGTGTTTGATTGAAAAATGGGCTTAAACGGAAGAAAATAGCGACTTTCTTTATTGCGAGATGAAAACACAAACATCTATTATTTCTGTATTCCTTATCATTTGCTGATTTCAAAAGTATATCTCGTTAGTACACTCTTTGGCTGCAATATATATATAATCTTAATAATTCTAAACGTTTCGTTTCTTGATTAGGTAAAAAACCCATAGATAACGGGTCGCAAAAAAACCACGGTGTCACTTTGTACGCATTTACCATTGATAATGCAGTCCAGGTTTTATTTTGAGCTGCGCAGAAATCCTTTAATACCAATGTGCGGAAATGAAAATGGTCCCCAATGCATAACTCCACCCCCATTAGAGTGCCCTACTTTATAAAGAAAGTTTCTTGGGATTCCACAAGTAGGCTACACATGACAAAATAATGGTGTAATCTTCATGCTTACCATAACCTAATCGAAACGTGGATATCTTGTGTCACACATACTACTCACTCAAAGAACTCAATCCTGCCATATCTCTTGTTGAATTCCCAGACATGGTCGAATCCACCCACTCGTATCACGCCCTATTGTGAAAGTTAAATACACATAATTTTCATGTATGCAAACATATTCTAATATATATGCAAATGAATACACACCTTAGCGAAAATTAGCTGATAGTAATGACAGCTGGTGTTTGTTTGTTTGTTTGTTTGTTTGTTTGCTTGTTTGTGTGTTTGTTAATTAGAGTGGAGCTTAGGTTCTGTTTAGTTTGATCAATCATATAATGCTAACACACACACACATACACACACACACACACACACACATCCACACACACACACACACACACACACACACACACACACACACACACACCACCCCAGTTCTTACATACATTCCCTCACCTCTATAATGATGGCTAGAAGACCGATAAGCATGATAGTACCTTGAAACACATCTGTCCATACGACAGCTTTCATGCCACCCTGGGAAAAAAATAAGAACACACACACACACACACAAATTAGGTTGTACATGAGATAAAACCTTTCCGTACCGGCCCCTCCCAATAGCGACCCATCCCATTTTCCGACCGTTCTCTTGGCAATGACACATCTCACATTGTAACCGACCTCCGAACGGCGAGAATTCTCGTTTTGTTACGGCCGACCGTCCTGCTATGAATCAATAACGAGAGAAAGAAACAAGTCGCGTAAGGCGAAAATACAATATTTAGTCAAGTAGCTGCCATTTTTCAGCAAGACCGTATACTCGTAGCATCGTCAGTCCACCGCTCATGGCAAAGGCAGTGAAATTGACAAGAAGAGCGGGGTAGTAGTTGCGCTAAGAAGGATAGCACGCTTTTCTGTACCTCTCTTTGTTTTAACTTTCTGAGCGTGTTTTTAATCCAAACATATCATATCTATATGTTTTTGGAATCAGGAACCGTCAAGGAATAAGATGAAAGTGTTTTTAAATTGATTTGGACAATTTAATTTTGATAATAATTTTTATATATTTAATTTTCAGAGCTTGTTTTTAATCCGAATATAACATATTTATATGTTTTTGGAATCAGCAAATGATGGAGAATAAGATAAACGTAAATTTGGATCGTTTTATAAATTTTTATTTTTTTTTACAATTTTCCGATTTTTAATGACCAAAGTCATTAATTAATTTTTAAGCCACCAAGCTGAAATGCAATACCGAACCCCGGGCTTCGTCGAAGATTACTTGACCAAAATTTGAACCAATTTGGTTGAAAAATGAGGGCGTGACAGTGCCGCCTCAACTTTCACGAAAAGCCGGATATGACGTCATCAAAGACATTTATCAAAAAAATGAAAAAAAACGTTCGGGGATTTCATACCCAGGAACTCTCATGTCAAATTTCATAAAGATCGGTCCAGTAGTTTAGTCTGAATCGCTCTACACACACACACACACACACACACACACGCACGCACACACATACGCACATACACCACGACCCTCGTTTCGATTCCCCCTCGATGTTAAAATATTTAGTCAAAACTTGACTAAATATAAAAAACGAAATGAATGAACTGAACGACTGAAAAAATACATCTCGGACAAAACAAGATCGAATTTAACCAGATTAAAAACAAAGAAAGACAGGTCAACCGAACTCAGCGTTAGTCAAAACAAGAGATACACTGCAAAGAAACAAGAACTACAACGTAAAAGCACTAGTTACCAGGGCTGTGTAGAAGGTTGAAACCAACCCGACGATAACAATTGTCGCCCAGGTCGGAAATCCTGTCACTGCACATGCGCAATCGACCGAAAATAAATATATGAATTATATTCACAATCAAAACATGTTTATTACATACAATTCAACACTAAGTGTAAGTCTGTGTGTCTATCTGTCCTTTGTTTTGGTCAGGGGTTTTTCTCGTGTGTGTGTGGGTGGGTTTTTGGGGGTCAGTAATGTGACCTTCCACCACGAAATGAGTCGCATGTCACCTCGCGCGGTTCTGCGCTAGGCTTAATATAAGTCCGGGGAGTGTCTGGTAACAGTGTGAGGGTCACCTTAGTCACAGGCTTATAACTCAAACAGTTTTCGCTCTTTGCTAAAACGGTTTTCACCACTGGATAGAGCATACAAAACTCTTTAAGAAAATGTACAAATATGAAAATCATGCAAAGGTGACATGCGACTCATTTCGTGGTGGAGGGTCACAATTGTTCTTGGTCTTCTGTTGGGTTCTCTGTTTTGCTTTGTATGATGAAAGTAGGAATTCCAAGATAGATGTGGTCCATAAATCAAGTATTTTCAATCAACAGTAAATTGCTGAGAGCGAGCACGCACGCACGCGCACGCACACACACACACACACACGCACACAAACACACACACACACACACACACACACACACACACACCCATACGCACACAAACACACACACACACACACACACACACACACATACACACACACACACACAAACACACACACACACACACACACACACACACACACACACACACATAACACACAAGAGGAATCGACTGATTCCGACTTGCGTGTTCTCAGACGCAGATACAAAGGAGGAGAGCAGGACAATCACCAGCTTCTAGTGCCGTAGATGGTGCAAAAGATGCGATGCCCATGTAGAAAATCTGAAAGTTAACACACACAAAAGTTAAATACGTGAGTACATTACTTGTTGGTCTTTACAGATAGCTGCTGGTAATGACAAGTTTAATAATAGACAACAGAAAAGAACTTCTTCTTCTTCTTCTTCTTCTTCTTCTTCTTCGTCTTTGCTCATGGGCTTAAACTCTCACGTACACTCGTGAATTTTGCACGAGTGGGATTTTACATGTATGACCGTTTTTACCCCGCCATTAAGGCAGACATACACCGTTTTCGGGGGATGCATGCTTGATATTTTCGTGTTTTTGTAACCCACCGAACTCTGACATGGATTACAGGATCTTTTCCGTGCGCACTTGGTCTTGTGCTTGCGTGAACACACGAAGGGGCATATAAGACACTATCAGGTCTGCACATACACGTTGACCTGGGAGACCGGAATAATTAATCTCCACCCTTAACCCACCAGCGACTCGACCGGGATTCGAATCCACGACCTTCCGCGTGGGAGGCCGGCATCTTATCCACTAGGCCACTGCCCCCGTCGCAGAGACATGCAAGGAAAAATAAGACGTCGACAATCAGTTGAGCAAGAACTGAAAGCACACTCCTTCCCGCGTGGGAAACTAACACTATCTCAGATCTATCTCAGATCTATCGACTATCATGCAACTGTCACTATCTCAGACTATCTCAGATCTATCGACTATCATGCAACTGTCACTATATCAGACTATATCAGATCTATCGACTATCATGCAACTGTCACTATATCAGACTATTCCAGAACCATCGATTAGCATGCAACTGTCACTATATCAGACTATTTCAGATCTATCGACTATCATGCAACTGTCACTATAACAGACTATCTCAGATCTATCGATTATCATGCAACTGTCACTATATCAGACTATCTCAGATTTATCGACTATCATGCAATTGTCACTATATCAGACTATCTCAGATCGATCGATTATCATGCAACTGTCACTATATCAGACTATCTCAGATTTATCGACTATCAAGCAAATGTCACTATGTCAGACTATTTCAGATCTATCAATTATCATGCTACTGTCACAATATCAGAATATTCCAGATCTATCGACTATCATGCAACTGTCACTATAACAGACTATCTCAGATCTATCGATTATCATGCAACTGTCACTATATCAGACTATCTCAGATTTATCGACTATCATGCAACTGTCACTATCTCAGACTATCTCAGATCTATCGACTATCATGCAACTGTCACTATATCAGACTATATCAGATCTATCGACTATCATGCAACTGTCACTATATCAGACTATATCAGATCTATCGACTATCATGCAACTGTCACTATATCAGACTATTCCAGAACCATCGATTAGCATGCAACTGTCACTATATCAGACTATTTCAGATCTATCAATTATCATGCTACTGTCACAATATCAGAATATTCCAGATCTATCGACTATCATGCAACTGTCACTATATCAGACTATCTCAGATTTATCGACTATCATGCAATTGTCACTATATCAGACTATCTCAGATTTATCGACTATCATGCAATTGTCACTATATCAGACTATCTCAGATCGATCGATTATCATGCAACTGTCACTATATCAGACTATCTCAGATTTATCGACTATCATGCAACTGTCACTATATCAGACTATCTCAGATTTATCGACTATCATGCAACTGTCACTATAACTCACTATCTCAGATCTATCGACTATCATGCAACTGTCACTATAACACACTATCTCAGATCTATCGACTATCATGCAACTGTCACTATAACTCACTATCTCAGATTTATCGACTATCAAGCAAATGTCACTATATCAGACTATTCCAGATCCATCGATTATCATGCAACTGTCACTATATCAGAATATTTCAGATCTATGGATTATCAAGCAAATGTCACTATATCAGACTATTCCAGATCTATCGATTATCATGCAACTGTCACTATATCAGACTGTTTCAGATCTATCGATTATCATGCAACTGTCACTATATCAGACTATTTCAGATCTATCGATTATCAAGCAAATGTCGCTATATCAGACTATCTTAGATCTATCGATTAACGTGTTTGACACAAAATGAAGTGCTCCTACCTGTTGAACCATCATAATACAGGTCCCCGTTATCTTGGCCCATTTCGAGTTGAACCTCAGCTCCAGATACTGAACATAAATAATGATAATAATAAATCACTTTTCTATAGCGCAAGTCCCGATTCACAGCTCCAAGTGCTTTACAATTCCAATAAACACCTCTCTCACACACATACACACGCACACACATACACACACGCACACACGCGCGCGCGCACACACATACGCACACACACACACACGTACACACACACACACACTGCACACACACACACACACACACACGCATGCGCACACGCACACACACACACACACACACACACACACACACACACACACACACACACACAAGATAGGCCAGACCAATGAATCACGGAAAACACAAACATCATTTAAAAAAATATAGGGATCAAAACCCCTAAATTCTTGTTTCTTCTGTTTTACAATAAACTTCTTCAACAAAACATTCTTCAAAGCAAATCAAATGAATAGATACATATCAGATTTAATAAGTCAATGTAATAAACATGAAAACACATAAACTAAAATCACATTTGTATCAGATAAATAGATACATATATGATTTAATAAGTAAATGAAATAAACATAACAAATCATATGAAGTAATACATAACGAGAAGATACACAGAGAGAGAGAGGGAGAGGGAGAGAGAGAGAGAGAGAGAGAGAGAGAGAGAGAGAGAGAGAGAGAGAGGGGGGGGAGAGGAAGAGAGAGAGAGAGAGGGATAGAGAGAGAGGGAGAGAGGGAGAGAGAGAGAGAGGGGGAAGGAGAGAGAGAGGGAGAGAGAGAGAGGGAAAGAGGGAGAGAGAG
This sequence comes from Littorina saxatilis, assembly GCF_037325665.1. Lineage (NCBI taxonomy): Eukaryota > Metazoa > Mollusca > Gastropoda > Littorinimorpha > Littorinidae > Littorina > Littorina saxatilis. Next base: position 31,041,735 of record NC_090260.1, on the reverse strand, counting down.
AGAGAGGGAGGGGGAGAGGGAGGGAGAGAGAGAGGGAGAGAGAGAGAGAGAAAGAGAGAGAGAGAGAGAGGGAGAGAGATCAAATCAAATCAAATCAAATTTTATTTTACGAGGGTTGTGGTATAAGCAATATAAACGCGTTTCTTTTCAACCAGCCCTTGCCCAGAGAGGGACTATTCTAATCTTATATGTATACATATATATATACAAACGTAAAACAATGACAAAGGAGAGAGAGAGAGGGAGAGGAAGAGAGAGGGAGAGGAAGAGAGAGAGACACAAAGAAAGAGAGAGAGCGAGAGAGAGAGAGAGAGAGAGAGAGAGAGAGAGAGAGAGAGAGAGAGAATGAATTGAATCAGTACGTTATTTTATTCCACATTAAACTAACATTAGCTTTAAATACTCTGCACCACTGACCTCAAAGGCACTGGTCAGGTTGAGAGGATAGAGCAGAGGAACGATGAGCTGTGCAGTGAGGACGCAGGCAAGCATCATGCCCAAGGTAGTCATGAAATACTGAGTGCCCCTAGTGTACATCTCGGCAGGAGTCCCCAGGACCGAAATAGCCGAAATGAAAGAGAGCAGGATAGAGATGGCCACAGGAACCACGCTCATGCTGCGATTGGCCATCAGGAATTCCTGCAAGAGAGAGACAATGACAATGACAATGCGAGATTGGGGAGTGGGGCAAGGAAGTACCGTTTCTTGGTCAATATCTCGCCTGAAAGAAACACACGTCAGGTGACAAAGAGAGATAGAAAGAGAGCAGGATGGAGATGGCCACAGGAACCACGCTCATGCTGCGATTGGCCATCAGGAATTCCTGCAAGAGAGAGAGATAGAAAGAGAACAGGATGCAGATGGCCACAGGAACCACGCTCATGCTGCGATTGGCCATCAGGAATTCCTGCAAGAGAGAGAGATAGAAAGAGAGCAAGATGAAGATGGCCACAGGAACCACGCTCATGCTGCGATTGGCCATCAGGAATTCCTGCAAGAGAGAGAGATAGAAAGAGAACAGGATGCAGATGGCCACAGGAACCACGCTCATGCTGCGATTGGCCATCAGGAATTCCTGCAAGAATGAGAATATGACAAACCAAAATGTGGTTTGGGTTAAATACATTTCGCTGTGAAAACTGCTATGTGAATGCAAGGGTTAGCAAGAGTATATATACCTGTCCCCCGTTTCTTACAGGCGAGAATAGGCGAGATTGGCGAGTGGGGCGAGGAAGTACCGTTTCTTGGGCACATCTCGCCGCAAGTGACGCTAGGATTCTCGCTGTAGAACTTTGTGATGGGGCCAGTTATAGTAAAACCAAGTATATTGCCAGAAAGGTAATTTATTCCCCTACCGTTTGAAACAAAGAGTTTCATTTTTCATCAATTAGTGTTTATGCAGTGTACCGGAGACCTAGGACACCCCCCAAAAATCAAATTCACAAAAGCAAATTTGCACACACTAAAATACACAAAAAATCAAAATAAGTAAGAATGACCCTGGCCATTTTGAAAAAGACTGGCTGACACCAGTCTTCTTCAAAATGACAAAACAACACTGATAGGCACAACAGCTGAACCGAATCAATTTGTATGGGTAGAAAATGAGTTGTTCTGGGGTTAAGGTTGTTCAAAAACGGGGTCACTCTTGCTTATTTTGATTTTTGTGTGTATTTTAATGTGTGCAAATTTGCTTTTGCGAATTTGATTTGGGGGGGGGTGGGGGTGTTGCACCACACTTTGAAGTAATCCCACACTTTGAAGTAAATTACTTCAAAGTGTGGGGATGTGCCCCACACTTTGAAGTAAACCCATTTTTTACTTCAAAGTGTGGGGAGATCTTCCCACACTTTGAAGTAAACCCATTTTTTACTTCAAAGTGTGGGGGGATCTTCCCACACTTTGAAGTAACTTACTTCAAAGCGTGGGACTTTTGCATCGCCTGTTTGAGCCTGATGATTTTGTCAAAAAAAATGGCAAAGTCTTTTGGATGAGTGAACAGAAAAAGTGAGCGAGCCAAGAAACATAGTGATGTTTGTTATCAGGCTTTAAGCAATGTCCCATTGTTGAGTGTGACGAAAACTCGTGGTGACGATTTTAAAACATGTTGGGTCAAATGGGTTTACTTCAAAGTGTGGGGCACATTCCCACACTTTGAAGTAATTTACTTCAAAGTGTGGGATTACTTCAAAGTGTGGTGCAACAGGGGTGTCCTAGGTCTCCGGTACACTGCATAAAAACTAATGAAAAATGATGAAAAATAAAACTCCTTGTTTCAAACGGTAGGTGAATAAATTCCCTTTCTGGTAATATACTTGGTTTTACTATAACTGGCCGCATCACAAAGTTCTACAGCTAAATGTATGTGTTTGACGATTATTGTACAACACTCAAAAG
>NC_090260.1:31019338-31034338 GCF_037325665.1 Littorina saxatilis | reverse complement strand
TGTTACACAGATAAGTATGCTTTGACTCTGTGCTTTGAACAAAGAAGTAGAAGCCGGTGTAGCGCGTTTAGATTTCCCCTGCGTTTAGATTTCCCCTGCGTTCTGATTTCCACTGCGGTCTCGTTGATCTTGTATAAACTCCACACTGAAAAGCCCCCCTCCCTTCCATAGTACGGATGATCGCGCTTAGGTAAGTTACATTCATATGATCAAATTCGTTCAACCAACATTTTTGGCTCACGTAAGTGTAGCCTATGCGATCGAAACTTTGTCTGTCTGTTCGTGCGTGCGTATGTGCATGCGTGCGTGCGTGTGTATGTCTGTGGTAGAAACTCTAACATTTGAAGACGTCACATTACATTGACGTCACATTATGACGTAAGAGGGTTAGACGTCACGCGAAGGAAGTACTGAAAGTCTCGGTCATTATTATTTTGAGCGGGCCGAGACTAGTTGGCAGTCGTGTCCCTGTAAGTAGGCTACATGCAGACAGACAGATCTAGATCTAGTGTCTCGCTTTCTTGCACAGTTTCACCTATGCTCTTTCTCTGTGTGTGTGTGTGTGTGTGTCTGTCTGTCTGTGTGTGTGTGTGTGTGTGTGTGTGTGTGTGTGTGTGTGTGTGTGTGTGTGTGTGTGTGTGTGTGTTAGTGTTAGTGTGTGTGACGGAGTGATTGAGTTTGTGTTACTGTTTGTCGATTTCTTACGTGAGCCTTGATGGCTTCGCCTCTTGTTTTATTTCAACTTGGAAATTCGCTTCATCCTAAAATCCTTCCCTTCTCATTCAAAGGGTGCACGTTTTCGAAGATGATTAATGAGATGAGGATGATTATAATGATGAATGGGGTCTTCTTCTTCTTGTCGATCCCACTAGTTAGCCTATATTGTCAGCCCGGACAGCGAGACGAATGATGCCGTCTTCTCCAGGTCTTCCTTTCCTCCGTACAGCTTGCAGTGGAATGCTTGGGTGAAATCTATTCAATTTCACCAGAAAGTTCCTTCGCTTGCAAGAAACTGCAATGCCTCCCTCCCTTAAATAAGTGTACTTCTTTAATTTGACCAGGAAACAACATTTCAGTCTCGGGTATATATCGAATCGGAAATCTGAACGCAGGGGAAATCTGAACGCACTACACCGGTGTCACGAACTGAAGCGTCATTGATTGATTGAAACCTCTGCTGAACAATCCTTCTCATTGCAGTCAATGCGCATGCGCCAATCTTGGACTTAAAAAATCCGACCCTTTGACCGAACGAACCATGGGTTAGGATTAGGGTTAGGATTAGGGTAAGGGTTAGGGTTAGGTTGTTCACAACCTGATTAATCTCCCCATGTTAGCGCATGCGCATTGACCGCAATGAGAAGGATTGTTCAGGCAGAGTTTTCAGTTCGTGACACCGGCACACATGTACGCACGCACGCAGACACACGTGTGCACATACAGTGAAACAGACAAACATTTGTTCGGAAGACATGTGTAAACGCACAAGAACATAATTATCAGTCCTAGTCTTACTGACACTAATAGCTGGAAGGGAAGTAACTGTGTGCCTCTCATATCTACGCTGCACTGAGGTAGTCCATGTGTTGTCTCCCCTATTTCCGTTGTGATCAATGATTTACAAAAAGTCTATCCGGTTGACTAGCGGAGGACGTCTTTAATTATTTTAAAACAATCAAAGCAACTTTGACGTTGTGCTTAAGAAGAAAAGTTGTTCAGTGTGATAAGTACTAGGTTGTGTTAAAAAGGGTTAAGTGCTATCCATTGTCATTACATTTAGTCAAGTTTTGACTAAATGTTTTAACATAGAGGGGGAATCGAGACGAGGGTCGTGGTGTATGTGTGTGTGTGTGTGTGTGTGTGTCTGTGTGTGTGTATGTGTGTGTGTGTGTGTGTGTGTGTCTGTGTGTGTGTGTAGAGCGATTCAGACTAAACTACTGGTCCGATCTTTATGAAATTTGACATGAAAGTTCCTGGGAATGATATCCCCGGACGTTTTTTTCTTTTTTTCGATGAATGTCTTTGATGACGTCATATCCGGCTTTTTGTAAAAGTTGAGGCGGCACTGTCACACCTTCATTTTTCAATCAAATTGATTGAAATTTTGGCCAAGCAATCTTCGACGAAGGCCGGACTTCGGTATTGCATTTATATTCGGATTAAAAAACAAGCTCTGAAAATTTAAAATATAAAAATTATGATTAAAATTAAATTTCCGAAATCTTTTTTAAAAATTGTATCTTATTCCTTGTCGGTTCCTGATTCCAAAAACATATAGATAAGATATCTTTGGATTAAAAACACGCTCAGAAAGTTAAAACGAAGAGAGGTACAGTAAAGCGTGCTATGCAGCGGAGCGCAACCGCTACCGCGCTGAACAGGCTCGTCACTTTCACTGCCTTTTGCACTAGCGACGGACTACGGTCATTGTGAAAAAATGCAGTGCGTTCAGTTTCATTCTGTGAGTTCCACAGCTTGACATTTGCAGTAATTTCGCCCTAGCGACTTGTTTACATTTAGTCAAGTTTTGACTAAATGTTTTAACATAGAGGGGGAATCGAGACGAGGGTCGTGGTGAATGTATGTGTGTGTGTGTGTGTCTGTGCGTGAGTGTGTGTGGAGCGATTCAGACCAAACTACTGGACTGATCTTTATGAAATTTGACATGAGAGTTCCTGGGAATAATATCCCCGGACATTTTTTTCTTTTTTTTTTTATAAATACTTTTGATGACGTCATATCTGGCTTTTTGTAAAAGTTGAGGCGGCACTGTCACACCCTCATTTTTCAATCAAATTGATTGAAATTTTTGTAAAGCAATCTTCGACGAAGGCCGGATTTCGGTATTGCATTTCAGCTTGGTGGCTTAAAAATTAATTAATGACTTTGGTCATTAAAATTCTGAATTTTTTTATATTTTTTTTATATATAAAACAATCTAAATTTACGTTCATCTTATTTTACATCATTTTCTGACTCCAAAAACATATACATATGTTATATTTGGATTAAAAACAAGCTCTGAAAATTAAAAATATAAAAATTATGATCAAAATTAAATTTCCGAAATCGATTTAAAAACAATTTCATCTTATTCCTTGTCGGTTCCTGATTCCAAAAACATATAGATATGATATGTTTGGATTAAAAACACGCTCAGAAAGTTAAAACGAAGAGAGGTACAGAAAAGCGTGCTATGCAGCACAGCGAAACCACTACCGCGCTGAACAGGCTCGTCAGTTTCTCTCCGTTATGCACTAGCGGCGGACTACGGTCATTGTGAAAAAATGCAGTGCGTTCAGCTTGACTAAATGTAGTAATTTCGCCTCACGCGACTTGTTTTTGTTCTACCTTCGTACGACCAAAAATGGATACATTTCAACCCCACTGCTGTAGGCAAGTTTCAATGGTCGACCCTAGTCTAGTCTGGTGAGTCCACTGCGCATGTCACTCGGGTCGCTTCGCTGAAGCGTGGTCTGGTCGAACCATACTCATCCAAAATGGCCGTCGCTAGATGGAGTTTATCAACGATCAAACTAACTCACAAAAACAAACTCAATATCCACCAAATCTTCTTCCCCAAGATAGCCAACACTACATAAAAATAGTTGACCAAGCGGAATGTGCTTTGAAATGAACAGCACCGTCTAAATTGTGTCTCATAAGTAAAACACCACTTGACAGATCGCACTCGCCGCACATTCGACACCATTTTGGAACCACACAAACCCTCGGCGGGCCAAAGCAACCAGAGTGACGTCATCAGGTTCGACCAGACTCCCTTTCAGGGAACTTCCAATGAAACTCGACCTGTGCTGGGTGCACGTTTTTGTTTTTTGCACACCTTTCAAGTTCCGTTTCACTGCATTCCTGGGTCAGGCTCTATCCTATGAGCGTGACGGTTTTGAGAAGCACGAGAGTTCAAACGAATATATTAAAATGTGACATTGAGCGTGGGGCTCTTTTCAGGTGTTATCGTATTTCAAAGAGCGACCCATATTTAGTAAGTGTACCAGTGTCAAAAATGTGTCACCGTGTCGATGCGCTGCTCTCTGTCTCTGTCTCTCTGTCTCTGTCTCTGTCTCTCTTTTTCCCCCTCTCTTTATCTCTCTCTCTCTCTAACTCTTTTTCTCTCTCTCCCGCTCTTTCTCCCTCCCCACCCCTCTCTCTCTCTCTCTCTGTCTCTCTCTCTCTCTCTCTCTCTCTTTCTCCCATTCTCTCTCTCTCTCTCTCTCTCACTCTCTCTCTCTCTCCAACTCTTTTTCTCTCTCTTCCGCTCTTTCTCCCTCCCCACCCCTCTCTCTCTCTCACTGTCTCTCGTTCGCTCTCTCTCTCTCTCTCTCTCTCTCTCTCTCTCTCTCTCTCTCTCTCTCTCTCTCTCTCTCTCTCTCTTCCTCTCCCTCTCCCTCTCCCTCTCTCTCAACCTCTCTCAGCAGAATCAAAAGATATCCCAGGGGCCGGTAATATGAACAGCGTATTTTGGACGGTCGAGCAACCACAGTCGACTGACTGTCAAGTCAGTTGACTGCAGTCTGCTGACCGGCCGTGTTTTGACGGGTAATATGTGCAGCGCGGTAGCACTGACAGTCGGCTGACTAGACAGTCAGCCGCTCAGTGGTATTTTTAGAACATTACAACTTCCGATGTAAACATCGGTCCTGTTTTGGCGGTACCGGTATCTAAATTTCGGCGCCGACCCTAAACTTTTTTTTTGCAAACTCAAATTTTTTATTTTTTTTTGGGGGTGGTAAAGGACAGGGTGAGAAAATTTGATCATTAAAAATCTGAAAAATGTAAAAAAAAATATTGTTTTTAGAAAACGATCCAAATTTACGTTCATCTTATTCTCCATCATTTGCTGATTCCAAAAACATATAAATATGTTATATTTGAATTAAAAACAAGCTCTGAAAATTAAATATAAAAAAATTATTATCAAAATTAAATTATCGGAATCAATTTAAAAACACTTTCATCTTATTCCTTGTCGGTTCCTGATTCTAAAAACATATAGATATGATATGTTTGGATTAAAAACACGCTCAGAAAGTTAAAACAAGTAGAGACACTGCGGTCGATCGACCGAAAAAGGTGCCTGTAAGCCCAACCGCAGTCGGGCGACTGTTTTCAGTTGGACCGGCAGTTGTTCGCGCTCATATTACTGACTTTTGCGGTTCAACGTCGACCCACCGTCAGTTTCACGGTCAGCCGACCGATGACTAGCTACATATTACCGGACCCAGAAATCGGTCATAAAACCCGAGACACAAAGGCTGACTTGAAAGATCGTATTGACGCACACGTGAATGAGAACTACTTGTCGTTTGATCCGCTTGCCTGATCCACTAACCTGCATGCATTCCTCTCTTTGTGCAGTGTGTTGTCATTGGTTGGTTTGTTTGTTTGCTTAACGCCCAGCCGACCACGAAGGGCCATATCAGGGCGGTGCTGCTTTGACATAATTATAACGTGCGCCACACACAAGACAGAAGTCGCAGCACAGGCTTCATGTCTCACCCAGTCACATTATTCTCACACCGGACCAACCAGTCCTAGCACTAACCCCATAATGCCAGACGCCAGGCGGAGCAGCCACTAGATTGCCAATTTTAAAGTCTTATGTATGACCCGGCCGGGGTTCGAACCCACGACCTCCCGATCACGGGGCGGACGCCTTACCACTAGGCCACCGTGTTGTCATTGGTAACTCGTCAGACTTCTTTTGCATGTTTAGAAGCCAGGTCAGAGCTCCCCGAAGTGCGCCTCCCTGCGAACTATTCGCACTAGAATCCGAAATCACGAACTAGAAATTCTTCGATGGGGTCTCTGGACGCACTAAACCTATAAAGAGCGGGTCCCGGGACGCACTAAATTTCTGCTATTGTGCGTACTGTTGGTAGACTGTAGTCGTCAGTCAATTTATGTTGAAAACACAAATGCCATTTCACGCCGGAACAATATGGAAGAGTGTGTTTATTCCATTTATCAAGGCCTTAGTTGAAGTGTCCTCTTTGAATATTCTGATGAAAAAAGACACTTCATATCACACTACGTAATATGTCCTGATAGTAAAGGTACACTCAGATTCACATAAACCATCAGTTTCTGGTCACAGACACTGTCAGGCTTTTACACACAGCACAAACACCCTTTCGTTTAAACACTCAACGCTTGAGAACATCCTAGGTGCCATCCGTAAAGAGCGAGCATTTTTCAAAGAATTTATTTTTGCGTGGCCAGCCGGATTGTCTAGTACCACAATGTGACGCCTCGTTTTGGCGCTAGAACTAAGTTTTTAAATCTAAATGATAAATTGACAGCTTGTAACACAAACATTCTTAAATCATTACAGATTTCTTTTTTCACCAAGACAAGATCAGTACAATTCGAAGTTTTGAAAGTTTGAAAAAAAGGGAGACCGGAAGCAGATAACGCAAGGTCCTGTTTCCTAAAACAGACGAATTTTCTGCATAGCGCTTGCTTCTTTGAAGCCAACCGCCGCCGATACGTTCGTGTGACTCACAGTCGTTTGTTGCATTTTAGATTCAGAGGTACACAATAGCGTGCTATTGCAGATACAGCAAGTCGCATTGAAATCACAAACTGATGACGAAATTGTGAAATAAAAGAAAGTGTGACACGGGTCTCAGGTGGCTCAGGGGTAAATTAAACCACGAAATCTGGTGTGTGGTTTACGCAAGCAGAATAGGCATTCAAACGAACTGTGTCATTTAATGCAGTTAAATGATATTGCAAGTGTGTTCCATAAAGTTAAAACTTCTTTTTTCGTGAGAAGATTTAAATCGATCTGTTATCAATTTGAGGCAGACTGGGTGGGGCTTTAAAGCAATGTGAGGCACTAAAATTATCAAATTGAAACTTGGAGAATACATGGAAGAACTTAATTTTCTGGGTAGTTATTGAAGTGACTTATAAAAAGAAATGAATAATTTGTGAATACTAAAGGACATAGACTGCCGTTGCTATGGAAACTGGCATAAACAGTGCCATATTTGATTTCTAGGAAACGGTTTTACAGCAACATCATACATCAGAAATGCATAATATTTGGCACAAGGATACACATGACTACAATCATATAGAACGATTTTTAGACTAAAGACTTCAGTTGAATTTAAAATGATTTTTGAAATAAGGATTAATGAATATGCGCTTGGAAATGTTGCTGTAAAACGGTTTCCTAGAAATCCAATATGGCAGCTGTTTCCATAGCAACGGCAGTCTGTGCCCATTAGTATTCACAATTTGTTCATTCATTTTTATAAGTCTCTTCAATAACTACCAAGTAAACTAGGTGATTCCATGTATTCTCCAAGTTTAATTTCAGTGCCGCACATTGCCTTAATATGTCTCGTATTCGTGATAACAACGCGTTATATGAAAACAGGAGTTTGGGGACCATGGACACTTGGGACCCTCTAACACTCCGCGTAGGGGGTCAATGGACCCTCCAGAAATTCAAAATGGGGGTCCCAAAACCCTCTTAGTGAGGCGTCTGTGGGGAGCCCTGCAAGTGTACCCTGAGGTTTGGGCCTCAATGTCTTCGTATTTCAAAGAGCAACGAATATTTAGTAAGGGTACCAGTGTTAAAAATGTGTCACAGTGTCGATGCACTGCTCTCTGTCTCTGTGTCTGTGTCTGTCTGTCTGTGTCTGTGTCTGTGTCTGTCTGTCTGTCTGTCTGTCTGTCTGTCTGTCTGTCTGTCTGTCTGTCCCTCTCTCTCTCTCTCTCTCTCTCTCTCTCTCTCTCTCTCTCTCTCTCTCTCTCTCTCTCTCTCTCTCTCTCTCTCTCTCTCGACACCTTGACTAAATGTAGAAATTTCGCCTCATGCGACTCTTTTTGTGTGACTTTGCCGTCTGGTAGACACTCGGTTTGATATGGTATGTGTGTGAGTGCGCGCGAGTGTGTATGTGTGTGTGTGTGTGTGTGTGTGTGTGTATGTGTGTGTGTGTGTGTGTGTGTGTGTGTGTGTGTGTGTGTGTGTGTGTGTGTGTGTGTGTGTGTGTGTGTGTGCGCGAGTGTGAGTGTGTGTGTGAGTGTCGTGTGGGTTTGTGTGTATGTCATCAAATTAATTTAAATCCTCTGTGATATCGCATATATTGTTTTTATGTATGGCCACAAGTTTATTATCACGGGACGGACGCCTTACCACTAGGCCAACCGTGCCGGTCACTTTTTGTCAGTGTTTTTTTGAGAAGGGGGGAAAAAAAGGAAAAAAATAAGAAAAAAAAATTAAAAAAACATAATTCATGTGACGCAGGAGATGAACATCATAATAATTCTTCCAAGAAAAACAGTAACTTACCTTGAGACAAGGAGACAGTGACGCTTAAAAAGAGACACAACTGCTGACCAGAAGACAACTACGACTGACTGATCTCGGCGATCGTCAACCGCGCTTGTTTTTTTTATATAGGATCTACGCAAGCTAGCTCATACCTTAATCGGTGCCAAAACAAGAATATGTGAAGTGCTTAAGTACTCTTTATTGCAATTCCAGCAAGTTGAGTTCCGACTGAAACAGGTCCTGTGATTGGCCAGATTACCGGTCTTGAACTCTCGATGAGTTCCAAAAATCTACACCTTGCATTGCTGGACAATAAAATGGATTATGACGTCTCCTTCTTGGCAAGTTACTAATATGATAGTCCTTTGAAAATGTTATTTGGGAGATTATACACAACTGGGCAAACAGGTGACGTATTGCGTTAAAACTTTGGTATGGTTATTTTCCAAGTCACAGTGAGGTGGATCATGGAAGCGCCCCCCCCCCCCCCTACCCCCCCCCCCCTCTTTCTCGCTCTCTCTCTCTCTCTCTCTCTTTCTCGCTTTCTCTCTCTCTATTTCTCTCTCCCTCACTCTCTCTCTCTGTCTCTATGTCTCTCGCTCTCTCTCTCCCTCTATTTCTCTCTCCCTCTCTCTCTTTCTCTCTGTCTCTCTCTCTTCCCCCTCTCTCTCTCTCTCTCTCTCTCTCTCTCTCTCTCTCTCTCTCTCTCTCTCTCTCTCTCTCTCTCTCTCGCTCTCTGTACATTGCATTGCGTATCCTGTCACCCTAAATAAAATTATGGTCAAAGAGGTTATCTATTGATACTAACGAGTTCGTGCATTTCTCTCATTGTGCAATGCGTTGTCGCTGGCACCGCGTTCTGCTGCGGGGAGGTGTCTTTTTATCAGTGGCTTTTAAAAAGAGATTCAAAGTTATGCTCACAAGTTTGAATCTATAAACAAGAAATAGGGTTGATCAGAGGTCAACAGGGCCGAAACATGTTGTATACAGAACATGGGGTGGGTGCTTAGTGCTTAGTGCTTAGTGTGTGTGTGCAACCATAGGTGTTAGAGTGTGACCCTGTTAAATGCAGAATGAACCACCATATATTTACGAACCCTAATGCAAGAACTCATGTTTTCATATTTTGGAAGTTCGTAAAAGCGAGGTTCGATTTGAACAGCCGAAGTTGGTGTTTTGGATAATGTGACCTTCCACCACGAAATGAGTCGCATGTCACCTCGCGCGGTTCTGCGCTAGGCTTAATATAAGTCCGGGGAGTGTCTGGTGACAGTGTGAGGGTTACCTTAGTCACAGGCTTATAACTCAAACAGTTTTTGCTCTTTTCTAAAACGGTTTTCACCACTGGATAGAGCATACAAAACTCTTTAGGAAAATGTAAAAATATGAAAATCATGCAAAGGTGACATGCGACTCATTCCGTGGTGGAGGGTCACAAATGTGAAGTGACTGTGAAATAATGCAGTACAAATGTTGAGTGCGTGTTCTGTTAAAAATTACTGATTGGTATCTGTTTTGGTATGTCAGTTTAATATGTGTAGGTAATCATGGTGATTAGTGGAAAACAAAATAACAAGGAGAAGAAATGGGAACATGTTTTTATTTGACACAATAGTGTAAAATGACAAGAACAATATTAAACATGATTGTAAGGTACGTTCTGGCCTGGGATTTTTTTTATGACAGTAGCTATACAACCAAAAGAGGTATATTCTTTAAGAAAGTATGGAAATACTGCTTTTTGTGGGTGATGCACGTAAATGTTAAAAACAAAAGTGACAAAAGTGCATAGTACAATTTAAGTCAAATGGAAAACTTTTCTGTTTTTATGCATATGCATATCAAACGATATGTAGAGGGTTTCACATAATGGGAAAAGATTATTGCTGGAATAAAAAAAAAAGTAAACATAAACCAAAGTTGAACCATCATGGCTTTTTTTGTTAAAGACCTCAGATTCAGCATGGTCCTTGCAAGACACATCTGTCAGAGAGGACAGTTCATTTTGGCAAATGTCATATTTTCTGTTAATTTTTTACATTTTATTAGTGAGAGAAAAATGGGTCCAGTCAATCTTTCTTTCTTTCTTTGGTGTTTAACGTCGTTTTCAACCGTTCAAGCTTATATCGCGACGGGGAAAGGGGGGGAGGGAATGGGATAGAGCCACTTGTTAATTGTTTCTTGTTCACAAAAGCACTAATACAAAAAATTGCTCCAAGGGCTTGCAACGTAGTACAATATATGACCTTACTGGGAGAATGCAAGTTTCCAGTACAAAGGACTTAACATTTCTTACATACTGCTTGACTAAAAATTTTACAAACATTGACTATATTCTATACAAGAAACACTTAACAAGGGTAAAAGGAGAAACAGAATCCGTTAGTCGCCTCTTACGACATGCTGGGGAGCATCGGGTAAATTCTTCCCCCTAATCCGCGGGGGGTGTCCAGTCAATCTGACTATCAAAAAGATGTCTTTTGAAAAAAAAGACTCTTTGAAAGTATCATAAGGCTGGAGAAGGTCAGGTTCAGAGTAATGTTGTTAGAGTAGAATAAGCATACATAAGAAATTGTTCTCACTGTGTTCAGGAAATCTCAAAACACAGGGAAGTGTTCTTGTTTTCTTCAAGTTTGTTTGTTTGTTTGTTTGTTTGCTTAACGCCCAGCCAACCACGAAGGGCCATATCAGGGCGGTGCTGCTTTGACATATAACGTGCGCCACACACAAGACAGAAGTCGCAGCACAGGCTTCATGTCTCACCCAGTCACATTATTCTGACACCGGACCAACCAGTCCTAGCACTAACCCCATAATGCCAGACGCCGGGCGGAGCAGCCACTAGATTGCCAATTTTAAAGTCTTAGGTATGACCCGGCCGGGGTTCGAACCCACGACTTCCCGATCACGGGGCGGACGCCTTACCACTAGGCCAACCGTGTCGGTTTTCTTCAAGTCATCAGGTTTAGATATAGGTGCATACATAAAATGCAGCAGCTTGAGCATTACCAATGACTTGAATGTCCATGTTTGCTCTCCAATGTCTCAAAATGATGGGATTGTAAGCGTTGACATATCTAGCTGTAGCTGAACGTTTTGTTTCATAGAACCTGCCTTTGGAATGTCCATCGATTTTAAAGTTGACAAGTTTAGACTTGACACAAGTTGGTTTAGGAAAACCAAACCGACAGCTTCATCAAAAGATTGAAGTACAATATCTAGTATGCGAGTGGATTTGATCTTTTTCAACTAAGCTGAGGAGTTCGGCATCATCTGCAGGGAAATCTGTCTTGATGGTTTGTTTCAATGTAACCAAGCATATTTTTTAGCTGCATTATTTTAGTTATTCATGAGTGGGTGGGTGGAGGGGATGGGCTAGTTCTAACTATGCATTAGATTATAAAATTGTATTCTGTGTAGACCCTTCCACCAGCATCTTAGACCACTCTTTGTACATTTTCTTTTAATAGATGATTGTCATTTGTTTTACCTCATGTCTGCCCTGCGTGTGATGGTGTGATCGTGACTGCTGTAGTGTGGGCGTGTGTGTGTTGGTGTGTATGTCAGTGTATGTGTGGGCGTGTGTGTGTGTGTGTCAGTGTGTGTGTGGGTGTGTGTGTGTGCGTGATTTTACCAACACTACGCTAAATTCCTTGTGCTTTAAATGTTTTTTAATGTCACTTGGCTCAATAAATACTGTATTCTGTATTCTGTATTCTGTATATGCTACATGTCGGAGATTTATCGATAACTTTTGGTACTCCATCAATCCACAAAAACATGTGAATATGAGGACTTGCTCGATTTTGAAACTCTACCCGATACTCGGAAAGAGTCATGAACTCTACCTTTGGGCTGAGAAGGTCCCATGATGATATGCTTATTTAAAGACTGAAAACGACGATCAAAATGCACTGCACTCATAAACGGATCTTGCATTACTGTTGAAGAGAAAGAGCTGTGTGATGATGCGTCAGCATTAAACGTAAATTGCGATCATTTGCAGTTCAGGCCAGTGCAAGTCATCAGCAGATAGTGCTAAGAACAGGGTAGGTGGTCCAAGAGACCTAAACATTGCAAGTAAATCGTACAGTGCAATACAAAAATAAGCCGCAGTTCCCTTGATGTTTTTCATGAACATGTATAAGGTGTCATAGTCACCAGAGTTGACACCAGTATCCTTGAGATCTTTTGTACAAACTCTGTTCAAATTTCCTCAAGCAAAAATAATGGAGATTTCACCTGCATGTAAAGTGAAGCAACTTGGTTTAGCTGAAATGTATCAAATGCTACAGCGGACTGAAGCAGATACATCGTATATGTTCTAAATCGTTTATCTATGTTGTACAGTCTAGTTCAAAAATACATTGACAGTAAAATTTGTGTAGGCCTTGGATAATTAAAGCCATTCTTGCCATCAGGGAAAAGCCAAAGAAATGCCACTTCTTCTCCGTTTTCGGTTTCAGAAATATTCAAAGGGACATGCTCGGAATTTTGCACAAACAGCGTTCTGCCAGAAGGAACAGTGTGATGCTTTGACTGGAGACCAGAATTACATACAGGCACAATCACTTCATGCTCAGTTTTGTCAAAACTGCTTTCAAAGCTCATGTCAGAACTATTACCAGAGTAAAACCTCTTCAGTTGTAACCTGCTAAACCTAAAGATGATTCTGTTATTTAGGCCATTGAAGAGCACGTAGGATTATAGAAGGTGAGACCAAATGTTTTGACAAAACTTTCGGGGTATGGCCATTGTCATAACAGACTGAGATTTGATTTGCATCATCTGCATACGGGAGAAAAAAAAGTTTCACTGCTGACGTTGTTTAATCAAGAATAAAGTAACAAGAACAGTAATTATCTGAACGGCTTTGGTTGGGCGTCAAGCCACGATCATCAATTCCAAGTTTCAAAAGGAAGCCTATCAATGTGTAAGTTTTTGTGTGTTGTTGTTGTTTTTTTCCCCCAATCATTGTAAATTAATAGATTTTCACACAAAAAACACAAACACAAACACACACACATACACACACATACACCAATCCGTTACTTGAGGTGATTTGTGCACGTGTGCATGTATGTGAGTGTATGTGTGTGTATGTGTGTGTGTGTGACGAAGTTGTTGAAGAAAACGCTCTCTCTCTCTTTCTCTCTTTATCTCTCTCTCTCTCTCTCTCTCTCTCTCTCTCTCTCTCTCTCTCTCTTCTCTCTCTCTCTCTCTCTCTTTCTCTCTCTCTCTCTCTCTCTCTCTCTCTCTCTCTCTCTCTCTCTCTCTCTCTCTCTCTATCTCTCTCTCTCTTTCTCTCTCTCTATGCTCCAGGCGATGTATGCCAATATCAGAGCATGCGTTCGTTCAACTAGCAGCGGCGGGCTCACGGACTTTTTCCAGTGCCTTCAGGGCCTGAAACAGGGATGTATGTGTAGTCCGATTCTGTTCACCTTCTTTATCAATGAACTCGCAAATGACATAATCGGGAAAGGGAGACAGGGCATTCAGTTACTACCTAACCAGGTAGAAATATTTCTCATGTTGTTTGCGGATGATCTCGCCCTCATATCATCTACCGTAATAGGACTGCAAACACAGCTAACCACACTATACGAATCATCAAACAGACTCGGACTGAAAGTTAATGCGGAAAAAACAAAAGTTGTGGTATTCCGTAAAGGTGATTATCTATCCGAGAAAGAAAAGTGGTACTTAGGCACTGAGATACTCGAAGTTGTTGGTAGGTATAAATACCTTGGCTTCACCTTTTCTACAATGATGAGTTTAAACATAGGCACGGAGGAATTTGTGTCGAGAGGCAAAAAGGGAACAATGGAAATCCTTAGAACGCTGAAAAAGTGTGGTATCTCCTCATGCGAAGTGTTTTTCAAACTGTTTGACGCTCAAGTTGTTCCTTCACTGCTCTATGCTTCTGAACTTTGGGGTCACAGCGAAAATAAACAGATCGAAAGGGTGCACCTTTACGCGTGCAAGCTTTTTATGAATGTACCAACCATGACACCTAACGACATGATTTACAGTGAACTTGGCCGTTATCCACTTCACATTGAGTCCGCTGCAAAGTGCATTCAATATTGGTTCCGCTTACTTAAGCAGCCGGACGTTAGATTTTCTAAGATGGCATACTTGTCCCTATTGAATATGCATGAAAGGGGGCCATGACAACTGGGTCACACGTGTTTGGTCTTTGTTGTGTGAGCTTGGTTTTGGCCTTGTGTGGCAATTCGGAAGCGTGGCAGATGAGAGACTATTCCTGCGCACCTTCAAAGAACGATTAAGTGAAAACTTTTGTCTGAAATGGCTCAATCATACGTCACAAAGTCCTCGCTTTGAACTTTACCACAGTCACAAAAGTCTGATCGGACGAGAACATTATTTAGACTTTATAAAAGTGAATATCTACAGGACAGCTCTCAGCAGGTTCAGACTTGGCGTCTCTCCATTCAGTGCACACAGGCAACGTTTTTCGCATTCGGAAGCAAGCCGGCTATGCCCTTTTTGTACAAATAAAACTGAGGATGAAATACATGTTGTCTTTGTGTGCCCAGTGTATCAGGCTATTAGAACCAGATATATTGGCATACCGGTTGACTCTCCATGCGAACTCCAACTGCGTGAACTGTTGAAAGGTAGCGACGAAACAAAAGCCGTAAGTTTTGCTAAATATCTATTCCTGGCTT
>NC_090260.1:31009338-31016838 GCF_037325665.1 Littorina saxatilis | reverse complement strand
AAATTAAGATTAATAATTATATAAAGATTAAGATTAAGAAAAGATTAACATATTAATCATGAGCAGAAAAATGTCTCTCTTTTTTTTCTTTTTCTTTTTTCTTTTTTTTTCTTTTTTTTAAATGTCTCTTTATATTCTTGTAACTGTGTGAAGTTTGAAATCTTTTTGGGGGGGTTTTAACGTATTTTCTTAATTTTCTTTGTACACACGTTTCAGACAAAAATAATATATAGAACGATAACAAGCAGACTGTTTATGCGTGAAATCTTTTGTTTATTTACAATAAATATACAGTGAAAGCATTTACACACACAAAACGCCTGAAACAGAGATATGCTTACTGGGGTTTTAATAAACTGCATGTTGCGACTTATTGTCTGGTTATGCATTCTACACACCCGGTGTAACACGAAATTTTTACTCCACGAAAAATTTACTCCGGAGTAAATATTTTGTACGAAATTCTTACTCCGAGTACACTTTTCGTACGAGAAAAGAACTCCCCAAGGCACGACAAAATTACTCCCTCCACGAAATTTTTACTCCCCATTTTTTTTTTACTTCCAGTAAAAATCTCGTGCGCAAAAATGGGATGCGGGCGAAGGGATAATGCCAATAAGTGATCTCGCGCACACGAATGTCGCGCTACCCTCCTTCCACCCCTTCCACCACCAAGACTAACAGGGGACAAGGGAGTAAAAATTTCGTACACCTGGCATGGGAAGTTAAATTGCTCGTGTTGGGGTGAAGTAATTTATTCGTTATTTATTCGTCAGGGGAGTAACATTTTTGTACGAAATGTTTACTCGGAACTCACCTGTCTTGGGGAGTAATTTTCTCGTGCAATGGGGGAGTGCTTTTTTCGTAAAGGGAGTAACTTTTTCGTACGAAATGTTTACTCCGGAGTAAAAATCTCGTGGGAGTAATTTTCTCGTGTTACACCGGCAATGGAAAAAAAGGAAAATCTCGCATAAATTTATCTTCTCTTTCTCGCATCCATTTTGTCTTCTTTTTTTCGTTTATTTCTTCTTAACTTTTAGCTGTGAACAAAGTGGAATATGTTGCGGTTGGTGAAAATATGTTTGTAAAAAAAGAACTGTACAAATAACACTATCAAGGGTATAGATTTAAAAACGAAAAGGACACACTTTTTGTTCCATCATTTAAACACGTAATTATCTACTGTATACGTGTGAGTGTCTGTGTTTGTATCTGTTTATCTGTCTGTCTGTCCGTCAGTCTGTGTGTTTGTATCTGTTTATCTGTCTGTCTGTCCGTCAGTCTGTGTGTTTGTATCTGTTTATCTGTCTGTCTGTCCGTCAGTCTGTGTGTTTGTATCTGTTTATCTGTCTGTCTGTCCGTCAGTCTGTGTGTTTGCTTTTGTCTGTGTCGGTTTCTGTGTATGTATGGGCCAGTATTAACAGCTATTGTGTTTTCAGCGTAGCAATAGGGCCCGATATTTAGACGAGACAAGTATAATGCCGACGAGTCGAAGACGAGTCGCATTATACTTGTTCGAGTCTAAATATCGGACCCTATTGCTACGATGAAAACACAATAGCGTTTATATAGCTATTCTGACATTAAATTCTGTGTTAAAATCATGTTTTTGTCAGCAACAAGGACCAGAATGGTCCATGTCGTTGATTGCAGACGACGGTTCCCTTTCTGCATGAAGCCACGGAAATAACCGAACATTGAAAAACCCACGGACATGTATTACGGAGAAAACTCAAGATAACCGGATGCTTAGCATTACGTCAATATCTTAGGAATCATATGACGTTATGACGTATCATGCTTGCCTACGTAGATTGTATGTTCGAAAGTCTGACTTCTGTTGGGAATTCGCGTGGTGAAGACTGCGGTAAATCTGTAGATGATAAGAGAACAAGGATTGTCTCAGAAGAAACGACGAAATGTTTCAGACCGGTAACTTCATTTCAACATTGCACTACACAATGGACGTTCTATGTGACAGGAGAGTTTGCTGATTTTGTGTTAAACATTGGTGATTGGAGAGATCGTCTGCAAAAATCAGAGATAGGTCGCTTCAGATTGCAGCTTCTGGAAATTTGCAAGGTTTGCTGCCAGTTAAAGAACTGGATTTTACACGTAATGTATGTCATGTACAGTAAGCAACAACAAAAACACACACAAAGCAAATTGCATCGTCTGTCGACTAGCCACAGACACAAGCCTGGCGAGGTATGCGTGTACTTTATACACGTGGAAGAAACCGGAACCATGCGTCTTTGTTATTGCCGATATCGTTTGGATATCGGCAAAAATGGCCAACTTTCGTAGCGTTATGCTTTGATGATCGGAAAAGGGATGTGTGAGACCATCCAATCACAGCCCCCGAATCCCCCCACGTGTCCATCAGAATAGCTATATATATATATATATATGTGTGTGTGTGTGTGTGTGTATGTGTGTGTGTGTGTGTGTGTGTGTGTGTACTTGTGTGTGTACTTATGTGTGTGTGTGTGTGTGTGTGTATGTACTTGTGTGTGTGTGTGTGTGTGTACTTGTGTGTGTGTGTGTGTGTACTTGTGTGTTTGTGTGTGTGTGTGTGAGTGTGTGTGCGCGCGCAAACACAGTTAGATATTGGACTTTTTTCTCTCTCAGTTTTCCAGTGAAACTTGCTTGGCTTAGTCTCCAATCTTGTGACAGCGCATCACCGACATTCACCCGTACAATTAAGCGATCTTAATTAAAACGTCCTTCACATCTAACATCTATTAAAATATAATCATGACAGTTCTTTTCTTCTTCTTCTTTTTTACATTATGTACAAGTATGCAAAAGTAATCGAACAGTATTCAATTATGTCATCAGCTGTGCATTGTAGTGTGATACGCACACATTTAAAAAAAACAAATTTTTAAATGCTCGCACGACTCACCTTTGCCATACATAATATGAATCAGAAACAAATTGACTAACTGCTGCTGTAACGTACTCCATAAACGTTAAAGAAAATGATAATGTCCTACTTATCGAACCAGCTGAATCAGAAACAAATTGAATAACTGCTGCTGTAACTCCATAAACGTTCAAGAAAATTGTAATTTCCTACTTATCGAACCAGGTGTGACCTTGACACTCGACCAGTATCTGCCTCACTTGGGTCACGACCTGTCATTAACTCCATGTCCCACCCCCGTGTCACCACAATAAAGTAATGAAAATGAAAACAAAGTGAAACGGTTTGAGTGCAATTGATTGCAGATCTTTGTAATTAGGCCGTGTATTGTAAAAACCAGTTATATGACTGGAAAGGCAATCCAGTCCTCCTACAATATTCAGAACTCAGATTGATTTTTAAATGAGGTAGTGTCTATGCAGTAGAACCTACAACAAAGACAGCCCTCAAAATCAAATTCACAAAAGCAATGTTCCCGCGGTAAAATCGACCAAAAAAACCTTAACAGCTAAAACCTAACATGCTTTGCGTGTCATTGAACAGAACAATCTAATTAGCACCTAAAACAGTCACTTTAGTAAACACTGCGATCACCTCGGGAAGCGAAGTGCAATCAAACAGGATTGAAAATGTTAGGGCTAATTTCTTAGCCCTATAAAAACTGTTATGCAAACCCGAAGGTTTCCATGAACATACAGACAATCGGAAACTACCAGACCCTATTACAAACAGATTTCCACAAACCACGGGTGTTGACTTTAAAGGCCAACAACTCGGGTGCAGAGTCTGCTGTGAAAGGAGCGGTAGCCTCCCCTGTCACAATATTAGTGCACCTATCTTGTTTTGCAATGACCTTATTTAATTGTTCTCAAAAGTGTGTGAAGATTAAAAGTCCTAACAGTCAAAACGTCATGCTGAAAACAAATTCATGTTTTGACCCAAACTTGACCCCAAAGTGACTCTTAAATTGTCCGAGGGTCAACCAGACTTGCATCATACCTGGAGGATAAAAAACCATGGAAGTGGGAGAAGTTTCTAACCATTAGAGAAAATGAGAATGTGCAATGAATTTACTCAAACATGACCCCACTGCTACCTTGAAATTCTAATGGGCTCAATAAAGCTTACCTCATGTTTGGAGGCATTCAAACCCTTGAAATGACCAGGGAATTACTGTTTTAGTTGGGGTATAAAATTCGTTACAATAATGTTGTTGCTAAGTGTATACCGCTCGTCATTAAAAAAAAAAACCAAGGTAGATGCGCTTTGGTATTAATCTTTATAATGTTTTTAAAGGAGTAGGTGTCTTTACAGTGCAACTGAAAAGAATTACAACCAAAAAAGAGAACCCCAAAAATCGATTTCTCAAAAGATAAGTTCACCTCATTAACCATGCATCCCGACCCCCCACCCCAAAAATAAATGTATTCAAAAGGAATTTTTTTTTGGTACTAGAGATGGGTGGTGTACTTATAAGTCCCATTGCTCATGTTCTCGGTTGAAACTGCGTCATTGCCAACGTCTTTTCCCCCTAAACTGTCATATGACGTCAAGGGGCCTTTCCCATTGGGGTAGACGTCGGTCGCCATGACAGTGAAGGGCTGCTGAGAAGGTTTTTCGTCTGTAGTGGGTACGACGAACTCAGAGTCATACACATCACTGTCGTCACCTGCTCTGATATCCTGAAAAAGCACAATCAGATCTTAAAATCTTGAAACCTTAACGGGTGTAATATGAACCCAAAGCTATATCCTGAAACAGCAAAAACAGATCTTAAAATCTTGAAACTTTAACGGGTGTAATATGAACCCAAAGCTATATCCTGAAACAGCAAAAACAGATCTTAAAATCTTGAAACCTTAACGGGTGTAATATGAACCCAAAGCTATATCCTGAAACAGCAAAAACAGATCTTAAAATCTTGAAACTTTAACGGGTGTAATATGAATCCAAAGCTCACAATTAATCCAGTGTCATTATTGACTTATATTTGATACACGTCACTTTTTATCAAAGCAAAGAATAATTCTCGTGAACTAGATTGGCGGAATGAGCTCACAATGTGAACATAATGTGATCATGTACGTGTGTCTATGGTCGGTATGAAAGCTCCTTTGTTAGCAAAACACATCAACCCTCTTCCACAAGAAATATGTGACCCTCCACCACGGAATGAGTCGCATATCACCTTTGCATGATTTTCATATTTTTACATTTTCCTAAAGAGTTTTTTATGCTCTATCCAGTGGTGAAACCCGTTTTAGAAAAGAGCGAAAAGTGTTTGGGTTATAAGCCTGTGACTTAGGTGACTTAGGTGACCCTCACACTGTTACCAGACTCCCCGGACTTAATAAATTAAGCCTAACGCAGAACCGCTTGACACGGAACGATCCAAGGGGGACAATCTCAGTCATCTGAAAGAGGGAAATCCAAACGCAATCCGCCTTGTTCGATTTTATGGGCTTGGGCGATAGAGAAAAATAAGAAAAGCAAAAGCTGGAGTCCAGTCTGGACGAAACTGCTATCAAGAACGCAGAATTGATTTTTTCTGAGGTTTTTTTAGCCGTAAGCGCCATGTTTATCGGAGCAGGAAACTCTTCCAGAGTGAGGCCCCTTTGTTGGTTTCACTGCGGCCGCATTGTGAACAGCAGTTATGAGAAATTCGAAATGAGAAATGGCGCTTACGGCTAAAAAGAAAAAATGTCTGCATTTACACGAATTCAAAAAGATGCCTGTGCTATTTTGCATGACCACAATAAGTTGTACGCAAAACTGCTTTATTAGCAGCAGCGAAATGCATGTAAGAAATAAGACATAACAAATAAAAGATAAAAATAAGCAGCGTAAACCATAAAAAAGGCGTAGTAATACCTCTGGTCTGGGGAACTCTTTCTTGCAGCGCAATGTTCGTCTCCAGGAGGCGGGAAGACAGCAGAAAAGACGATCAAACAGCGGGATGAGATACTTGGGGTCAATCTCATCGATATTCATTGGACCTTTGGACAAATTGATTTAAAAAAAACCCATTAAAACAAGGTTAACAGAGACCACAAGAACAATAAGCGAGAGAAAGCAAGAGATGGAAAGAGAGAAACAGAGAGGAAAACGGAGAAAGAAACGTGTCCGAGGGAAGACAGTGATCAACACACACACACACACACACGCACACACACACACACACACGCATACACACACTCACACATGCGGAGATTTCAATGCAAGAACGGGTGAACTGATCGATTATCTAAAGTTAGATAGCGAAAGTCTTAGGTATTCTTTGCCATCAACTTATTGCTTTGACTATCTACATGAAAGACATTCTTCAGATAAGGTCATACAAAAACAAGGTAGAAGGTTGATAGATTTGTGCCATAATAATAACATGTATATACTTAATGGAAGGTCCTTGGGAGACTTAAGTGGGCGATACACATGTTATACACCCCAGGGTTGTAGTGTAGTAGACTATTTTCTTTGTTCTCAGGAACTAATCAAGGATGTAATACATATGAAAGTAAAAGATTTAACTGTATATTCAGATCATTGTCCTTTAGAACTAAGAATTCGAATTCCGTTCAAAAACAAAAATGCCAATGTTAAACCTAACATCAATTGTAAACATAATAAATGTTCAATTAATAACCAAGGAAAAGCAGAAGATATAATATATCAGTGGGACAGCAATTCACAAGTTAAATTCAAACAGGAGTTAGACACACGAGACATGAAACATTTACTTCAGAACATAAACGACGAAATTGAAACAATGCATACATGTGAAGAGAAATATTACTCAGACGAGTGTGTTAACAATTTAACAGACAAAATAACAGCAATGCTAAACACGGCTGCAAAAAAATGCTTGAACAAGAAAATCAAGAACCGCAATTTTACGAAAAAGAATAGAAAACATAAAAAATGGTTCGATAGTGACTGTTTTTTACAAAGGAGAGAATTAAAATCATTATTAAATGCTCTAAATAGATACCCTTATGATGTAAATTTATGTCAGAAATACTACTCAAAAAGAAAAAAATACAAAGCAATATTAAAGAAAAAGAAAAGGATTTTTAAAGATAATTTAGTAAAGAAATTGAATGACGAATTTAATAACGATCCAAGTGCTATGTGGAAAACTCTAAAAGATTTAAAGACGATGGGTGAAGTCAATACAACTAAAAAATGTGCAATCAATCCAATGAAATGGATTGATCATTTAGAGAAATTGATAGGAACAGAAACTAAAGTTTCTGATGAAAGAAAATACATAGTAAATGAGGAATTAAAGAAGATGCATACACATTGTTATACACCTATTTTAGATGACCCCATAACAGAGAAAGAATTAAAAAAAGAATGTAAAACGTTGAAAAATAAGAAGTCATCCGGAAAAGATAGAATAACCAATGAAATTATAAAAGCAAGTTTAGATCATATGACTAAAATATTAGTTAATCTATTCAACATTATTCTTACAAGTGGTAACTATCCTACAGAATGGAAGACTGGAATAAGTGTACCATTGCATAAAAAAGGAGATCCAATGAATCCGAGTAACTATAGAGGAATCA
>NC_090260.1:31001838-31004338 GCF_037325665.1 Littorina saxatilis | reverse complement strand
TTTCCATGTTACGCAAGTAATGTACGTACTTTGAAATGACAAATTCCCCAACAATTGGACGACAAAATATAACAGGAAATGAAGAAATAAAATGACAGGAAACTGAACAGATCTGTGGTGGTAACCATGGTAACCATGATCGCTTGCAAGAGAAGGCATGCACCGTACGTGTGAGCACCTTCACACACAATTACTTACATTACCGTTGGCCCAGGGAAAGAGTCCTCCCAACAAGAACAGTCCCAGCACAGGTCCGGAGGCTGCTCCGGTGAAACTCAGTGATGCCTGAAATCAGTATGTACACTGTAAGGCCTAAAAAAAAAATAGGTGTGGTTACGGTAACCCGACCTACCCTATTTTTAGGGGCCGACCCTATAACTTTTTATTACATTTGTAAACAAAAAAAAACAACCAAAAAAAACCAAGTGCAGAAAACGCAATGAAAGCGACAGCGCTCGAGTCGCACACTTATTTCCCTGTCAAGTAGGTTTAATTTGTACACATTAGAAAAAAAAGTTAAAAAAAACAAAAAAGGGATTGCCTACCTTCCTACCCTATTTCTTTGGCTATGTTACCTTAACCACACCTATTTTTTTTGTTTTTTGGCCTAAGTAAAAGACGGGATGTGCTGAGAAACACTCAACGGCACAGAATATTAATAGACAAACCCCGAAAAAAAAAAAATTAAAAAAATTTAAAAAAATTAAAAAAATTTAAAAAAAATAGAAAAAAAAAATAATTAGACAAACCCCGGGAAAGAAATTCAAGTTTTACGCCCTCACTTGCAGGGCCACAGGGGGCATGTTCCCCGGGTTTTACCCCGACTTTAGATTAGATACACAAGTGTATGCGTGTTCAGGTGGTATCATGCTGCCATCTGCACTTATGGCAGAATGCCCGGGGTCTTTTACGTGCCCCTGTGGTGACACGGGAGTGGGACATGGATACCGTGTCGGCCGCGTTTTATATAGGCTGTACTCCTTGAACGTTGGGCAAGCCGAGTTATAGTATGTTTTAATTTTATGAATATATATATATATATGTTGGAGTAAATTCTTAAAACCAAAAAATGTAAACATATCCTGAACATTTCGGTAAATTTGTAAATGTTCCTGAATTTTGCATGCCGTATTTTGATGAATTTACTTGACTGGAAAAATGGTAGTTTAAATGTGTCAAATTCTTAAAGATTCACAAGAAATTAGTAAATTTCCTGAATGTTGCATGCTGTTTTTGATACATTTACCAACAGGAAAAATGGTTTTTTAGTAAATTTGTAAAAATTCTTTATATTTGAAGGTAACTGCTCAATTTCCTGTTACTTTTGCATTTTGCTCATTGGTGATGAATTGACTATCTTTGCACAGCCTGTCTGATGATAATTGAGAATAAGTATTTCGCTTGGGGTACCTGTAAAATTAAAAGCACAGAGACGTTTCCTGTATGTAGTTTGTTTGTTCGTTCATGGGCTGAAACTCCCACGGCTTTTACGTGTATGACCGTTTTTACCCCGCCATTTAGGCAGCCATACGCCGCTTTCGGAGGAAGCATGCTGGGTATTTTCGTGTTTCTATAACCCACCGAACTCTGACATGGATTACAGGATCTTTTTCGTGCGCACTTGGTCTTGTGCTTGCGTGTACACACTGGGGGGTGTTCGGACACCGAGGAGAGTCTGCACACAAAGTTGACTCTGAGAAATAAATCTCTCGCCGAACGTGGGGACGAACTCACGCTGACAGCGGCCAACTGGATACAAATCCAGCGCGCTACCGACTGAGCTACATCCCCGCCCCTCCTGTATGTAGTTAAAGAAGTCTTCTTTCCCTGCTTGCACAATCAAATAATCACATCACTAAGACTACTACAGGTAAGGCGTCCGCCCCGTGATCGGGAGGTCGTGGGTTCGAACCCCGGCCGGGTCATACCTAAGACTTTAAAATTGGCCATCTAGTGGCTGCTCCGCCTGGCGTCTGGCATTATGGGGTTAGTGCTAGGACTGGTTGGTCCGGTGTCAGAATAATGTGACTGGGTGAGACATGAAGCCTGTGCTGCGACTTCTGTCTTGTGTGTGGCGCACGTTATATGTCAAAGCAGCACCGCCCTGATATGGCCCTTCGTGGTCGGCTGGGCGTTAAGCAAACAAACAAACAAACAAAAAACAAAAAGACTACTACAGGTAAACCGAAACGGATTGAGTTGGTCTCAGCTAAGTCCGTGTAAAGTATGTCAAACTGTGTGCTGTACATGTTAATCGCTTGAAGTGACACCCGGTGTAGCGCAATAGTTTTTCCTGGAATTGCTGTACAAACACAAACACACACGCACGCACGCACGCACGCACGCACGCACACACACACACATACATACACTAACACACACTAAGACACACATACATATACAGGGCCGGACCAAATGAGTTGTAAGGGGGGGGTTCCTCCTTTTTTGGGGGGGCAAATCAGGGAAGTGGCGAAGCCACAAGTGCGCGCCTGCAAAGCAG
>NC_090260.1:30996175-31001638 GCF_037325665.1 Littorina saxatilis | reverse complement strand
TATATATATGTCACAGTGGAAATGAGAATCCAGTGAGATTCCGAATCGCACTAGTGGAGATTGGAATTCCAGTTTGCACTAGGGCAAACTAGAATTCTCATCTCCACTGGATATTTGTTAGTGGAGATTGGAATTCCAGTTTGCCCTAGTGCAAACGGGAATCCAGTTTCAGTGGAGATGGGAATTCCAGTTTTCACTTGGGGAAATAGGAATTGGGGGAAATAATGTGTTCAAAGGTTTAAAATTGTTGTTAAAACCATTTCATGACTTTAAGGCTTACTCATTGCAGGTATTGAACTGCAGAAATAAAAATAAATATTATTGAATTGATATAATCGAACAACACAGAGTACTGATTGCGCACAATAAGAGACAAGCTTCCCGGTATCAAAAGCAGGTACAAAAACTGCACAAGGTGTACTCAATTGATGATACAGTTGGCATTAAAATCCACCAAGCCGACAGAACAAACACTGATGCACGCCTTCTGCCTTGTAAAATACTAACATCCAGATCCACTGCAGGAAACAGATTACAATACAAAGTCTTCAGCGTTGCTGTAATCATTGTAAACTGGTTCGATGGTGTTGAACTTGTGGACATGCGCTCTGTAGAGTTTCTGGAACTTAACAGTGTTGAACCAAGCAATTTAAAAGAAATAACTCTGATACAAGCATCACGGTCTTCTACGAGATGGAGCACCAAGTCTGTCGCTTGCTCTTCGAGAACAGTCTGCAAATGCAAGGGCAACTGTCTAACGAAACGGTGCAATTGCCGAAAAGCAAACATAGACTGCTGTACAAAATGTCACCCAGAAAGCACATTTTGCAAGAACTGTTGATGGATTTCCAGTGAAATGAGAAAAAGCAAAAAAGGCATGTTTGTGTGTGTGCGTGAGTGCATGCATATGTGTGGGAGTGTGTGTGTGAAGGCATGTAGCATAGATAGGCCTACCTTTCATGCTTCATCTTTTGTTAACTTTTAACTTTGTAATATGATTTAATGATATTGATGATAAAACCTTATTGTGCGCAATTACTCTGTGTTGTTCGATTATATCAATTCAATAAAAAAAAAAATTATGTCTGCATTTCAATACCTGAAATGAGTAAGCCTTAAAGTCATGAGTGACTCAAGATGAAATGGTTTTAACAACAATTATAAACCTTTGAACACATTATTTCCCCCAATTCCCCCCAATTCCTATTTCCCCTAGTGAAAACTGGAATTCCCATCTCCACTGAAACTGGATTCCCGTTTGCACTAGGGCAAACTGGAATTCCAATCTTCACTAACAAATATCCAGTGGAGATGAGAATTCTAGTTTGCCCTAGTGCAAACTGGAATTCCAATCTCCACTAGTGCGATTCGGAATCTCACTGGATTCTCATTTCCACTGTGACATATATATATATATCCCATGACCTCCCTTCTTTGTCTCTGTTACTTCAGTATGGGTATATATGTTGTATTTTTATAGCTCAATAAATACATCATGGACTCCAAAAAATATATGATAGTGCAGATTCCGATTTGGGCAAAGGACTACTTTCCTCCCGACCTTTGACCTCGCGCCGAACAATGTGACACATTTGTATGAAGTTCTAAAATCGTATTGCACGGCTCAGAAAACCATATCAGTTGCACGCAAAAATGAATCTCAGAACTGATCTGATGTATGAGATGCAATAAGCAAAAGTTTCTTTCATTATGAAAGCAAT
Organism: Littorina saxatilis; assembly: GCF_037325665.1. Classification (NCBI taxonomy): domain Eukaryota; kingdom Metazoa; phylum Mollusca; class Gastropoda; order Littorinimorpha; family Littorinidae; genus Littorina; species Littorina saxatilis. Next base: position 30,999,917 of record NC_090260.1, on the reverse strand, counting down.
GCAGGTCGAAAAAAACGAACATTCAACTTACAAGATAACCAGATGCTAGCGAACCAAAACAAAAACACGAGTACCCTCCCCTTGCATCGTTAGCAGACGACTTTTGAGAATCTGTCGGTAGTGTGTTTTGGTGTGCGCCTTCAGCTATCAAACATCGGCTGTTTCACGTGTTTTGCGAGCAAGTCTACTCTTTTGCCTGGCTCTGCAGTAAGTCCACATATTTTTCCGTAATCCAGTCATATTCCTTCAAAATGCAATCAATCGGCGGTGACAGACGTGTCGGTCGCGTTTTCCTCACCACCCATACCAGTTTAAGTTCATCCATGCAAACACACTCGCAAAACAGTTTATCACGTAGATACATTTCAAATAGGGAGCAAATGGTTAAATCTAAACCTACATATTTGTTCCCTAAAATTTGCTTCTCTGTCAATAAGCCTAATTACACACGTTCGAGAAAAGCAACGTGGAATCGATTCTGAATCGAGTAAGCCAAATGGGTACCGCCCAAACCCGTTTCGCCGTGCCGACCTGAAACGCAAAAGAAAAGAATTGTGCGCTTCAACCAAATTAATTTCTATTCGACTTCATTACTTTCTTGCAACTTATGAACCTTTACTTAAAGCTTTTAAATGGTCTGAAAGTAGTGTTACCGCGTACTTATCGATGCACTCATTCGTTTTATTTTTTCAGCGACGGTCACTTAGTTTAAGGTTGCAAAAGGGCTAAGTCTCGCTGGCAACAGTTTTACCCTGCACAGATCGCAACAGTGCCGCTAGTAGTCTACACTTTGTGTTTGATGGTAGAATGGGATATACAGATTACAACACTCGTGGTTTTTTATATGGCTTGTATTTCAGTCAAGACCCAGCGGGAATATCAATCGAGAGCCACTCGCCAGAGGCTCGTGTCTCCCGATGATATTCATCCGCTGGGTCTTGACTGAAATACAAGCCATATAAAAAACCACTCGTGTTGTAACCTATACATATATGTGTGTGTGTGTGTGTGTGTGTGTGTGTGTGTGTGTGTGTGTGTGTGTGTGTGTGTGTGTGTGTGTGTACTTCTGTGTGTGTGTGTGTGTGTGTGTGCTTGTGTGTGTGTGTGTGTGTGTGTGTGTGTGTGTGTGTGTGTGTGTGTGTGTGTGAGTGTGTGTGCGCGCGCAAACACAGTTAGATATTGGACTTTTTTCTCTCACAGTTTTCCAGTGAAACTTGCTTGGCTTAGTCTCCAATCTTGTGACAGCGCATCACCGACATTCACCCGTACAATTAAGCGATCCTAATTAAAACGTCCTTCACATCTAACATCTATTAAAATATAATCATGACAGTTCTTTTCTTCTTCTTCTTTTTTACATTATGTACAAGTATGCAAAAGTAATCGAACAGTATTCAATTATGCCATCAGCTGTGCATTGTAGTGTGATACGCACACATTTTAAAAAAAAAAAATTTTAAATGCTCGCACGACTCACCTTTGCCATACATAATATGAATCAGAAACAAATTGACTAACTGCTGCTGTAACGTACTCCATAAACGTTAAAGAAAATGATAATGTCCTACTTATCGAACCAGCTGAATCAGAAACAAATTGAATAACTGCTGCTGTAACTCCATAAACGTTCAAGAAAATTGTAATTTCCTACTTATCGAACCAGCTGTGACCTTGACACTCGACCAGTATCTGCCTCACTTGGGTCACGACCTGTCGTTAACTCCATGTCCCACCCCCGTGTCACCACAATAAAGTAATGAAAATGAAAACAAAGTGAAACGGTTTGAGTGCAATTGATTGCAGATCTTTGTAATTAGGCCGTGTATTGTAAAAACCAGTTATATGACTGGAAAGGCAATCCAGTCCTCCTACAATATTCAGAACTCAGATTGATTTTTAAATGAGGTAGGGTCTATGCAGTAGAACCTACAACAAAGACAGCCCTCAAAATCAAATTCACAAAAGCAATGTTCCCGCGGTAAAATCGACCAAAAAAACCTTAACAGCTAAAACCTAACAAGCTTTGCGTGTCATTGAACAGAACACTCTAATTAGCACCTAAAACAGTCACTTTAGTAAACACTGCGATCACCTCGGGAAGCGAAGTGCAATCAAACAGGATTGAAAATGTTAGGGCTAATTTCTTAGCCCTATAAAAACTGTTATGCAAACCCGAAGGTTTCCATGAACATACAGACAATCGGAAACTACCAGACCCTATCACAAACAGATTTCCACAAACCACGGGTGTTGACTTTAAAGGCCAACAACTCGGGTGCAGAGTCTGCTGTGAAAGGAGCGGTAGCCTCCCCTGTCACAACACCTATCTTGTTTAGCAATGACCTTATTTAATTGTTCTCAAAAGTGTGTGAAGATTAAAAGTTCTAACAGTCAAAACGTCATGCCGAAAACAAATTCATGTTTTGACCCAAACTTGACCCGAAAGTGACTCTTAAATTGTCCGAGGGTCAACCAGACTTGCATCATACCTGGAGGATAAAAAACCAGGGAAGTGGGAGAAGTTTCTAACCATTAGAGAAAATGAGAATGTGCAATGAATTTACTCAAACATGACCCCACTGCTACCTTGAAATTCTAATGGGCTCAATAAAGCTTACCTCATGTTTGGAGGCATTCAAACCCTTGAAATGACCAGGGAATTACTGTTTTAGTTGGGGTATAACATTCGTTACAATAATGTTGTTGCTAAGTGTATACCGCTCGTCATTAAAAAAAAAAACAAGGTAGATGCGCTTTGGTATTAATCTTTATAATGTTTTTAAAGGAGTAGGTGTCTTTACAGTGCAACTGAAAAGAATTACAACCGAAAAAGAGAACCCCAAAAATCGATTTCTCAAAAGATAAGTTCACCTCATTAACCATGCATCCCGACCCCCCACCCAAAAAATAAATGTATTCAAAAAGTGTATTAACAAACAAACGGGGAAAAAATGTTGTTGTACTAGAGATGGGTGGTGTACTTATAAGTCCCATTGCTCATGTTCTCGGTTGAAACTGCGTCATTGCCAACGTCTTTTTCCCCTAAACTGTCATATGACGTCAAGGGGCCTTTCCCATTGGGGTAGACGTCGGTCGCCATGACTGTGAAGGGCTGCTGAGAAGGTTTTTCGTCTGTAGTGGGTACGACGAACTCAGAGTCATACACATCACTGTCGTCACCTGCTCTGATATCCTGAAAAAGCAAAATCAGATCTTAAAATCTTGAAACCTTAACGGGTGTAATATGAACCCAAAGCTCTATCCTGAAACAGCAAAAACAGATCTTAAAATCTTGAAACTTTAACGGGTGTAATATGAACCCAAAGCTATATCCTGAAACAGCAAAAACAGATCTTAAAATCTTGAAACCTTAACGGGTGTAATATGAACCCAAAGCTCTATCCTGAAACAGCAAAAACAGATCTTAAAATCTTGAAACTTTAACGGGTGTAATATGAATCCAAAGCTCACAATCCAGAGTCATTATTGACTTTTATTCCCCCCTCTGCTTCTTTACCTCTGTAAACTTGTAGAGCTAGTTATTTTTCGATAATGACCCAGCAACCAAACAAATAACGAGCCAGCAACAGCCTGAATCCTCGATAGTGCAATGGGTTGAGAAGCTGTTCTGTTTTGGTACTACTTTTGCGACTGAAAAGTTCCGAACGCTCTATACGTACGAAATATACATCTCTGGAGCAAACAATACAAACATACCGCATTTAAATTAACAACTACAGGC
>NC_090260.1:30973675-30991175 GCF_037325665.1 Littorina saxatilis | reverse complement strand
GGTTTAATTTGTACACATTAGAAAAAAAAGTTAAAAAAAACAAAAAAGGGATTGCCTACCTTCCTACCCTATTTTTTGGGGCTATGTTACCTTAACCACACCTATTTTTTTTGTTTTTTGGCCTAAGTAAAAGACGGGATGTGCTGAGAAACACTCAACGGCAACCGGCACGGTTGGCCTAGTGGTAAGGCGTCCACCCCATGATCGGGAGGTCGTGGGTTCGAACCCGGGCCGGGTCATACCTAAGACTTTAAAATTGGCAATCTAGTGGCTGCTCCGCCTGGCGTCTGGCATTATGGGGTTAGTGCTAGGACTGGTTGGTCCGGTGTCAGAATAATGTGACTGGGTGAGACATGAAGCCTGTGCTGCGACTTCTGTCTTGTGTGTGGCGCACGTTATATGTCAAAGCAGCACCGCCCTGATATGGCCCTTCGTGGTCGGCTGGGCGTTAAGCAAACAAACAAACAAACAAAAAACAAAAAGACTACTACAGGTAAACCGACATGGATTGAGTTGGTCTCAGCTAAGTCCGTGTAAAGTATGTCAAACTGTGTTGCTGTACATGTTAATCGCTTGAAGTGACACCCGGTGTAGCGCAATAGTTTTTTTTCTGGAAATGCTGTACAAACACAAACACACACGCACACACACACACACACACACACACACACACATACATACACTAAGACACACATACACACATACATATACACACCACTAGCACTACCCTCGTCTCGATTCCAGGGTTATATTTAAACATTTAGTCAGAGTTGACTGAATGTAAAAGACCGTTTGAGCAGTTTCCGCTCGATTCAAGTTTTGACTAAATGTTTTACCATAGAGGGGGAATCGAGACGAGGGTCGCGGTGTATGTGTGTGTGTGTGTGTGTGTGTGTGTGTGTGTGTGTGTGTGTGTGTGTGTGTGTGTGTGTGTGTGTGTGTGTGTGTGTGTGTGTGTGTCTGTGTCTGTGTCTGTGTCTGTGTGTGTGTAGAGCGATTCACAGTAAACTCCTGGACCGATCTTTATGAAATTTAACATGAGAGTTCCTGGGTATGATATCCCCACACGTTTTTCCATTTTTTGGATAAATGTCTTTGATGACGTCATATCCGGCTTTTTGTAAAAGTTGAGGCGGCACTGTCACACTCTCGTTTTTCAAATTGATTGAAATTTTGGCCAAGCAATCTTCACCGAAGGCCGGACTTTGGTATTGCATTTCAGCTTGGAGGCTTAAAAATTAATTAATGACTTTGGTCATTAAAAATCTAAAAATTGTAATTAAAATTATTTTTGTACAAAACGTTACAAAATTACGTTCATCTTATTCTTCATTATTTTCTAATTCCAACAACATATAAATATGTTACATTCGGATTAAAAACAAGCTCTGAAAATTAAAAATATAAACATTATGATAAAAATAAAATGTCCGAAATCGATTTAAAAACAATTTCATCTTATTTCTTGTCGGTTCCTGATTCCAAAAACATATAGATATGATATGTTTGGATTAAAAACACGCTCAGAAACTTAAAACGAAGAGAGGTACAGAAAAGCGTGCTATCCCGCTCAGCGCGACCATTACCGCACTATTCTGGCTTGTCGATTTCACTGCCTTTGCCACGAGCGGTGGACTGACGAAACTACGAGTATGCGGTCTTGGTGAAAAAATGCAGTGCGTTCAGTTTTATTCAGTGAGTTCGACAGCTTGACTAAATGTAGTAATTTCGCCTTACGCGACTTGTTCTTTCGGTGTCTTGCTTCTGTTGTTAGTCTTTCAATACTAGTTCGTTCCACATGTTGTCGATCAGTGTTTTAGGTGTTCGGTTCAGGGCTCACCATCTAGAGTGTCCCGGGGACCCCCACTTTGAATGTTTAGAGGATCCAGGGACCCCTACAGCGTGTGTGTGTGTGTGTGTGTGTGTGTGTGTGTGTGTGTGTGTGTGTGTGTCTGTGTGTGTCTGTCTGTCTGTCTGAGTGTGTATGTGTATGCGCAGCAACACAGTTTGACATGCTTTACACGGACTTTGGTTAGTGTTCTTTGGTTTGTTCAAATACCCGACTTTGACGTACCTGTAAGACGGTACCTCCCAGTCCTTGGGCCATGAAGGCCATACCGATTCCTGCTCCTCCAAAAACCAGAACTGGAACACAAAGAATATACAATAGCATACTTCTTCTTCTTCTTCTTCGTCTTCTTTTTCTTCTTCTTCTTCTTCTTCTTCTTCTTCTTCTTCTTCTTCTTCTTCTTCTTCTTCTTCTTCGTTCATGGGCTTATAGACTCCCACCTTTACTCATGTTTTAGCACGAATGGATTTGTACGTGTATGACCGTTTTTAACCCGCCATTCAGGCAGCATACGCCGATTTCGGGGGAGGCATGCTGGGTATTTTCGTGTTTCTATAACCCACCGAATTCTGACATGGATTACAGGATCCTTTCCGTGCTCACTTGGTCTTGTGCTTGCGTAAACACACGAAGGGGGTTAAGTCACTAGCAGGTCTGCACATAAGTTGACCTGGGAGATCGGACAAATCTCCACACTTAACCCACCAGGCGGCAGCGACCGGGATTCGAACTCACGACCTCCCGATTAGGTGGCCGACGTCTTACCACCACGCCACTGCGCCCGTCAATGGCATACAAAGCGTGCCAGAATGATAATTTCAAAAAAATTCAGAATTGCGAAAATCAAAACAACTCTTCGTTTCAAAGAACATTGCTGCCATTACTGATATCAAGCTAGGACAATAACAAGGAAGATTTTTAGGCTGTAATTAAATGCTGACAGAAACGTAAGTCAAAAGCAACAATATGGAAACGATCACAGGGAAGTTGTGTACTTATTATCACTCTAAATGGAAGTGAACACACTTGAAACACATTTCTGTTACAAGTTTTGAACACTTTGTGACACTGTACATAGTTCTGCTGGCAAAAGTAGCAGGTGGCTGAAAGCACCTGAATACACACACCTGGATAGTGCGACATATGTTGCTGCTAGCTTTCCACTGACCCGAACACTAAGAATTTGCTGACCAAGCGACTTTCATACTTAACGATTACACCTAAATGTGCAGACACCTGAATAGCGCACTCTTGTTGCTGCTAGCTTTCCACTGGGAGGAAGCGAGCCGAATTTCTTAGACAACACTAAGAATGTACTGACCAAGCGACTTTCATACTCAATGATTACACCTAAATGCACTGACACCCGCATAGCGCGACTCTTGTTGCTCAGTGCTAGCTTTCCACTGGGAGGAAGCGACCAGAATTTCCAAGCAATGTGATAATAAAGAAATTAAATAAACCAATAGATTTCTTCTTGGCGTTCGCTGGCGCTACACATTCAGTCCGGCTCGGGAGATGGAGGTCGTCGTCTTCTCCAGTTCCAGACGACTGCCACGGAGCTTGGTTTGCAGTGGTGGTGGGGGACGGCCACACTTCTTGTCGCTTCTTCTGTAGAAGGGGACAAACCAATAGATAAACTCAAGCAGTATACTTACCCAGCAGTTTGGTGACCCATGTCTTCTGACCCTCGGTCAGCCTGTGTCCGAGGAAAGGCTTGAGGAAGTCTTCCCACGTGACTGCGGCCAGAGCGTTCAGACAGGAAGACATTGTGCTGGGGGAGAAGAATAAAAACAAGTCCCTTTTAGCGATATTAAAATAGTCAGTCAGTACCTCACCTAGGAATGGCTCCCCTCCACGCCCCCCCCCCTCCACCCTCCCCCCCCTCCACCCTCCCCCCCCCCCCCCCACTGAAGAGACAGGAGATAAAGTACTCTTTTCGTAAAGGTATGCCACGCAGCAAACTGAACTCACCTTAAACATAAGTTTATTTTAACAAAGGTTACAATCATGACATGTATACAAAGTTCACAGAAACAGCAACAAGCTAGAAGCTTATAGTGGTGTTCCTGCACGACAGTACAACATAAGGCGGTAACGGCTGAAAAATTTGTCTCAATAAACCAAATCTATTAATAACGTAATGAACGTTGCATAATGATGATAAAGAAAGACAGTAAAGGAAGGAAGGAGGGAAAGAAGATGAATAAAAGAAGAGGGATGGGTAGGAGATGTACAGAAGTTAAAGTTGTTGTCCGGCTTGTAGAGCATTTATTCTGATTTACCCAAAGCGGCCTGAACGTTTAATGAACGAGTGTACGGTGGAAAAAAAATTTCCTGTTCAAATCTGAGGAATACTGTCTGTCTCCGTTTAAAAGGTGGGGGAGGTGAATTATGTGAACTCACCTTAGGGCTCCACTGAAGAGAAAGGAGATTGGGTACCCCTTTCATAAAGATGCCACCCTACAAACTTCACTGACCTGAGTGCTCCACTGAAGAGACAGGAGATTGGGTACCCCTTTCATAAAGATGCCACCCTACAAACTTCACTGACCTGAGTGCTCCACTGATGAGACAGGAGATAAAATAATTCCCATTTCATAAAGTATGCCACCCTGCAAACTGAACTTACCTGAGGGCTCCACTGAAGAGACAGGATATGAACAGACCGGGCAGTCCAGGAAAGTTAAGCACCTCCATCACAAAGTATGGGATGATCTGCAATCAATAAAATATGTTGTAACGATTGGACATTGCATTGATGATATGCTATCAACAAAATATGCTGTAACGATTGGACATTGCATTGATGATATGCAATCAATAAAATATGTTGTAACGATTGGACATTGCATTGATGATATGCAATCAATAAAATATGTTGTAACGATTGGACATTGCATTGATGATATGCAATCAATAAAATATGTTGTAACGATTGGACATTGCATTGATGATATGCAATCAATAAAATATGTTGTAACGATTGGACATTGCATTGATGATCTGCAATCAGTAAAATATGTTGTAACGATTGGACATTGCATTGATGATATGCAATCAATAAAATATGTTGTAACGATTGGACATTGCATTGATGATATGCAATCAATAAAATATGTTGTAACGATTGGACATTGCATTGATGATCTGCAATCAATAAAATATGTTGTAACGATTGGACATTGCATTGATGATATGCAATCAATAAAATATGTTGTAACGATTGGACATTGCATTGATGATATGCAATCAATAAAATATGTTGTAACGATTGGACATTGCATTGATGATATGCAATCAATAAAATCGTTTGCAACGACTGGACATTGCATTGATGGTCTGCAATCAATAAAATCGTTTGCAACGATAAAAAAAACTGCATTGATGATCTGCAATCAATAAAATATGTTGTAACGATTGGACATTGCATTGATGATATGCAATCAATAAAATCGTTTGCAACGATAAAAAAAAACCTGCAGTGATGATCTGCAATCAATAAAATATTTTGTAACGATTGGACATTGCATTGATGATATGCAATCAATAAAATTGTTTGCAACGATTAAAAACTGCATTGATGATCTGCAATCAATACAATATGTTGTAACGACTGGACATTGCATTGATGGTCTGCAATCAATAAAATCGTTTGCAACGATAAAAAAAACTGCATTGATGATCTGCAATCAATAAAATATGTTGTAACGATTGGACATTGCATTGATGATATGCAATCAATAAAATATGTTGTAACGATTGGACATTGCATTGATGATCTGCAATCAATAAAATATGTTGTAACGATTGGACATTGCATTGATGATATGCAATCAATAAAATATGTTGTAACGATTGGACATTGCATTGATGATATGCAATCAATAAAATATGTTGTAACGATTGGACACTGCATTGATGATATGCAATCAATAAAATATGTTGTAACGATTGGACATTGCATTGATGATATGCAATCAATATAATATGTTGTAACAATTGGACATTGCATTGATGATCTGCAATCAATAAAATATGTTTAACGATTGGACATTGCATTGATGATATGCAATCAATAAAATATGTTGTAACGATTGGACATTGCATTGATGATATGCAATCAATAAAATATGTTGTAACGATTGGACATTGCATTGATGATATGCAATCAATAAAATATGTTGTAACGATTGGACATTGCATTGATGATATGCAATCAATAAAATCGTTTGCAACGATAAAAAAAAACCTGCAGTGATGATCTGCAATCAACAAAAATCGTTTGCAACGATTAAAAACTGCATTGATGATCTGCAATCAATAAAACCGTTTGTAACGATTAAAAACTGCATTGATGATCTGCAATCAATAAAACCGTTTGCAACGATTAAAAACTGCATTGGTGATCTGCAATTAATAAAATCGTTTCCAACGATTGAAAACTGCATTGATGATCTGCAATCAATAAAACCGTTTGTAACGATTAAAAACTGCATTGATGATCTGCAATTAATAAAATCGTTTCTAACGATTAAAAACTGCATTGGTGATCTGCAATTAATAAAATCGTTTCCAACGATTGAAAACTGCATTGATGATCTGCAATCAATAAAACCGTTTGTAACGATTAAAAACTGCATTGATGATCTGCAATCAATAAAACCGTTTGTAACGATTAAAAACTGCATTGATGATCTGCAATCAATAAAACCGTTTGTAACGATTAAAAACTGCATTGATGACCTGCAATCAATAAAAACGTTTGCAACGATTAAAAACTGCATTGGTGATCTGCAATTAATAAAATCGTTTCCAACGATTAAAAACTGCATTGATGGTCTGCAATCAATAAAAACGTTTGCAACGATTACAAACTGCATTGGTGATCTGCAATTAATAAAATCGTTTCCAACGATTAAAAACTGCATTGATGATCTGCAATCAATAAAACCGTTTCCAACGATTAAAAACTGCATTGATGATCTGCAATCAATAAAAACGTTTGCAACGATTACAAACTGCATTGGTGATCTGCAATTAATAAAATCGTTTCCAACGATTAAAAACTGCATTGATGGTCTGCAATCAATAAAAACGTTTGCAACGATTACAAACTGCATTGGTGATCTGCAATTAATAAAATCGTTTCCAACGATTGAAAACTGCATTTCCCTTCTTTGAGCCATGTGACATCAGAGGCCGACTTAAACTCATATTTGGACGGCTGTCCAAGACTACAAAAAAAAATCAAGCTCGTGTGCGTTCTATCGTTAAAAATAAAAGAACTGTTCACCGATACATAAATGCAATTTGGGTTTAGTGTCCAGAGCTGGGGTCCAGTGGCAAACATGTTACGTGAGTGATATTTCTTTAGTTAACTGAGATATTTTAACCATGCAAATTAATTTCATTAATAAATACTGTTTTGAAATATATCCCTGGCCTGCTGAGAAAAAATTAGAAACACTTGCACATTCTCATTGTCTACTTTCAGCACATTTCAAAATACTCAGAGTAAATAAATAGTTATAAAAAATAAAAAATAAACATGTCTTTTTTTAAACGTTCAGTAAAGCGTGATATAAACATTCAGATGGTGAGCCCTCACACACACACACACACACACACACACACACACACACACACACACACACACACACAAACACGCAAAAACAAACACATTCACACACGCCCACACATACACATACACACACACACACACGCAAACTCACACATATACACACACAAACAAACACACACACACACACATACACACACACACACACACACACGCAAACTCACACATATACACACACAAACAAACACACACACACACACACACACACAAATACACACACAAACACACACACACAAACAAACACACACACACACACACACACACACAAACAAACACACACACAAAAACACACACACACACAAACACACACACACAGACACACACACACACACAAACACACACACACAAACAAACACACACACACACAAAAACACACACACACACACACTCACACACACACACACACACACACGGCAAAGACAGCGCCTCAGTTTAACCACACACCTGGTTAGAGTTATCCACTATCCCGGTGGTGAAGGGGTCGCACCCTTGCTTCACGTAGTAAGCGAAGATGATGATACCGGTCAAGCAGGTGATGGTCAGCAGCACTGTCACGCCCAAAATGTTGAGCATTACGGAGCTGCCACAGAAAGTTAAGAATTGGATTGGATTGGATTGGATTGGATTGGATAAGATTTACAGTCCAGTGAGGTTACCCTCATGGAAATTCGGGCTGCTTTCTCCCTGGGGAAAGCGAGCTGCCATATATACGGCGCTACCCATATTTTTTAATTTTTTTCCTGCATGCTTGTATTCATGTTTCCTGAGACTTAATGCCGTGTGAGATGGAATTTTTTTTTTTTTTTTTTAACTTTATTACAAGTCCCACGGGTATTTGATGGACATTTTTATCTACGCCTATACAATTTTGCCAGGAAAGACCCTTTTGTCAATCGTGGGATCTTTAACGTGCACACCCCAATGTGGTGTACACGAAGGGACCTCGGTTTTTCGTCTCATCCGAAAGACTAGCACTTGAACCCACCACCTAGGTTAGGAAAGGGGGGAGAAAATTGCTAACGCCCTGACCCAGGCCTGAACACGCAACCTCTCGCTTCCGAGCGCAAGTGCGTTACCACTCGGCCACCCAGTCCCCAATTCACACACACAACACAGAGAAGAAGGTGGGGGGGGGGCGGGTAGCTCGGGGGGGTAGAGCACTGGACTTGTGATCCTAGGGTCGCGGGTTCGAATCCGAGCCGGGACAGACCCGGGTCAAATAACGGTATGTGCAGGCCCAGATACGGTATCCATGTCCCACCCCCGTGTCACTACAGTGGCACGTAAAAGACCTCGGTCATTCTGCCATAACTTAGTGCAGAGATGGCTGATACCACCTCCACACGCATACACTTGTGTGTTTTATCTAGTCGGGATAAAACCCGGGAATATGCCCCTATAATGGCTTTGCCGTGAGGGCGTAAAAACGTGAATTTCTCTTAGAAGGGGGAATCAGGCCTTGGGATGAACAATGTAACTAAGTGCACGAAGTACAACAATCACCTTTGGAGGCAAAGCCAGTCAAACCGGGTTGAGATTTTAAGAACTTAATTATTTAAGGCCAAAAAAAAATAGGTCTGTTTACGGTAACATAGGCCAAAAAAATAGGGTCGGTAGGTCGGGATTTTTTTTTTTTTTTTTTTTTTCAAAAAAACCATATTTTTACGTTATTTTGCCAAAAAAACAAGATTTTTTTTTTTTCCCAAATGCCAAAAAAAAGTCTAGGGTCGCGCGAAAAAACTAGGGACGGTCGGGTTACCGTAAACAGACCTATTTTTTTTTTTGGCCTAATAGTCCTACCGAAACTGCTATGGGTACGCAAAGGCTCCCAAGCGCATGAGACAGCAGCAGCCATAGACCCTATCACAAACAGTTACTCCACATCTTACGGGTGTGCTGTCTTCCAACGTACCAAAAACGTCGAGCTACTATAAATAGCTCACGTTTTGGCAGGGAGACAACTCCACCAATGCAGAGCCACTGCCTGTGACCAGGGAGACTACTGCGTCATCCTGTCACCACAACAACAAGCGTAGAATGAATCTTTGTCAAATTTGGAATTTGGAATGGACAAAAAATGCATTGTTCAATAGCAATGGAAAAGCAAACTAATCTTTGTTAACTAGGAATGGAAAAGGAACACAATCTTTGTTAACTAGGAATGGAAAAGGAACACAATCTTTGTTAACTAGGAATGGAAAAGGAACACAATCTGTGTTAACTAGGAATGGAAAAGGAACACAATCTTTGTTAACTAGGAATGGAAAAGGAACACAATCTTTGTTAACTAGGAATGGAAAAGGAACACAATCTGTGTTAACTAGGAATGGAAAAGGAACACAATCTTTGTTAACTAGGAATGGAAAAGGAACACAATCTTTGTTAACTAGGAATGGAAAAGGAACACAATCTGTGTTAACTAGGAATGGAAAAGGAACACAATCTTTGTTAACTAGGAATGGAAAAGGAACACAATCTGTGTTAACTAGGAATGGAAAAGGAACACAATCTGTGTTAACTAGGAATGGAAAAGGAACACAATCTTTGTTAACTAGGAATGGAAACGGAACACAATCTTTGTTTACTAGGAATGGAAAAGGAACACAATCTGTGTTAACTAGGAATGGAAACGGAACACAATCTGTGTTAACTAGGAATGGAAAAGGAACACAATCTGTGTTAACTAGGAATGGAAACGGAACACAATCTGTGTTAACTAGGAATGGAAACGGAACACAATCTTTGTTTACTAGGCATGGAAAAGGAACACAATCTGTGTTAACTAGGCATGGAAAAGGAACACAATCTTTGTTAACTAGGAATGGAAAAGGAACACAATCTGTGTTAACTAGGAATGGAAAAGGAACACAATCTGTGTTAACTAGGCATGGAAAAGGAACACAATCTGTGTTAACTAGGAATGGAAAAGGAACACAATCTGTGTTAACTAGGAATGGAAAAGGAACACAATCTGTGTTAACTAGGAATGAAAAAGGAACACAATCTGTGTTAACTAGGAATGGAAAAGGAACACAATCTGTGTTAACTAGGAATGGAAAAGGAACACAATCTGTGTTAACTAGGAATGGAAAAGGAACACAATCTGTGTTAACTAGGAATGGAAAAGGAACACAATCTTTGTTTACTAGGAATGGAAACTGAACACAATCTTTGTTAACTAGGAATGGAAAAGGAACACAATCTGTGTTAACTAGGAATGGAAAAGGAACACAATCTGTGTTAACTAGGAATGGGAAAAGGAACACAATCTGTGTTAACTAGGAATGGAAAAGGAACACAATCTGTGTTAACTAGGAATGGAAAAGGAACACAATCTGTGTTAACTAGGAATGGAAAAGGAACACAATCTGTGTTAACTAGGAATGGAAAAGGAACACAATCTGTGTTAACTAGGAATGGAAAAGGAACACAATCTGTGTTAACTAGGAATGGAAAAGGAACACAATCTGTGTTAACTAGGAATGGAAAAGGAACACAATCTGTGTTAACTAGGAATGGAAAAGGAACACAATCTGTGTTAACTAGGAATGGAAAAGGAACACAATCTGTGTTAACTAGGAATGGAAAAAGGAACACAATCTGTGTTAACTAGGAATGGAAACGGAACACAATCTGTGTTAACTAGGAATGGAAAAGGACAACGTGTTTGGTAAACAAAGAAACGAGCTTGGACCAAGCCAGATTGGCAGAAAGGACCGTATTCCGACACAATTTTTAACTTAATGAATCCGTTAAAACTTAGGATAAGGGCACTGCTCTACTTAAGCACATACAAGTACCCATTAAATGACGTGGAAGATCGGACGGACCGACAAACAAACAAAAAACAGTGCATAGTGGGCAAAGTTTGCAGATTTACAATGATGTCACTTACGAAAAAGATTCTGACAAAGAAAGTGACGTACTCTGTTGTCGTTGTAAGTTTTGTTGGTTTTTTTTTTTTTTTTTTTTTTGGGGGGGGGGGGGGGTCTAATGGTGGCTGCTTGGTCGTTTACAAGGGAAACCATGTTTGTTTTTTTATCAGATGTTAAGCATATCTTCCTTAAACTACAGTCGAGCCTGCCCTGGCGACCACCTGCCCAATCCGACAACCCCAAAGAAACCCCGACGAGGGTCTCTAAGCGAGAGGTTGCGAGTTCGACCCTGGGTCAGGGCGTTAGCAATTTTCTCCCCCCTTTCCTAACCTAGGTGGTGGGTTCAAGTGGTAGTCTTTCGGATGAGACGAAAAACCGAGGTCCCTTCGTTGTACACTACATTGGGGTGTGCACGTTAAAGATCCAACGATTGACAAAAGGGTCTTTCCTGGCAAAATTGTATAGGCATAGATAAAAAAAAATGTCCATCAAAATACCCGTGTGACTTGGAATAATAGGCCGTGAAAAGTAGGATATGCGCCGAAATGGCTGCGATCTGCTGGCCGATGTGAATGCGTGATGTATTGTGTAAAAAAAATTCCATCTCACACGGCATAAATAAATCCCTGCGCCTTGAATATGTGCGCAATATAAATTGCATAAAATATAAAAATAAAAAAATAAAATAAAAATCCCTGCGCTTAGAACTGTACCCACGGAATACGCGCGATATAAGCCTCATATTGATTGATTGATTGATATTCTCCCCCTACACACTGCACCATTCCCTAACGACCACCTGTCTCTCAGCACCACTTTTTTGGGCTGGTCGTGACAGACAGGTTCGACTGTATCGCTTACATTTTAGCTTTTTGTACGGAGCGTAGAGCGCAGTATCTCTGAACGCTGGCCTGGTTGCAGCCGTACGTCGCAGTCCATCCGACCATCCCTCCCACAACCAGTGACCAGAAGGAATGGCGTTGCGTTGGGTCGGGGTTGAAACTGAAACAGAGGATCAAACGATGTGTTTGCAGGAAAAAAAGCCAAGACGAATGGCGTTGCGTTGGGTCGGGGTTGAAACTGAAACTGAGGATCAAACGATGTGTTTGCAGGAGAGAAAAAAAGCCAAGACCAGGAATGGCGTTGCGTTGGGTCGGGGTTGAAACTAAAACAGAGGATCAAACGATGTGTTTGCAGGAAACAAAAAGCCAAGAGAAGGAATGGCGTTGCGTTGGATCGGGGTTGAAACTGAAACAGACATCTCCAAAATTACATTTCAAAATGGATCATCCGACCCGTACCCAAACACCTCCCTCCCCACTCCCAATAACAACCAGTGACCAGAAGGTGGTCGTGGGATGGGTCCCCGTTAAACCTGAAACAGCAGATCAACTTATGTGTTTGGCAAAAATAAATAGTAAAAGTATACCGTTAGGCACACGCAAATGTTTTGATGACAAGGCCCAAAAAATGAAAGTCAGTAGGTTCGTTACCTGTTGTTGTTTTGTTTTATAAAGTTTGTTTTTATTGACACAAGCACACGTGATATTTTATTGGCCGGAAAACGTGCGAGCTAGGTCCCCTGGGTGTCGGAGATGAGTCAGTTAAATTTCCTCGTAAAGTCTTTAAAATCGACTTTTGTCATTTTTAATTAATATGTTTTGGAAGAACCGATACCATTGCCATCCCGCTTTATTAAAATTAAATCCCATGCACACACACACTATACTCACTCAAAGAAGTTGATCCTCTCCCAATCATAGTTGATTTGCCAGACAGTGGCCATTCCACCAACTCGACTCACACCCTGTCGTTGGAAAAAAAACCACGCTGTTAATGTATGCAAAGTATTCTAACAATTAATGTAAATATATGCAAAGTATTCTTAATAATGTTAATTAATGCAAAATAATCTAAAATTAAGAAAAGGTGCAATCCGTTCGGCACTGACGTCTACTAGGCAAGGCACTGCATACCCCCGCCGATGGACAAATCAAAACACACACACACACACACACACACACACACACACACACACACACACACACACACACACATACACACAAACTCTCTCACACACACACAAACTCACACACACACATACGAGCACCCACACATGCTCACACACACACACGCACACACACATATACATACACACACACACACAGACACACTGCACACACACACACACACACACACACACACACACACACACACACAACTTACCTCTATAACAATAGCCAGAAGACCGGCAAGCATTACAACGGACTGAAACACGTCCGTCCACACCACCGCTTTCATGCCACCCTGAGAAGAAGAAAAACCAGCATCAAAATCAAACTCATGAGAACTGGCAGCGCTAAGGCTTCTTGTTGTTTTGGGTGTGTAGATCTGGGTTGAGATCCATTTCCGTATCCATGTTTTATACTTGTGTTCTTGGAATTCATTGTGTACGAATGGGAGGCTATGCAGCAGCTAGCTCCGTCTGTGTCATGGGTTGTTTCCCTTGTCGTCTTGGAAAGTAAAGACGTGAGGACCGGTGTAACACGAGAAAATTACTCCCACGAGATTTTTACTCCGGAGTAACAATTTCGTACGAAAATGTTACTCCCTTTACGAAAAGAGTACTCCCCCATAACACGAGAAAATTACTCCCCACGACAGGTGAGTTCCGAGTAAAAATTTTGTACACAAATGTTACTTCCCTGACGAATAAATAATGAATAAATTATTCCACCCTAACACGAGCAATTTAACTTCCCATGCTAGGTGTACGAAACTTATACTCTCTTGTCCCCTTTTAGTCTTGGTGGTGGAAGGGGTGGAGGGAGGGTAGCGCGACATTCGTTTGCGCGAGATCACATAATTGGCATTATCTATGACGGCTTACAAGCGCCAAAACTAAAATTTGTAATAAACCCGTGAAAGTTACCAATTGTAACGAGAAAATTACAATTATGACGTGATAATTACTAATTTTCACGTGTTAATTACTAATTTTTACGTGTTAATTACTAATTTTCACGTGTTAATTACTAATTTTCAAGTGTTAATGTCTAATTTTCAGTTTTGGCTCGCCTCCTGACGGCTTACTAGCGCCAAAACTAAAAATTAATAATTTTCACGCGTTAATTACTAATTTTCATGTGCCTCGTGACTGTGGAGTTCAATGCGCATGCGCGACTGTTACACCGGCCAGAGCGAAACATCCTTTGATTCAATACTTTTCTGGACCATAGTTCTTTAATCCGATGCAAATTATAACAATAAGAGCTGAGCGCATGTGTAGATAACCGTGACATACAATTATCTGTCCGACAACTTGTTGAATAACGAATTCTATCGAAAGATATTTGTGAAAGTGTGTGAGTCTAGACCGAACAGAGCCGTCTGCTAGTGGTCGGACCTTTAGCACACGTCCGGCCAGACGCCATTTTTCCTCTCTCGATTCGAACATTTTCGGATCGATTGTCGTTCACTAATACACTACAAAGCAGATGTATGAGTGTGGTAGTGGAAATGAATATGAGGTACAGCTGCAGGGGCGGACCTAGGGGGGGGGGTTCCTGGGTGCCCGGAACCCCCCCCCCCCCCCCCCCCATCCGTGTTTTTTTTTACCTTGTTATCTTCCACGAGAGGCCTCCGATTGACCTAAAAAAATAAAATTCCTTCAGCATCTGGGGGGCAAAGCCCCCCAGACCCCCCACCAGGGCTTTGCCCATGGACCCTCACCGGGGCCTCAGCGGCCCCTGGACCCCTGCTCCAATTTGGAACCCCCCCCCCCCCCTTATCCACAACTAGGTCCGCCCCTGCAGCTGTCTGCCCGACAACTTGTCGAATAAGGAATTATATTGAAAGATATATGTGAAAGTGTGTGACCACAGCTGATCAAAAGTCCGTCTGCTAAAAACAGCTTCGATTCGAAAGTTTTCGGGGTCGATTATTCTTTTCTAAGATACTCAAAACAACGTTAAGGAAAGCGCTATTGCAGAAAACTGTGACATGCATCTTTCTGTCGGATAACTTGCTCGATAAGACCTTCTATTAAAAGATATTTCAGAAATAGTGTGAGAGTGATGTTTGCCGGACTTTGTAGCCTCTTAGTGCGGACTCTTAAACTCCGACTACTGTGACCGAAAACGAGGAAAAAATGAAAATTAGTCATTAACACTGTTAATTACTATTTTTCACGTGAAAATGGTAACCCTAGGTTTTGGCACTAGTAAGCCGTCATAATTATCCCTTCGCCCGCATCCCATTTTCGTGTACGAGATTTTTACTGGATGTACAAAACTGGGGAGTACAAATTTCGTGGAGGGAGTAATCTTTTCGTGCCTTGGGAAGTTCTTTTCTCGTACGTAAGGTGTACTCCGAATAAGAATTTCGTACGAAATTTTTACTCCGGAGTTAATTTTTTGTGGAGTAAAAATGTCCTGTTACACCGGAGACCATTTCGAGTCTGTGCTTTATAGCTATGTTTGTCTGTCAAAGTTAACATGTGTATAGGTTTCACACTGACTGTTTGTGTGTCCTTTTGTCCGCACTTTGATCTCTGGTGTTTGTAGATCGATCGAGCTGCAGTTTGGTGAGTAGCTTGGACATAGAGTACGCACAAGGCCACAGCAGACAATTAGCCCAAACAAAAATATATGTTGGTTTAGGGTAACGTGACTAAAAAAGATAGGGTCGGTAGGTCGGCTTTTTTTATTTATTTTTTTTTATTTAGTCGATTTTAAAGGAGGTTGTTCCCCTCAGTCTCGGTATGTATTGCAAAATGTGCCAACAGTTTTCGGTTTTTTTTAGAAACGAAAAAAAGTTTTAGGGTCGGCGGGAAAAAATACTAATAGGGTCGGTCGGTTTACCCCAAACCAACATATATTTTTGTTTGGCCTTAGAATCCTATACCTGTAGCGAAAGAGAAGATATATGGTAGACCGTTGTTTATTCTGTCAACCACTCCAGCAACCTATTTTCTTTCAGCACTTTCTACCTTTTGCCTTCCCTCCGCCTATTAGACACTACGAAAGATCATAAAGTAGGATAACAATAAGAAGAGATAAAATATACTGACCAAGGGCGTAGAGTCACAAGCACGGAGATAAAAACCGGTTTTGAATATATCTTCTTCAGTGCCGAACGACAAAAACGAGTAGTGCATCTTTTTTTTATTTTATCACATAGCTATACTTATCACTGAAGAAAGACCGGCACGGTTGGCCTAGTGGTAAGGCGTCCGCCCCGTGATCGGGAGGTCGTGGGTTCGAACCCCGGCCGGGTCATACCTAAGACTTTAAAATTGGCAATCGAGTGGCTGCTCCGCCTGGCGTCTGGCATTATGGGGTTAGTGCTAGGACTAGTTGGTCCGTTGTCAGAATAATGTGACTGGGTGAAACATGAAGCCTGTGCTGCGACTTCTGTCTTGTGTGTGGCGCACGTTAAATGTCAAAGCAGCACCGCCCTGATATGGCCCTTCGTGGTCGGCAAACAAACAAACAAACAAACTGAAGAAAGAAATAAAGAAGAAGTAGAAAAAACAAATCGCGTGAATCAATGCATGAGTAAATGACAGAAGAAACAAATGAATGAACGAATAAATACTTGCATGAATGAATGAATGGAGAGAGAAATACAAAGAGAAGATCAGATAAAACAATATAAGATTTAACCCGACGATTAGAAGACAAGACAATTAACCCAACTCCAAGCAGATGAAAAAAGCAAACAGACGACGTAAAGAAGCAAAGAACTACAACGTACCCCCCGCGGGTTAGGGGGAGTCCCATATTGGTTGGGACGAGAAAGAATTTACCCGATGCTACCCAGCATGTCGTAAGAGACGACTAACGGTTCTGTTTCTCCTTTTACCCTTGTTAAGTGTTTCTTGTATAGAATATAGTCAATGTTTGTAAAGATTTTAGTCAAGCAGTATGTAAGAGGTGTTGGGTCCTTTGTACTGGAAACTTGCATTCTCCCAGTAAGGTCATATATTGTACTACGTTGCAAGCCCCTGGAGCAATTTTTTGATTAGTGCTTTTGTGAACAAGAAACAATTAACAAGTGGCTCTATCCCATCTCCCCCCTTTCCCCTATCATATCTCCCCCTTCCCCCGTCGCGATATAACCTTGAATGGTTGA
>NC_090260.1:30956175-30961175 GCF_037325665.1 Littorina saxatilis | reverse complement strand
GAACCTCCCCATTATTGAAAACAGCCTATATATTGCATGACCAGAGCAGTGCCTACTGTTCATCTGTGGCAAGCACATAATGCCGGTGTCATTAGCGACTCTCTATTGCTCTTATTAGGAGAATACATGAAGACAATGAAATCAATCAGGAAGGTTCTAGAATTAAAGGGAGGTAACTCTTGCTTTGTTATCCATTGAAGGGAGGTAACTCTTGCTATGCAAGCATATACCTTATCATTACCGGCACGGTTGGCCTAGTGGTAAGGCGTCCGCCCCGTGATCGGGAGGTCGTGGGTTCGAACCCCGGCCGGGTCATACCTAAGACTTTAAAATTGGCAATCTAGTGGCTGCTCCGACTGGCGTCTGGCATTATGGGGTTAGTGCTAGGACTGGTTGGTCCGGTGTCAGAATAATGTGACTGGGTGAGACATGAAGCCTGTGCTGCGACTTCTGTCTTGTGTGTGGCGCACGTTATATGTCAAAGCAGCACCGCCCTGATATGGCCCTTCGTGGTCGGCTGGGCATTAAGCAAACAAACAAACAAACAAAACTTATCATTCTCAAAGGGTGTAAATTAATACAGTTTAACCTTTTGCTTAATTACCTCGAACTTTCTCCAAAAAAGGGAGGTAACTCATAGCATAAAAGAAATGTTAGCAGGAATTGGATTTCTGGTGACATTCTTAATGTGTAGCACATGTCTTCTATTGCTCTTCAGGTCAAAGATATTTAAAATGTCCAAACGTTTTTAATTCACAAATTAGCAAGGGAGGTAACTCCTTTCCGCAAAATGTTTGATTTGAAGATTTTGTTACATATTTTCCTCTCTTTCGTGGTTCTTTGATATTGAATTTTAAAAAAAACCACTCCTGTATGATGGTTCTTGAAATGAATTACAAAGGTCTCTGCTATTTCCCCGGACGAAGCCGGGCCTTGACTGCTAGTAATAACTAAACCATTTGCTCACACGGTGGTATATCATGTAAATGGGCTCGTGTCAAACGAGTCTGTGTTAAAAGAGCTAGTAAAGCACGCTCACAATCTCAAACACGTTTGTAAGTTTGTTGGATAACTTGTATTTTAATGTATTTCAGATACATTACCAAACATCGTAACGTCCGTGCTCCACACTTGAGCGCGACGACCACAAGCCTCGATCTGGGTTTGTCTATGTCTACATACCAAAAACCAAAGGAACATAATATATCAACAGTCTGGCAGGGACCTAACTTTCCACTGCTCATGATGACAAAGTCACCGAGACAAACGTCATTCTTGGAACACTTTTGCGCTTGCTATTTCCTCGGGAAGAATTTTGAGAACGTACACGTCACGCTATACTTATTACTTTCTATAGTGATGTCTTTTTGCTTTGACGTCAAAGATTTCACAAGGCTTTGGAAAAGATCCAGGTTCCATAAGACGCCTATAAATTCAATGCTTCGACTGCAGGATGTTTTGAACAAAAGACACGCAAGTACGGTGTGCAGGATTAGCAGAATACTACATGGCTTGCTGTGTTGAATTCAAAAATTAAGCAAAAAAGTTGAATTCCGTGATCGTGTTGCATCACGCTCAGATTCACCAGTGGAGATATAGAGAATACTAAATGGCTTGTTTTGTCAAACCAGATTTACACTCGGGTTTTTTTTCTTTCAAATATTGAAAAGCTCGCTTTCGCTCGCATTTCAATGTTTAAAAAAACAACCCGTTTAAATCTGGTTTGACAAAACAAGCCATTTAGTATTCTCTATATCTCCATTGGTGAATCTGAGCGTGATGCATTAAACACGATCACGGAATTCAACTTTTTTTTATCCTACGTACGCTGGACCGGAAGAGACCACCCATGTAATTTGGACCAGTGAAGAAGCCACCACGAATCTGTGTTAAATGACCCCTTTCATTTACTTCAAAAACTTGAATGGGCGGGGATGTCGGTAGCGCGCTGGATTTGTATCCAGTTGGCCGCTGTCAGCATGAGATCGTCCCCACGTTCGGCGAGAGATTTATTTCTCAGTCAACTTTGTGTGCAGACTCTCCTCTGTGTCCGAACACCCCCGTGTGCACACGCAAGCACAAGACCAAGTGCGCACGAAAAAGATCCTGTAATTCATGTCAGAGTTCGGTGGGTTATAGAAACACGAAAATACCCCGCATGCTTCCTCCGAAAGCGGCGTATGGCTGCCTAAAAGGCGGGGTAAAAACCGTCATACACGTAAAAGCCGTGGGAGTTTCAATCCATGAACGAACAAACAAACAACTTCAAAAATACATGATACAACTCAGTTTGCGAGTCGAAATTATTCAAATATGCATCCGATTTATTTGTTTCGGTTCGATGAGCATTATTTGAAGCACACTGAATCTCTCTCCCTCTGTCTGTCTGTGTGTGGGTCTGTGTGTGGGTCTGTGTGTGTGTCTGTGTGTCTGTCTCTCTGTCTCTGCTTCTGTCTGTCTGTCTGTCTGTCTCTGTCTCTCTCTGTCTCTCTGTCTCTGTCTCTCTCTGTCTCTCTCGAATGGTTGTTAAAACAAAAAAAACGGTGCTTTTTAACAATGTATTATTATTTTTATATACACTGATTGTTTCGAATGCAGTGTATGTCAATGGGCATGGCATTCAGTACAGCTTTGTTGCGTCAGTGCAATCTACTCTATAATTCTTAACCCATGTCAAATGAACTTACATTTTTCATTTAAGCAATGTATTGTATGTAAATTGATGATATGTTCTTACTTTCATTTTATTATAATCATGTAGCAGTAGTTTTCTTTACTTGCTTATTCTTTAGCAATTTTAGACTAGTCCCTCTTTAGGGCGAGGGCCAGATGTAAAAAAGCAGATCACTGCTTACTCTATTACCCTCGTTAAATAAAGAATTGTTCTTGTTCTTGTTCTTGTTCTCTCTCACGATGTGTATCTGTCTCACTCTCTCTGCACTGACGTCCTTTTCATTCGTCACTTTGCAATTTGTTTTATTGTCCGTGTGTCTAGCGAGTGTGCGAAAAAAGACGTGATTACAACACTCAAACCAGCACTTGACAACATCATGCCAAAACGGAACTTCAGCATACGCCCCACATATACCCACATCAGTACAAACGCGCACGTGCGTGCGTGCGCGCACACACGCACACTTACACAAACACACACTTAGACAAACACACACACACACACACACACACACACCCACATATATATATATACAAACACATACACACACACGCACACACACACACCCACACATACACACACACACACACTTACACACTTACACAAACACACACTTACACAAACACACACACACACTTACACAAACACACACACACACACACAAACACACACTTACACAAACACACACACACACACACACACACAAACACACACTTACACAAACACACTCACACACTCACACTGACACACACACACACACACACACACACACTCACTCACACACACACACACACACACACACACACACACACACACACACACACACACACACACACACACACACACACAAAGAACAAAAGTTTTGAGTTTTCAATTACGAAAGGCAGAGTCAGTGTCAACACAAGAAAGACAATTACCACCATCAATCAAGACCTTGACAATTTGTTGAACAGTCACACATTGAAAAAGAAAGTATCAACGATGTCAACTGCACAATTAATAGGATCATTAAACAACAACCGGATCAGTAGCAGCAATAACAACCAAACATCAAAAACAAAAAGAATGAGAACAACACTAGCAACCAATGACAACCCCTAGCTCATGCATTAACAGTACAAAACATAGTCCACAATTTAAAATGTCACTACTACTACTACTACTACTACTACTACTACTACTACTACTACTACTACTACTACTACTACTACTACTACCACTGTTACTATTGCTGCTGCTACATCTACGACTACTTCTGCGTTTCTACTACCGTTATTTCTATTACAGCTGAATCTGCTACTACTACTACTGCTGTTACTGCCGCCACTGTTACTACTGCCACTGCTGCTACTACCATTACTTCTTCTGTTACTACTACTACTGTTACTGCCGCCACTGTTACTGCTGCCACTGCTGCTACTACCACTACTTCTTCTGTTACTACTACTACTACTACTACTACTACTACTACTACTACTACTACTACTACTACTACTACTACTACTACTACTACTACTACTACTACTACTACTACTACTGTTTCTGCTTATTATGCCACTGGTGTTACTATTTCTGTTGCTGCTACTACTACTGCTGCTGTAACTGCTACTACTACTACTACTACTGTTACTGCCTATGCTGCCACTGCAGCTACTACTTCTGATGCTGCTATTACTACTGCTGTAACTGCTACTACTACTACTATTACTACTACTACTACTACTACTACTACTACTACTACTACCACTTAGCTACTACTACTAATGTTACTGCTTATGCTGCATCCTCTGCTGCTACTACTTCTGCTGCTGCTGCTACTACTGCTGTAACTGCTACTACTACTGTTACAGCTAATACCCATTACTACAACGACTGCTGCTTCTGTTAGTACATGTACTTCTACTCCTACTGTTGCTGCTGCTCCTGCTACTACAATTGCTACTGCTCTGTTCCTGCTGCTACAGTCGAGCATGTCAGTAACGACCACTGACCCCGTGACGGGATCAACCAAAAGTGATCGCGATGGACAGGTGAATTAAATAGAAGAAAAACTCGTCTGGGATCTTTGGAAATTTGTTGTTGTTTGGAGAGGTGGTCGTTTTCCAGAGGTGGTCGTTTTCGAGAGGTGGTCGCAACGAGAAGTTCGATTGTACTTCTACTCCTACTAACACCAACACATACAGTAATAAACAAGACGTCACAACAACAACAACTACAACAAACAGCCACCACCACCACACCACAACCCCCCCCCTACCACTACTACTTAAGCCTGAAATTCATTGGTTGAAGTCGACTTCAGGAAGCTCGCTGAACGAAGCTTTGG
>NC_090260.1:30896065-30955975 GCF_037325665.1 Littorina saxatilis | reverse complement strand
TGACCATGCTCAGGCTAAAACCATAGGACATCTGACCGACATGCGGCAATGTGAATCGGACATTTGGGGATTTTCATCGTTATATGTCCAATGCCTAACGACATCCCTGCTAGTGCTGCGTATACCAACTGAGCTACCTTGTAGGTCTCTCGATTTTGCAAAGCATCGCAGGCTGTAGGCATATTTCCTAAACGGTTTAGCAAATACAGCCATTTGGAAATGACAATGCACATGGGCATTTGGTTCACAATTTTATTTGTGTGCCAAACGAAGAGTTTGCCTTCTTTAAGAATAAACAAGAGGCGAAGCCTTCGAGGCTCACGTAAGAAATCGACAAACAGTAACACAAACTCAATCACTCCGACACACACACACACACACACACACACACACACACACACACACACACACACACACA
The DNA here is from genome assembly GCF_037325665.1 of Littorina saxatilis. Taxonomy (NCBI): domain Eukaryota; kingdom Metazoa; phylum Mollusca; class Gastropoda; order Littorinimorpha; family Littorinidae; genus Littorina; species Littorina saxatilis. The sequence goes on along the minus strand of NC_090260.1, from coordinate 30,955,557 downwards.
CACGCACACACACACACACACACACACACACACACACACACACACACAGTAAGCATAGGTAAAACTGCAAGAAAGCGAGACACTAGATCTAGATCTGTCTGTCTGCATGTAGCCTACAGGGACACGACTGCCAACTAGTCTCGGCCCGCTCAAAATAAGAAATAACAATGACCGAGACTTTCAGTAATTCCTTCGCGTGACGTCTAACCCTCTTACGCCATAATGTGACGTCTTCAAATGACGAAATGTTAAAGTTTCTACCACAGACATACACACGCACAAACAAACACACACGCACACACGCACAAACGCACAGACAGACAAAGTTACGATCGCATAGGCTACACTTACGTGAGCCAAAAACCACAAATTTTTTTTTTTTTTTTTTTTTTTTAAAGAAGTGTTTTTGGATTTGCCTTCTTTTAGTTTTACATCTCTTTGCAAAGAAGCAGTAGGCTGTTGAGATCTAGACAATGTGTCTGGGCTGGGCTGGGTGGCAGTCCTTTTCAAAGTTGGGGAAGGGGGTGTAGAGTGTGCAGTGACGGGTGCAATGGCTTGGTGGTACTAAGACGCCGGCCTCCAAAGCAGAAGGTCGTGTGAGCTCTGAGCTCTGACATGGATCACAGGATCTTTTCCGAGCGCACTTCGTCTTGTGCTTGCGTGTACACACGAAAATGAATAAGGCACTAGCAGGTCTGCTTATAAGTTGACCAGCTGGGAGATTGGAAAAAATCTCCACCCTTAACCCACCAGGCGCGGCCGGGATTCGAACCCACGACCTTTGGCTTGGGAGGCTGGCGTCTTATCCACTAGGCCACTGCTCCTGTTGCCACTCACAGTATTCATGTTTGTCCTTATTTTGTGAATTGACCGTAACCTATTGGCATTACGTTTCAGAACTCTGCAAGCGGTGTAGCCGGGCCAACAGAATACTACGCCAATGGAGCGATGATTCTACGTCCTAACATTCCGGCAGGCAACTCCTACATTCAGGTCATAGACAGAGTTTTGGATATCCCCAGCGACAAGTCTGTGCTTGGCTACATCTCGTTAAGCGAACAATCGGAGTGAGTGTACATCAAAAGCAAATGCACCCCGCCTCACCCCCACTCTCTCTTGCACACGAATGTGTGCATGCACATTTTCTATTTCATTTTCATCACTTTATTTTCCCATCGCTGGGAAATTGGGGTCGCTTCCTCTCGCTGAAAAGCTAGCAGCAACAGAGTCATCCATGTGTAAGAGGGCGGGGATGTAGCTCAGTCGGTAGCGCGCTGGATTTGTATCCAGTTGGCCGCTGTCAGCGTGAGTTCGTCCCCACGTTCGGCGAGAGATTTTTTTCTCAGAGTCAACTTTGTGTGCAGACTCTCCTCGGTGTCCGAACACCCCCTGTGTGTACACGCAAGCACAAGACCAAGTGCGCACGAAAAAGATCCTGTAATCCATGTCAGAGTTCGGTGGGTTATAGAAACACGAAAATACCCAGCATGCTTCCTCCGAAAGCGGCGTATGGCTGCCTAAATGGCGGGATAAAAACGGTCATACACGTATAAGCCGTGGGAGTTTCAGCCCATGAACGAACAAACAAATCCCGGCCAGGTGTAAGCATGTTGAGGTGTAATCAGCCACTTGCACATTAAATGGCATAATGGCTAGGTCTTTTACATGCCACAGGGGTGACACGGGGGTGGGACATGGATACCATCTTTGAGTCTGCACATAAAGTTGACCCGTGTTCGGCCCGGCCCGGATTCAAACCTGCGACCTTAGGGTCACAAGTCCAGTGCTCTACCAATTGAGCTACCGGGCCCCACCGAGAACTCTGAAAGCTAGCGGTGTATCAGGGCCATCAGAATGGTGCACAATGCACACACAGACTCGTATTCAAGCCATCGCACAAATACATTTTAAAAAAAATTTTTTTTTTATAACCCTGTGATTTCCTGCAACACTTTTACCTGTCATAATTTTTTTTTAATCTTTGAATTTAAATGGCACTTTATATGGTGTTGTGTGTGAATGTGCTTGTGTGTGTGTATGTGCTTGTGTTTGTGTGTGTGTGCTTGTGTGTGTGTGTGTGTAATTTAAGTGCTTGTGTGTGTGCTTGTGTGTGTGTACTTGCTTCATGTAATATTTTAATGGACAATAAAGTGCTGTTATTGTTTAAGTTATTGAGACATCCCAGTGCACTAAGGGATTTATAGAGCAAATCGAGAAAATTCATTATTGAACGAAGCGCATAGCGCTGAGTTCAATAATTATTTTCGAGATTTGCTCTATAAATCCCTTAGTGCACTGGGATTGTTTCAATAACGATATTGTCAGTACCGCCATAGAATAAAGAAGATTCCTAACGCACATTTTGCAATGCGCATTTGAATAGGCATAACTGTGTGGTCAGGTCGTGCACAGTAAAGATCTACTTTTGTGTGGGGTGTCTCAAGTGTGTCGTGCTTTCGTCACACGCATTTTAATTTCTGTTGGTAAATTCCAGTGTAGCGTTAATCTGAACAGTGATGATCTTTCAGAGAGACCTCATTTGAACTCGGAGAAAGGCTCTTCATTATTTGCGATTCGAAACCTCCAGTCGAGCTTCGACGGATTGACTATGCGGAGTGACTCCCCTTGAATTGACTCAAAGCGGGACTCGACGGTTCGCACATTTTCAAAACAAATGTGGCATATTTCTCGTGTTCTATCTTCGCTCATCGGGGAGTCTGATACTAAATATGAACGGTAAGAATGCTCTGAACCCTACACGTATTATATCCCCATCGTTTTTTCGTTCACATTTGCCCAACATGTTAATTTGCTGAGCGGGGTTAATGTCGTCTGCTAGGCTACCTGCCAACCTGGGCAATGGAACGACTGCAGTCTGCACTGAGTCTGTACGCATAAGGCAGGCTGCTAATAAATCTTATATATGGTAAGAACGTTCTGAACCTTACACGTTTTCGATTACGATTGTTCTTGCTTTGAAATAATAATTCTGAAACCATTCATTTACTGAACTGATGTAGTCGTATTTCTGTGTTGTCTGCTACAGAGTCGATCGAGTCAGTCTTCCAAACTGGTCTTGCTGGTACGTTATCGGAATAACACTTGTGTTTTCTGTTAGCCGCTGGGAATTGTATACTAACTCATCATTTGGTAATGTGGATGATAAGCTACATGCCACTAACACGGCATATGAGAAGAATCTATGCAAGTCGGCGAAAATTAGATGAAACACAGCGGCTTCTATTTTTTTAGATCACTGGCACTGGCACAGGCACATGCAATCTGTCAGAAAAAAACCACTTCTGCTTTAATTGAGAAGCAGGGAATTTATGGTCATTTGGTATTGTGGAGAATATAAGCTACATGTCATTAATTAATTCTGAGGATGAGAGCACAGTCTTGCTTAGGCAAAGGGCGCAAGAATACGCTCTGTGGAAAAGTTAGCGCACTCCAAGAGTGCGCTAACAGTTTTAGCGCATCGCCATTAGCCAATCAACTGGTTCACATCAGTCATGTGACACCAGTACTTACTGACAATTATTTTTATTGGTGTTTTTTTAGCACATCATTCTACAGTGAGATTCTGACATATTGTTATTAGTTTTTTTTTTAGCACATCATTCTACAGGGAGATACTGACATATTGTTATTGGGTTGGTTTTTTTAGCACATCATTCTACAGGGAGATACTGACATATTGTTATTGTTGTTTTTTCAGCACATCATTCTACAGGGAGATACTGACATATTGTTATTGGTGTTTTTTTTAGCACATCATTCTACAGTGAGTTACTGACATATTGTTATTGTTGTTTTTTCAGCACATCATTCTACAGGGAGATACTGACATATTGTTATTGTTGTTTTTTCAGCACATCATTCTACAGGGAGATACTGACATATTGTTATTGTTGTTTTTTCAGCACATCTTTCTACAGGGAGATACTGACATATTGTTATTGTTGTTTTTTCAGCACATCATTCTACAGGGAGATACTGACATATTGTTATTGTTGTTTTTTCAGCACATCTTTCTACAGGGAGATACTGACATATTGTTATTGTTGTTTTTTCAGCTCATCATTCTACAGGGAGATACTGACATATTGTTATTGGGTGTTTTTTTTAGCACATCATTCTACAGGGAGATACTGACATATTGTTATTGTTGTTTTTTTAGCACATCATTCTACAGGGAGATACTGACATATTGTTATTGGGGTTTTTTCAGCACATCATTCTACAGGGAGATACTGACATATTGTTATTGTTGTTTTTTCAGCATATCATTCTACAGTGATATACTGACATATTGTTATTGTTTTTTTTTAGCACATCATTCTACAGGGAGATACTGACATATTGTTATTGTTGTTTTTTCAGCACAGCATTCTACAGGGAGATACTGACATATTGTTATTGTTGTTTTTTCAGCACAGCATTCTTCAGGGAGATACTGACGTATTGTTATTGTTGTTTTTTCAGCACATCATTCTACAGGGAGATACTGACATATTGTTATTGTTGTTTTTTCAGCACATCATTCTACAGGGAGATACTGACATATTGTTATTGTTGTTTTCTCAGCACATCATTCTACAGGGAGATACTGACATATTGTTATTGTTGTTTTTTCAGCACATCATTCTACAGGGAGATACTGACATATTGTTATTGTTGTTTTTTCAGCACATCATTCTACAGGGAGATACTGACATATTGTTATTGTTGTTTTTTCAGCACAGCATTCTTCAGGGAGATACTGACATATTGTTATTGGGTGTTTTTTTTAGCACATCATTCTACAGGGAGATACTGACATATTGTTATTGTTGTTTTTTCAGCACATCATTCTACAGGGAGATACTGACATATTGTTATTGTTGTTTTTTCAGCACAGCATTCTTCAGGGAGATACTGACATATGGTTATTGGGTGTTTTTTTTAGCACATCATTCTAAATGGAGACTGACATTTTGTTATTGTTGTTTTTTGAGTCACTTGAGAAAAAGTGACTCTATGTAATCGGTCAGTGTTAGTCTGTCCGGCCGGCCGTCCGTAGACACCACCTTAACGTTGGACTTTTCTCGGAAACTATCAAAGCGATCGGGCTCATATTTTGTTTAGTCGTGACCTCCAATGACCTCTACACTTTAACGATGGTTTCGTTGACCTTTGACCTTTTTCAAGGTCACAGGTCAGCGTCAAAGGAAAAATTAGACATTTTATATCTTTGACAAAGTTCATCGGATGTGATTGAAACTTTGTAGGATTATTCTTTACATCAAAGTATTTACATCTGTAGCCTTTTACGAACGTTATCAGAAAAACAAGGGAGATAACTAGCCTTTTCTGTTCGGCAACACACAACTTAACGTTGGGCTTTTCTCGGAAACTATAAAAGTGACCGGGCTCAAATTTTATGTGAACGTGACTCATTGTGTTGTGAATAGCAATTTCTTCCTGTCCATCTGATGCCTCATATAATATTCAGAACTGCGAAAGTGACTCGATCGAGCGTTTGCTCTTCTTGTTTAGCACATCATTCTACAGGGAGATACTGACATATTGTTATTGTTGTTTTTTCAGCACAGCATTCTTCAGGGAGATACTGACATTTTGTTATTGTTGTTTTTTCAGCACAGCATAATCTTCAGGGAGATACTGACATATTGTTATTGTTGTTTTTTCAGCACAGCATTCTTCAGGGAGATACTGACATATTGTTATTGTTTTTTTTTCAGCACAGCATTCTTCAGGGAGATACTGACATATTGTTATTGTTGTTTTTTTAGCACATCATTCTACAGGGAGATACTGACATATTGTTATTGTTGTTTTTTCAGCACAGCATTCTACAGGGAGATACTGCAATACATCACAGGGGAAGGGGACTATACAAAAACCGTGGACTTCATGAACACTCGCCCCAGAATCACCGTTTTTGTTCCCACCAGGGAAGCCATCGGACGAATCCCCAAGGAAAAACTTGACCTTCTGCGTGGCAACCCGTCAAAACTTAATGAAGTGGGTATTACTTCAATTTTTGAGTACCTAGTGCATACAGCGAAACCCCTTTTAAGGACCTCAAACAAATCTGAGAAATTCTTGAAAAGGAGGTCAGTGGAACCCACCTTTAACTCATTCGAGTCGCGCCCGTATTGTTCGTTTCGTTCCCTCAAATCGCACTGTTTTTGGCATTTTGTAAAAAATCACAGACACACAACCACACAACATAACAACATAAAACAAAATGTATCAGAAAGAATTACATGTGATCTTTATGAAAACCCTAACCTTATAATTGAGGCTGTAGATCCAACTGTGTGACACTTACTTAATCCAATATGCTATCCAAAAGAGGGTAAAACGAAAGTTTTGAGCGACGCCATGCTGTTTCGGCGAATTGACTACGTCGCAGTCCGCATGGAAAAATCTGTGCTGAAGGCGACAAACTAATGCTTATAGTAGGTGAAGGGATTAAGCAACTCCTTCAAAAATGAACGTACTCTTAGTTGTCAGTTGCATCCCTGCAATCCTCGTCGCTCCCAACAAGGAAAAAAAAGAACAAATCTTGCCGGTGATATATCACCGGCACCGGCACGTCTTTTACGTAGTAGAAAAGTGCCGCCGATATTTTACCAGCACGACTCGAATGAGTTAAAGACCTCGAAAAAAAAATTTAAAATTGGGGAGAGGGAGTCCATGAAAACGGAGGTAAATTTACAAAGGCTGTGAACAGAAAGTCTGAAAAAAGGTCTTATAAGTGAGGGAATCTTAAAAAAAAATGTTAAAGGGAGGTTCCACTGTAGTCTTAAAATGGAGGTTAATGTTCAGACATTATTAACAGAAAATTTGAGAACAAAATCTTAAATAGGGATGTCGTCTTAAAATGGAGATAAATTTACAGAGTGTTTTAAGAGAAAATATGTGAGAAAGGGATGTTTTCACTGTTGAAAGGGAAGAAGTGTAGAAGAGAACACGTTGAAGAATAACTGAAATGTACTGTTTTTTGTCTCATTACTTTCTAAAAACAGCTTCAAAACCGCCTTTTCTAGCTTTTGAGAAGAATGACACCTTTGCCGGTGTCACGAACTGAAACCTCTGCCTGAACAATCCGCAATGAGAAGGATTGTTCAGCAGAGGTTTCGGTTCGTGACACCGGTCAGCGTGCTATAGCTCTCATTGTGAGGCGTTCAAAAGAAACAGTTTTGGATGCAAATTTGATTGTTCTTTCCAATGACGTGCAAAACTTATTCAGTTTAAAGGACTGAAAATACATGTCATAAAATGGTGCACAGCTCTGGAGAATAACCCGTATATGTTGAGGCACACCACCAACTTCTTCTTCTGCGTTCGTGGGCTGAAACTCCTACGTACACTCGTGTTTTTGCACGAGTGGAATTTTACGTGTATGACTGTTTTTACCCCGCCATTTAGGCAGCCATACGCCGCTTTCGGAGGAAGCATGCTGGGTATTTTCGTGTTTCTATAACCCACCGAACTCTGACATGGATTACAGGATCTTTTCCGTGCGCACTTGGTCTTGTGCTTGCGTGTACACACGAAGGGAGGATAAGCCACTAGCAGGTCTGCACATAAGTTGACCTGGGAGATCGGAAAAATCTCCACACTTAACCCACCGGGCGGCCGTGGCCGGGATTCGAACCCTCGACCTTCCGATTAAGAGGCCGACGTCTTACCACCACACCACAGCGCCCGTCACACCACCAACTAACAGTGCTTGTGTCTTTGTTCAGGTGGCCTCCCGCAGTGGGGCACTGCGGTTATGAAATTAAAGGCCCCTCCTGTTTTTGGAACCGCAGGAGCTTTCTAGTTTGCTGTTAGGTAGATTTTTGGTTCCTCTTTCCTGTCATGCTCTCTTTTTCTTCATGAATTCTTTTCTTTTTTCTGCCTTCTTGCTCATTCACCTGTATTTTTTCCAAAAATCTCTTCTCTTGCCGCTTGTCTCGCGATTCATGTATAGTTTAATCTGTTAGTGTTCTGATGTAAGTCCAGCAGTAGATAGGTTAAGCCTATTTTAACATACTGGAAACTGGTAATCTTCCAGTAGGTATTAATTTAGTTTTACTAAAGCCTGCTGGGACACAAGTAATGGGTTAGTGCATTTGTAAACAGGAATCGCATGACAAGTGGCCCCCTTCATCCCCCCCTTCCTCGTCCTGATATGGCTCTGCGTAGTCGGCTGGACGTTAAGCAACAAATAAACAAACAAACAATTGTTCAGGTGGCCCAGATGCACATCATAGAGGACCAGGTGGTGTACACCTCCTTCGTCTACCACAACGAGGGCATCAACAACCTGGGCAAGGGACAGGTCATCTTCAGAACCAACACCGCAAGAGAAGCAGGTACAGTCGTACTCCGCTTTTTTTGACACCCCGATTTAAGACTCCCTCCCTTTTAGACCCTGTTTTCTCAGACGTTTTGTTCGTAACCTCTGTAAATGTACTCCCATTGTAAGACTCCCTCCTTTTTGAGACCATATTTTCTCAGATTTTTGAAAGTCTTAAAAGGGGGGGTTCCACTGTACCAGTCCATTCTTTACCTGTAACAGCGGTTAAAAATACAGTTGAACCTGCCCTAGCGACCACCCCTCCATATATATATATCCAAAACCACCATCTAGAATGACCCCCAACAACAACAAAAATCTTGAATGTTTCTGTTTAGTCTGTGGTACCTGCGAGGAAAGAACACCCTTAATTGGGACCAGCCAAAGTGTCCCTAGATTGCAGGTGGCCTGTCATGACAGGTATATTTTGGTGGAGATTATAGACAAAGGGACCTCAGAATGTGTCCATATAAGGGAGGTGTTCTAAAAAAAAAATTTTTAAATCGGTAGCGCCGTATACTGTATGGCAGCTTGCTTTCCCCAGGGAGAAAGCAGCCCGAATTTCCATGAGGGTAACCTCTAAGGACTATTTGAATCTTATCCTTATTATGCTTATTATCCTTATTGTGTGTGGTTGTGTTGCAGTGTTTGTCAGCAGTGGTGGGGTGACGGCACAGGTTGTCGGGGGCAACGTGACATGCAGGATTATCATCATCATCATTATGTGTCATTGTGTTGCAGTGTTTGTCAGCAGTGGTGGGGTGACGGCGCAGGTTGTCAGGGGCAACATGACATGCAGGATCATCATCATCATCATCATTATGTGTCATTGTGTTGCAGTGTTTGTCAGCAGTGGTGGGGTGACGGCGCAGGTTGTCGGGGGCAACGTTACATGCAGGATCATCATCATCATCATTATGTGTCATTGTGTTGCAGTGTTTGTCAGCAGTGGTGGGGTGACGGCGCAGGTTTTCGGGGGCAACGTGACACGCAGGATCATCATCATCATCATTATGTGTCATTGTGTTGCAGTGTTTGTCAGCAGTGGTGGGGTGACGGCGCAGGTTGTCGGGGGCAACGTTACATGCAGGATCATCATCATCATCATTATGTGTGGTTGTGTTGCAGTGTTTGTCAGCAGTGGTGGGGTGACGGCGCAGGTTGTCGGGGGCAACGTTACATGCAGGATCATCATCATCATCATTATGTGTGGTTGTGTTGCAGTGTTTGTCAGCAGTGGTGGGGTGACGGCACAGGTTGTCGGGGGCAACGTGACATGCAGGATTATCATCATCATCATTATGTGTGGTTGTGTTGCAGTGTTTGTCAGCAGTGGTGGGGTGACGGCACAGGTTGTCAGGGGCAACGTGACATGCAGGATTATCATCATCATCATTATGTGTCATTGTGTTGCAGTGTTTGTCAGCAGTGGTGGGGTGACGGCGCAGGTTGTCGGGGGCAACGTTACATGCAGGATCATCATCATCATTATGTGTCATTGTGTTGCAGTGTTTGTCAGCAGTGGTGGGGTGACGGCGCAGGTTGTCGGGGGCAACGTTACATGCAGGATCATCATCATCATCATTATGTGTCATTGTGTTGCAGTGTTTGTCAGCAGTGGTGGGGTGACGGCACAGGTTGTCGGGGGCAACGTTACATGCAGGATCATCATCATCATCATTATGTGTGGTTGTGTTGCAGTGTTTGTCAGCAGTGGTGGGGTGACGGCGCAGGTTGTCGGGGGCAACGTTACATGCAGGATCATCATCATCATCATTATGTGTCATTGTGTTGCAGTGTTTGTCAGCAGTGGTGGGGTGACGGCACAGGTTGTCAGGGGCAACATAACGTGCAGGAACGGAGCTATTCACTTCATCGATACTCTGCTTGGATACAAGTACAACACGGCTAAGGATGAGATCTGGCTCAACCCCATCACACGGTGAGTCACACTCTTTTTTTCTTCTTTTTTCTTCTTTTTTTGTTGACCTCAGTTGCATGCAGGCTGCTACAACCCTTCTTGTTTGCCCTTTTTTTTGGTTGTTTTTTTTTTGTTTTCCTTTTCTTTAAGGCGGGGAGCATCCTTCTTCATAGGTAGGTGAGTCACACTCTACGGTGGAACACCCCCTCCCCCCTCCTCCTCCCTCTTTTAAGACCTCCAAAATTCTGGAAACTAATCAGGTCTCAAAAAGGAGGGAGTCTTAACATGGGGGTGTATTTACAGAGGTTATGAAGAGAACATCTGAGAAAACAGGGTCTTAAAAGGAAGGGAGTCTTAAATTGGGTGGGGGGGGGGGGGTGGGGGGAGGGGGTATTGAAAGGGGTGGGGGGGGGGGGGGATTTGCTAAACACAGTGAAACCCTCCCCCATGTAAGGCCCTGCTTGTTCAACTTTTCTGTTCATAAAACTTTGTAAATCAATAACCCCATTTTTAAGACTCCATCCTGTTTAAGACCCGATTTTCTCCAGATTGTTCTTGGTCCTCAAAGGGTAGTTCCACCGCACAGCGGAACGGCCCCTATCTAAGACCCTCTCTTGCTATTTAAGTTCCCCCCCCCCGATATTTAAGACCTTGGAGGGAGAAGTATTAAGCAATTCTGCAGCAAATTCTGCTTTGTTTCTGTCTCCAAAGCAGTTAAATCAAGGAGGTGTGGTGTCAACCGTTGCTTTGTTTCTGTCTACAAAGCAGTTAAATCAAGGAGGTGTGGCGTTCTTCAGCAACCGTTGCTTTGTTTCTGTCTCAAGGAGGTGTGGCGTTCTTCGGTAACAGTTGCTTTGTTTCTGTCTACATAGCAGTTTAATCAAGGAGGTGTGGCGTTCTTCGGCAACAGTTACTTTGTTTCTGTCTACATAGCAGTTATATCAAGGTGTGGGGACTTCTTCAGCAACAGTTGCTTTCTTTCTGTCTACAAAGCAGTTAAATCAAGGAGGTGTGGCGTTCTTCAGCAACCGTTGCTTTGTTTCTGTCTCCAAAGCAGTTAAATCAAGGAGGTGTGGTGTCAACCGTTGCTTTGTTTCTGTCTACAAAGCAGTTAAATCAAGGAGGTGTGGCGTTCTTCAGCAACCGTTGCTTTGTTTCTGTCTCAAGGAGGTGTGGCGTTCTTCGGTAACAGTTGCTTTGTTTCTGTCTACATAGCAGTTAAATCAAGGTGTGGTGACTTCTTCAGCAAATTCTGCTTTGTTTCTGTCTCCAAAGCTGTTAAATCAAGGAGGTGTGGCGTTCTTCAGCAACAGTTGCTTTGTTTCTGTATACATAGCAGTTAAATCAAGGAGGTGTGGCGTTCTTCAGCTACAGTTGCTTTGTTTCTGTCTACATAGCAGTTAAATCAAGGAGGTGTGGCGTTCTTCAGCAACCGTTGCTTTGTTTCTGTCTCCAAAGCTGTTAAATCAAGGAGGTGTGGCGTTCTTCAGCTACAGTTGCTTTGTTTCTGTCTCCAAAGCAGTTAAATCAAGGAGGTGTGGTGTTCTTCAGCAACAGTTGCTTTGTTTCTGTCTCCAAAGCTGTTAAATCAAGGAGGTGTGGCGTTCTTCAGCAACAGTTGCTTTGTTTCTGTATACATAGCAGTTAAATCAAGGAGGTGTGGCGTTCTTCAGCTACAGTTGCTTTGTTTCTGTCTCCAAAGCTGTTAAATCAAGGAGGTGTGGCGTTCTTCAGCAACAGTTGCTTTGTTTCTGTATACATAGCAGTTAAATCAAGGAGGTGTGGCGTTCTTCAGCTACAGTTGCTTTGTTTCTGTATGCAGAGCAAACAGACTAAGGAGGTGTCATGCCAATTCTGCAGCAGTTTCTGCTTCGCTTCTCTGTGCAGAGTAATTTTTCTGGGGATGTTTATAATCAATCTTTGCTTTATTTCTGTGAGCACAGTAAATGAACCAAGAGTTTTCAGCAATCTTTGCTTTGTGTCTGTGAGCACAGTAACTAAACCAAGAGTTTTCAGCAATCTTTGCTTTATTTCTGTGAGCACAGTAACTAAACCAAGAGTTTTCAGCAATCTTTGCTTTATTTCTGTGAGCACAGTAACTAAACCAAGAGTTTTCAGCAATCTTTGCTTTATTTCTGTGAGCACAGTAACTAAACCAAGAGTTTTTAGCAATCTTTGCTTTATTTCTGTGAGCACAGTAACTAAACCAAGAGTTTTCAGCTTCTTGTTCTTCTTTTTCCTTTGCGTTCATGGGCTGAAACTTCCACGTACACTTGTGTTTTTTGCACAAGTGGGTTTTTACGTGTATGACCGTTTTGCCGCTTTTGGGGGAAGCATGCTGGGTATTTTTGTGTTTCTAAAACCCACTGCACTCTGTCATGGATTACAGGATCTTTTTCGTGCGCACTTATTCTTGTGCTTGTGTGTACACACAAAGGGGGATAAGGCACTAGCAGGTCTGCACATAAGAAGACCTGGGAGATTGGAAAAATCTCCACCCTTAACCCACCTGGAGCGGCCGGGATTCGAACCCACGACCTTCCAATTGGGAGCCCAATGTCATCCACTAGGCCAATGCGCTTGCCAGAGTTTTCAGCAATCTTTGCTTTGTGTCTGTGTGCAGAACGTTCAAGCAAGTATTGGAGCGGTCAAGAAATGAACTCCAGAATGCCGTCGTGGCTCCGAGTGGAGTTACTCTCTTTGTGCCGACCGACACCGCTTTCAGGAATGTTCCGTCCTATAACAACATTATGACCAACATATCGCTGATCAACAAGGTATTCTATGCTGTTCTGTCTGTCTGTTTCTGTTTGTTTGTCTCTCTCTGTCTGTCTGTCTGTCTTTTTCTCTCTGTCTCCCTGTCTCTCTTTCTAGCTCTCTCTCTCTCTCTCTCTCTCTCTCTCTCTCTCTCTCTCTGTCTTTTTATCTCTTTGCCAATCTCTCTTCCTCTCTTTCTCTCTCTCTCTCTCTCTCTTTCCCTCTCTTTCTCTCTCTCTTTCCCTCTCTTTCTCTCTCTCTCTCTCCCTCTCTCTCTCTCCTCTCTCTCTCTATCTCTGCTAATCTCTCTCTCTCTCTCTCTCTCTCTCTCTCTCTCTCTCTCTCTCTCTCTCTCTCTCTCTCTCTCTCTCTCTCTCTCATGGTTTCATTTTTACTCTATGTTAAAAATAACAGGTTGGAACTAGAAGATTATTCCAAGTCTGAAACTGTTATCCTTTCGAAATAAAGTCCTGAGTTTCCAAGCCCCTCAATGTGTCTGTCTGCGCACTCTGTCTCTGTATCTCTTCTCTCCCTTCTCTCTGTCTATCTCTGTATGGCTCTCTTATTCAGTTTCCATCAGTTTGCTTGTGGTGTTTCCAGGGTTTACTTTAGCCTGGAAGAAAAAGACAATGGGACATTTGTTCCCCTCAACCTAATTCTGATGGGACATTACATAGTCCAAGGCAAAAAGCGCAAAGCATGCGCAGGCTAGGCGGTCCGAAAATGCTTTTGTCGAAAGATGCAAAATAGTTCTATTTGGTGCCCTATCAGCATATGATGATATGAGAATTTTCAAGTTTATCAGGTTAGTGTGTGTGGGTCTGTGTTTCGATCGATATCGCTTCTGTTGACAGTTTTCACAGAGGTAAACGTGCGAGCACAGATAGTTTGCAGGATTGGTTGAAATTACTAATGAATTACATTTTAAAAGCCAATCACAGCTCGTTTCACAAACTTGCAAGTTGCTCAGCTTGGCTTGGTGCTTAGGTCATTCCAAACACTGTACCGCCCTTTCTCAGTGCGCCCTTTGACGCACTGAAGAGAATTCCAATGGGACATTTTGAGATGTTATGCGCCAATGGCGCTAGGCGCACTTAAGTAAATGGAACCCTGACGTGTTTCAGATGATGGAACTGAGCATGTTGGAGCCAGGCCAGGAGATAGAGCTGACCGGGGTGAATGGGGCATATGAGGCACGACTGTCCCTCACCTCACAGTACTTCCGCAACCCCATTCAAGTCTACAGCCAGGGCAATGGTTTGTTTGCTTGTTTGTTTGTTTGCTTAACGCCCAGCCGACCACGAAGGGCCATATCAGGGCGGTGCTGCTTTGACATATAACGTGCGCCACACACAAGACCGAAGTCGCAGCACAGGCTTCATGTCTCACCCAGTCACATTATTCTGACACCGGACCAACCAGTCCTAGCACTAACCCCATAATGCCAGACGCCAGGCGGAGCAGCCACTAGATTGCCAATTTTAAAGTCTTAGGTATGACCCGGCCGGGGTTCGAACCCACGACCTCCCAATCACGGGGCGGACGCCTTACCACTAGGCCAACCGTGCCGAGGGCAATGGTAAGGCATGGTCTGGGTGGCCGAGTGGTAACGCACTTGCGCTCGGAAGCGAGAGGTTGCGTGTTCAGGCCTGGGTCAGGCCGCAATTTTCTCCCCCCTTTCCTAACCTAGGTGGTGGGTTCAAGTGCTAGTCTTTCGGATGAGACGAAAAACCGAGGTCCCTTTGTGTACACTACATTGGGGTGTGCACGTTAAAGATCCCACGATTGACAAAAGGGTCTTTCCTGGCAAAATTGTATAGGCATAGATAAAAATGTCCACCAAATACCCGTGTGACTTGGAATAATAGGCCGTGAAAAGTATATACTCGCCTAACACGCTTGAGATTTACTGGCCGATGTGAATGCGTAATATATTGTGTAAAAAATTCCATCTCACACGGCATAATTATTGTAAACGCCATGAGCCTCCCCTCCGGGAGGGTATGTGCGTAGAAATACTCACTATAATAATAAGGCACAACAAAAATCGTTTGTTTCCGATGGCAAGGCCAAGAAAATTACGGTCAACTGGTCCTTTTTTTATTTTTTCATTATAGACAACAACTTCTTTATAATTCTTCTTGTATTAGTATTGTATTTGCTGACAAAGACAAGTGTCGAAATCGGTCCATGTTAATTGTTCGTCTTTCTGGTACTGGTGAGTACATTTTTACTGTTATCTTGTTTTTCATTAAAGCTTTTTTTTTCCTACACATGCACATGTGACTTTTCATTGGCCGGAAATTATGCGAGCTATGTGTCCCCTAGATGTCGAAGAAAAGTTACTTTCCTAAGAAAGTCGTCAAAATCGAGTTTTGTCTTTTTAAATATTTTTATTTTTGAAGGGTCAAAGAAAGTTTTAGGATCAGGAGGACAAAATAGGGTCCGTCAGGGAATCTAGAACATTGAATTTGTCTTTCTTGGCCAAGCTGCAGGGGTTTTTAGCTCGCAGGTGCCTGTGTGTGTTTACACACTATGACAGTGATGACAAATAAAAAATAAAAACTTCCTTCTTGTGCCGTTGTTGACCAGAAACATGGATAGAGTCTGGTTACGTGAAAGCCCGTGTGGTGAGGCCGGATGTGGGTGTCACCAACGGATACGTCCACATTATCGATGCTGTTCCCGGCGTCCCCAGTCGTGACATTCCTAACACCATCTTCTGTGAAGACTGGCTCATGTGAGTTTTTCTCTTCTTTCTCTTTTTTTCATTTTTTTTTCATTTTTTTTCCATTTTTTTTTCATTTTTTTTTTCAACACGTTTTTAATTACACCCCCGGTATAGGGGTGTGTATAGGATTCGCTCGATGTGTTTGTTTGTTTGTTTGTGTTCGCATATAGATCTCAAGAATGAACGGACCGATCGTCACCAAACTGGGTGAACAGGTTCTATACATTCCTGAGACGGTCCTTACAAAAATTGGGACCAGTCAAACACACGGTTAGGGAGTTATTGGTGGATTAAAATTATACAAGGACTTATAGAGGGACATCTTAATGGTCAAAGGGAAATAACCATTCTCACTCAGTCACTGCCACCAACTGAGAAGGTTATTTCCCTTTGACGGGGGTGTTTTTCCTACCTTGGAGGAATTTCTTGTTCTTTTTGGTACATATATAACATCCAATAACATCAGACATACTATTATTGGTCGGTCACCGGCAAGGAGTCAGAAAAATGGGTCTAATAAAAAAAAGTATACATGAGTGCTGAAAAGGAAAGAAAATTCATTTTATGTTTGCACGCTTTGTGGAGCCCAGTCCTGACTGCCTTCGTGTTTCGGCTAGCAAAGCCGTTACTAGTCTTAGTAATGACTATTCCAGGGTTTTAAGTGTTGCGCACGTTGATCTGTTAGTTTCAGGCCGAGAGACTGTCTAAATGTTTTGACATGGCCTCACTCAACTTGTTTTCCGCAACTTGTTTGCTGCTTGATTTACTCAAGGTAGCAGATTATTTGTTTCATATTTTTCGTCTTTCCCGTAAACTCTTATATGAACAGACCTGTCTTGGTTTTTGGCTCACGTAAGTGTAGCCTATGCGATCATAACTTTGTCTGTCTGTGCGTGCGTGCGTGCGTGCGTGCGTGCGTGCGTGCGTGCGTCTGTGCGTGTGTATGTCTGTGGTAGAAACTCTAACATTTGAAGACGTCACATTACATTGACGTCACATTATGACGTAAGAGGGTTAGACGTCACGCGAAGGAAGTACTGACAGTCTCGGTCATTATTATTTTAAGCGCGCCGAGACTAGTTGGCAGTCGTGTCCTTGTAAGTAGGCTACATGCAGACAGACAGATCTAGATCTAGTGTCTCGCTTTCTTGCACAGTTTCACCTACTCTCTTTCTCTGTGTGTGTGTGTGTGTGTGTGTGTGTGTGTGTGTGTGTGTGTGTGTGTGTGTGTGTGTGTGTGTGTGGGTGTGTGTGTGTGTGTGTGTGTGTGTGTGACGGAGTGATTGAGTTTGTGTTACTGTTTGTCGATTTCTTACGTGAGCCTTGAAGGCTTCGCCTCTTGTTTATTTCTTGATTTTTCAATTCAACAGATTATTTGTTTCATATTTTTCGTCTTTCCCGTAAACTCTTATATAAACAGACCTGTCTTGGTTTTTTGGCTCACGTAAGTGTCGCCTATGCGGTGCTAACTTTTGTCTGTCTGTGCGTGTGTGTGTGTGTGTGATAGAAACTTTAACATTTCCGAGTCTATGGATAAAGCTCGCATAAGAAGATTACGTCTCGATCAAAAGTGTTTGACGTGTGTGATAGAAACTTTAACATTTGAAGACGTCACATTATGACGTAAGAGGGTTAGACGTCACGCAAAGGAATTACTGAAAGTCTCGGTCATTGTTATTTTGAGCGGGCCGAGACTAGTTGGCAGTCGTGTCCCTGTAAGTAGGCTACATGCAGACAGACAGATCTAGATCTAGTGTCTCGCTTTCTTGCACAGTGTTACCTATGCTTACTGTGTGTGTGTATGTGTGACGGAGTGATTCAGTTTGTGTTACTGTTTGTCGATTTCTTACGTGAGCCTTGAAGGCTTCGCCTCTTGTTGTTTCTTGATTTTTGACTCACATGCGAAGCAAAAGTGAGTCTATGTACTCACCCGAGTCGTCCGTCCGGCCGTCCGGAAAACTTTAACGTTGGATATTTCTTGGACACTATTCAGTCTATCAGTACCAAATTTGGCAAGATGGTGTATGATGACAAGGCCCCAAAAAACATACATAGCATCTTGACCTTGCTTCAAGGTCAAGGTCGCAGGGGCCATAAATGTTGCCTAAAAAACAGCTATTTTTCACATTTTTCCCATTTTCTCTGAAGTTTTTGAGATTCAATACCTCACCTATATATGATATATAGGGCAAAGTAAGCCCCATCTTTTGATACCAGTTTGGTTTACCTTGCTTCAAGGTCAAGGTCACAGGAGCTCTTCAAAGTTGGATTGTATACATATTTTGAAGTGACCTTGACCCTGAACTATGGAAGATAACTGTTTCAAACTTAAAAATTATGTGGGGCACATGTTATGCTTTCATCATGAGACACATTTGGGCACATATGATCAAGGTCAAGGTCACTTTGACCCTTATGAAATGTGACCAAAATAAGGTAGTGAACCACTAAAAGTGACCATATCTCATGGTAGAAAGAGCCAATAAGCACCATTGTACTTCCTATGTCTTGAATTAACAGCTTTGTGTTGCATGACCTTGGATGACCTTGACCTTGGGTCAAGGTCACATGTATTTTGGTAGGAAAAATGTGTAAAGCATGTGAGTCGTATGGGCTTTGCCCTTCTTGTTCAATTTAACAGTGTATCTGTTTTGTATTTTAATTTCTACCTTTCTTCGTTGCAGTAAATCATCGCTGCAGCTGGCGGTGACGGGACTTAACGACTACATGAGGGACGTGAGACTCAACAGCATCGCACCTTGCACCACCAGCAGCGGCATTCAGTCAGCAGCCAACGTCTACACCGCCTTTGCCAACCCTTCTTACTCCTTGAATCAGCAGGTACAGAAACTGACACTCTGGAAATAAACACCTCCCCTCCCCTCCCCACACCCTCCCTACAACCGATGCAAAAAAAAACTATACTGAGAAAACAGGGTCAAAAGTTTTCAAAATGGTGTTTGTTTGTTCGTTCATGGGCTGAAACTCCCACGGCTTTTACGTGTATGACCGTTTTTACCCCGCCATTTTGGCAGCCATACGCCGCTTTCGGAGGAAGCATTCTGGGTATTTTCGTGTTTCTATAACCCACTGAACTCTGACATGGATTACAGGATCTTTTCCGTGCGCACTTGGTCTTGTGCTTGCGTGTACACACAGGGGGTGTTCGGACACCGAGGAGAGTCTGCACACAAAGTTGACTCTGAGAAATAAATCTCTCGCCGAACGTGGGGACGAACTGACGCTGACAGCGGCCAACTGGATACAAATCCAGCGCGCTACCGACTGAGCTACGTCCCTGCCCCGTCAAAATGGTGCGAAATGTAAATAAAACATTTCGAAAATGATCGCTTTATTGCAAGAAAGAGGTTGATGATGACAACATTATTTCCCACAATGATTCTATAGTGTTCAATGTACCTTAAAATGCTGAGAACCCTAAATACGGTTTTGAACCTAAAAGTGTGTGGCCTTAATTGTATTTGCAAGGGTGCACTGAGCAGCACAAGTTTCATATTCAGGGTAGCTAAATGCCACAAATTTCTACTCAATCTTTTGGAGCAACTGGATGGTTGGGCATTGCCAGTCCAGCTACACAGTGTATGTGTGTGTACGTGTGTGTGAGTGCATGCATGCGTGTGTGTGTGTGTGTGTGTGCATACATGTGAGAGTGTGTGTGCGTGTGTGTGTGTGTGTGCACGCATGTGTGCGCATGCATGCATGTGTGTGTGTATGTGTGTGCATGCATTTATTTTTGAAAATTAGAAACTTTTAATTCCTTTTTTCTTCATTTTGACTACTTTTCATTCCAGTCTGTGTCTGTATGTGTGTTTGAGTACAACTTTCTGCTTGAACGCCATGGCGATTGATATACTACTTGCCTATTATTTGTTGTAGGGCTCTTCACAGGGAAGTAACACTCAGGGCAGACCTTGTGGCTCAAACTGCTTCTTCACTGTCTTCATTCCCAACGGAACCGCCATCGACAACTTTGAAAACATGATAGCAGGGAAACAGATACAGGCAGACAATGGACGATGGCAAAATGTAAGTTTGTGTGTCTGTGTCTGTGTGTGTGGGTGGGCCAGGTAGCTCAGTTGGTAGAGCACTTGACTTTAGGTGTGTGTGTGTGTCTGTGTCTGTGTGTGTGGGTGGGCCAGGTAGCTCAGTTGGTAGAGCACTTGACTTTAGGTGTGTGTGTGTGTCTGTGTCTGTGTGTGTGGGTGGGCCAGGTAGCTCAGTTGGTAGAGCACTTGACTCGTGGTGCAAAGCCAAAAGGTCATGGGTTTGGAATCCAGGCAGGGATGGACACGGGTCAACCGACTCAGAGACGGTATCCATGTCCCATCCCCATGTCACCACAGTGGCTTGTTAAAACCTCGGTCATTCTTCCATCAGTGCAGGTGGCTGATTACACCTAAACACACACACAGCTAGGTAGCGCGATTCTTGTTGCTTGCCTTTGTGTGTGTGTGTATTCCAGTGTGTATTCCTGTGTGTTTATAGGTGAGAGTGTGTGTAAGCTTCTGTGTTCGAGTCTGTCTTTGTGATTACATACATTCATGTATATATGCATGTTCTTACACAAACGTTTTGTTTATTTGTTGTTTGATTGTTCAATTAGACATTTTACAAAAAAAAAAAATTTTCTCTGGTTTTGTAGCCATCAATCTTGGAAGGATGTGCATGTTCTTGCAGGCATTGTCACTCACTCAGACTTCCTTCCCCCTTAACGAAATGTGACACTACGACAACACGAAATGTAGTGTCGCGAATCGGAAACTGATACAATTAATTCAATACCATTTCTGTTGTTTCATATTGTTTTTTCCCCATAACAACAATCTGTTGTAAGGTTACAGTTTTGTGTTTTGTTGTCAGGTTACTGTTTTCTGTTTTCAGGTTTTAATGCGACACATTAAATTACATATTCTTACTCCGAGTCACATATTTAGCATTGACGCAGTCGATAGCTAAGGTGTCTGAAACGCTATCCCGCCTATAGTCTAAGGGAAGCAACCCAAGCTAAAAAAAAAAGTAGCAAGCTTGCTACCCTGGGTTGCCTCCCGTAGCGTATCACGCCACAGATCTCGTACCTGGTACGAGACACCCTCATTCGACTCCTTTCAGCCAGAGAGATAAGGTCGTTTTTTGCGCTATGCTCCGAGGCCGTTTCGTGTTGTCAGCCTGACACCCTCCGGCCTCGGCCTCCCGTCTTCTCCTAGCTGTTTCCAGTTGGTGAGATTGTTCCTTATTTTATTTTGACTTTGTATTGATTCTGCTGGAAATTGCTTACGTCCTCTGGACTCAGAAGTTTCTTCAGCGGTTTCTAGTTGCGTTGGTCGCCATTTTGGTGGCCATTTTTTGCTAGCACGTGGTGTTTCTACTGAGTTGGTTTTCGTCCGTGCTCGGACAGTGAGCTTACTCGGTAGGAAGTTAGTTTTAGATGCCTTGTAGGTATCTTTTTCTTGCTAGTAAATAATTTTTCTGCTGAATTTCTTGTCCGCTCTGGACTTCGATTTTACAGTAGTTGTTTTGTTGGCCTCCAGTTGGAGCCATTTTTTCGCTAGCACGCTGTGTTTCTACTGAGTAGTTTTTCGTCCGTGCCCGGTCGCTTTACTATCTTGGTAGGCTGTTAGTTTTAGCTGCTTTAGCGGCTACTGCGCTAGTGCTAAGTTTATTTTCTACTAGGATTCTTCATCCGTTCTGGACTTAGAATTCTACAGTAGTTGTATTCGGCGGCCGCCTTTTGGTAGTCGTCCTTTATCCTAGCATGTTGTGCTATCGAGATGTTTACGTCCTTTCTAGGAATGTAAACTACCTTGGTAGGCTGTTATTTAGCTTCTTACGAAGCTATTATTATTTTGCTAGTTGATTATTCTGCTGATTTTTAGGTCCGTTCCGGACTCAGTTAAATTTTCAGTAGTCTTTGTTTACCTCTTGTCAGCTTACGTTTTCGGCAGCTGCACTTCCGGTTAGACTGGTATGCCTGTTTGGGTCCGTGCTCGGACTTTGAACATTTTGCCAGTAGCATGTTTTTGTAGCTACTTTTGTGGCTTGTTTGCTAGTGCTAGTTCCGGTTCTGCTGAAGCCTACGTCCTCGAGACTTGTTACTTTTCAGTAGATTTCTTTCTCACGTCGCCGGCTGAGCGTTTAGTGAGAAAAGACGGGGGGGGGGGGGGGGGGGGCTTCCTCGTCTTATGCCAATAGCCCCATGGTACATGTTTCTGATCCTAAGACTAATTCGGTCTTTTCTGTGCCTTTTTCGGCGCCGGAAGAGACTCCGTCTGTCTCTCAGACGTCAGTTTCGGCCGCTTGTGCGGCCGTTTCTCCCCCTTTGTTGACACCAGAGCCTAGCGCTCTGGTGGCTAGTCTTATTGCTTCTTTGCTTACAGAGATCCGTACTTCTGGGGGCGGGCGTCCCTTGCTTGGTGGCTTCGAGGGTGACGACGGCAGCTTCGGATTCCGGACGTTTTTTACCCGGGTCCTTGTCGCTCACTTGCGTTTCCGGAGCGTCGGCCCAGTCTACTGGCGCTCGTGTTGTCTCTGGATTCCACTCGCTGGGACAAGCTTCCCTTCGTGGCCGGCCTCAGTGGCTTCCGCTTGCGGGAGTGCACCTGAGCGTGTCCCTTCGGGGACGCGGCCAGTACAAGGTATGTGCTCGCAGCAGCCGTCTTCGGCAGCTGCACTTCCGGTTCCCGGAAGTAGTGGTTCACTGGTTGCGGACAGACCATGGTCCCCTCCGGTTCGAGCTGCGCTTTACGTCAGCAGTCGTCCGCGACAGCTGCTTCCAGTTTCGGCCGGAAGTAAGAGGTTCACCGGCTAGTGCACAGGCTGCTGTCACGTCCGGTTCGAGCTTCGACTTACGTCAGCAGTCGTCCGCGACAGCTGCTTCCGGCTCCGCCCGGAAGTAAGAGGTTCACTGGCTAGTGCACAGGCTACTGTCACGTCCGGTTCGAGCTTCGACTTACGTCAGCAGTCGTCCGCGACAGCTGCTTCCGGCTCCGACCGGAAGTAAGAGGTTCACTGGCTAGTGCACAGGCTACTGTCACGTCCGGTTCGAGCTTCGACTTACGTCAGCAGTCGTCCGCGACAGCTGCTTCCGGCTCCGACCGGAAGTAAGAGGTTCACTGGCTAGTGCACAGGCTACTGTCACGTCCGGTTCGAGCTTCGACTTACGTCAGCAGTCGTCCGCGACAGCTGCTTCCGGCTCCGGCCGGAAGTAAGAGGTTCACTGGCTAGTGCACAGGCTACTGTCACGTCCGGTTCGAGCTTCGACTTACGTCAGCAGTCGTCCGCGACAGCTGCTTCCGGCTCCGGCCGGAAGTAAGAGGTTCACCGGCTAGTGCACAGACTACTGTCACGTCCGGTTCGAGCCTTGCCCTACGGCAGCAGTCGCCCGCGACAGCTGTTCTTCCGGTTCCGGCCGGAAGTGTAGGTTCACTGGTTAGTGCACAGGCTACTGTCACGTCCGGTTCGAGCCTTGCCTTACGTCGGCAGTCGTACGCGACAGCTGCACTTCCGGTTCACGGAAGTAGTGCCTCGTTGGAAAGCGGACAAATAATGATCCCATCCGGCTTGAGCTGCGCTATACGTAAGCAGTCGTCCGCGACAGCTTCTCTTCCGGCTCCGGCTGGAAATGTTAGTTCATCGGTGTGTGGGCAGCCCATGGCCCTTTCCGGTTTGAGCTTTGCCCTTTGCACGGCAGCCATTCCCGGCAGCTTCGCTTCCGGCCTTGGCAGGAAGGTAGGTCAAGCGGGTAGTGCACAGGTTACTGTCACTTCCGGTTCTGGCCTACGGCCTACCTTTGGGTTCCGAGCTTCAGCTCGTAGGTGGCTCAGCGCCAGCTTTGGCATAGCGCTGCTGTTGCTGCCGCACTTCCGGCTCCTCCCGGATTTTCCGGTTCAGTTCCCGCTGCTTCCGTTTGGTCGCCGGTGAATTTCGAACAAGGCTTGCCCTATGGGCATACAGGCTTCTTGCCTCTGTTGGGACAGCAGCATCCACACACTCCGGTGGTGGCCGCTAGCTCCTCTCTCCCACTTTCCTTGGTTTTTGATTCCTCTCATCCTCCTCTCAGTTAGGGAATGAGCACAATCGATTGCCAACAGGAAGGACTTCAGGTTGGCAAAGAGGAAGCAGCTACTTCTGGTTTGAAGAATCACCCTTAGTAGCTTTTCGCCTTTTTTGCCTTTTCGCCAAGCCCCCCTCTTCGACAGGGGGTTGCCTCCGGCGTCGGTTTCGTTGCTGGTTCCTCAGGGTTCAGCTTCGGAGCTGGCATCGGAATACCTTGCCGCTCCTGCGCAGGCTTCCTCCTTCGTGCCCTTAGCGGATCAGAGGAAGTTGCCTTGGCCAAGGTCGTCGCGAAGCCTCCTGTTGGCCTTTCCCCGTCCGCGTGCACCGTTTCCGGTCACGCCGGAACTTCTTTCGCTTCTTACGAAGCCGTTGAGGAAGGATTCGGTTCTGCCGTTCTATGGGCAGAATCTCCTATTCTCTGAGGAAGGGGGGCTGACAACTTTTGGAACTCAGTTCCATTTCCGAGACTCTCCTGCGGGCGCTTTCTCGCGCTCTGGCAGATTCCTTGGCGCCCTTTACCCTTAGTAAAGAGCAGGACGCGGAGGAAGTGTCTCACTCCTCTCCACACTTACAAGGGTGAACGAGGCACAGATGAGGCTGTCCTCTCTGCACTATTTCCATGCGGTCTCGTGCAGAAGGGACTTGTTTCTTGCCCACTCCCGGTTTTCTGAGGAGTCGACAAGGAACATTCTCAGATCGTCATCCTTGGTGGACGGTCTCTCTCCGGCAGCCTGGCCTCTCATGCCAGAAGCAGGGGATTGAGACCAACAGAGAACAGCGGTTCCCTTCTTTTGAGCTTCAATCCGAAAGCAGCAAAAGCAGGCCGCTCCTAAGCAGGCTATACCTAAGCGGACTCAGCCTAAGCGGCCTAAGTCCTCAGCTCAGGTGAGATTGTTTCTTTCACAGCCGTCATAGGTACGCTGGGTTTTTGAAACAACAGCTGGCCTTAGGGCTTCGGGGTTTTAGCCTCGGCTGGAGCAACAGCCATTTCATCCGTTGGCGGTGGTGGTTGTTGCTTTCCTTGTGCTTGTGGCTTCGGGCTTCGACATTCTTTCTTTTTCCCAGCGTATGGGTGCTGAGAGGTCGATTTCCGTTTAAAGGGGGGTTTCTGCCTTTGGGCTTCCCCGTTTTCTCTTTGCCACGAGCTTCTGGACTTGGTCCAGGTTTGTCTTTCGCCGAGTCTGACTTTGTCTTTCTCTAGCGATCAGACGCGTTCTGGTGTTTCGTCCAAACTTAAGGTTCACTTGAGTTGGCCTCGGAAGTAACATTCAGATTTTCCTGAGGGTGCATTGTCTGGGCAATGCATGTTTGAGAAGTCATTCTTGGCTTGTCACTTTTTCTCAGGTTTTTTGGCTACTCCTCCCCTTTTTGGGCAGAGGTCTAGCTAATGTTCCAGTTTTCTCGGTGCTGGCCTCTAGGCCAGCATCTTTTTCGGCGGCCGAAACTTTTGGTTTCTTATTGTGCCTGTGTACTTTGGGTACTTTGGTGCAAGGGCCGGCCTACGGGCAGCAAGGCTCTCGGCCTTAGCCTGTGTTATAGTCTCCTGCCTGTCGTGTTGCGACTTTGGCAATTTGGTTCTTGTGACTGCGGATTTCGTCTCTTCCTCTGCTCCATCATGCTTGCAGGATGTGAGTTGGGACGATTTCTGCTGGGTTGGGCTTCCGGCCTGGTCACCCCTTTTTCACTTGCAACTATGACTATTACTTTTTTCTCCTGAGAACTCTGGTCTCGGGAGTCTGACGGCTGGTTCGCTTCACGGTTTTCCGTCTTTCTTACCAGCCTCGTTCTTTCTGTTTCGGGTTTTTTGATTCATTTTCAATTACCTACAAGCAGTCTGCTCTGCGAACACGCTGGCTTTTGTCATTTTGTTTCCGGTCTCCGGTCACATTAGGATTTGGCCACTGCGGGTCCGCATTTCCGGTGCTTACGCACTACCTTAGGTCGCTTCGTCCTCTTTTTTACCCCTCTCTCTGCTTTCGCAGGGATGGGCAGGGGACGACTGGTGACCGTCTTCCTTGAGTTTTGCTCATTGAGTTGGACTCTGGTACTTGGTACTCAGGCGTCTCTCTCTTTCCAGTTTGGAGTTTGGTCACTCTTCTGGAGCTGACTGTTCTCTCAAGGGCCTTTTGGGCCTCACTCCATCCCAAAGTTTTCTTACTTTGGCATGTTTGCCTTATGGTCTCCGTGAGGGTCGGTCCTTTTCAGGGCTTAGCCGGCAACCTTACGCACGGATCTTTTCCAGGCCATTAGCATTTCCTTCCAATTTAAGGGGGGGGGGGGGCAGCTTGTCCTTCCCTCTACTTGGTCGGGTTTATCCAAGACTGGGGTCCTTTTCCGGACTGTTTTACGGTTCAGAAGATTGGAAGAAGTGCTGGGCACAGCTTACTGGCTCTCTGATGTTGTCTTTCGCATTTCTTGCCTGAGAGACATCTCGGCTGTCAATCAGGGTGGTTCTCGGTCCGTTTCTGTCCTTTGGCAGTGGGCCAGTTCCTGGCAAGGGTTTAGAGTGAGTCAGTGGTTTCTTTCTCACGGGATCCTTTCCTGACTTTTGGCAGTGGGCCAGTTTCTTGGCAAGGAATTTTCTTTCCCTCTGCCTTGTCGTAGCTTTATGCTATCTTTCCCTCGGCTCGGCCCGAGCTCTTTTCCAGGGCCTGGGCCTCCTCCTTGGCCTTTTTGGCCTATGAGGTTTGGATGATGTCCTGCGCACAGCTTCTGGCGCTAGGATTTTGTCTTATCAGGTTCTGCAGACATTGCTGCCCTCTGTCAGGATGGGTCTCGGCCCATTCCTTCCTTGGCGGCAGCTGGTTTTTGTCTCTCCAGAACTTTAGAGTGAGTTTGAACTTTTTGATCTTACCCACCACCTTGTTGGAGTTATCTGCTAAATATGTGACTCGGAGTAAGAATATGTAATTTAATCGAAAATTTTTAATTAAATTTTCATTTGATTAATATACTTACCCGAGTCACATAGGTAATTCCCTCCCACCTTCCCCGCTTTTAGTTTCTTTGTATTCTAGAAGTCGAATGAGGGTGTCTCGTACCAGGTACGAGATCTGTGGCGTGATACGCTACGGGAGGCAACCCAGGGTAGCAAGCTTGCTACTTTTTTTAGCTTGGGTTGCTTCCCTTAGACTATAGGCGGGATAGCGTTTCAGACACCTTAGCTATCGACTGCGTCAATGCTAAATATGTGACTCGGGTAAGTATATTAATCAAATGAAAATTTAATTAAAAATTTTCGATTACACGACAGAGAATCTACCTGGACCAGACAGCTATATAGGGGTGGAGCGTATATTCACAGCTTTTCTGTTTTCAGGTTTTAATGCGACACATTACACGACAGAGAATCAATCAATCAATCAATATGAGGCTTATATATGGCGGGGATATAGCTCAGTTGGTAGCGCGCTGGATTTGTTTTCAGTTGGCCGCTGTCAGCGTGAGTTCGATCCCAGGTTCGGCGGAAATTTATTTCACAGAGTCAACTTTGTGTGCAGACTCTCTTCGGTGTCCGAACCTCCCCCCGTGTACACTACATTGGGTGTGCACGTTAAAGATCCCACGATTGACAAAAGGGTCTTTCCTGGCAAAATTGCTAAGGCACAGTTAATAATTGTCTACCTATACCCGTGTGACTTGGAATAATAGGCCGCGAAAGGTAAATATGCGCCGAAATGGCTGCAATCTACTGGCCGTATAAAATTTCATCTCACACGGCATCACTGCAGAGCGCCTAGAACTGTACCCACGGAATATGCGCGATATAAGACTCATTGATTGATTGATTGATTGATTATATCGCGCGTATTCCGTGGGTACAGTTCTAAGCGCAGGGATTTATTTTTTTTATTTTTTTTTTATTTTTTATTTTATGCAATTTATATCGCGCACATATTCAAGGCGCAGGGATTTATTTATGCCGTGTGAGATGGAATTTTTTTACACAATACATCATGCATTCACATCGGCCAGCAGATCGGCCTATTATTCCAAGTCACACAGGTATTTTGGTGGACATTTTTTATCTCTATGCCTATACAATTTTGCCAGGAAAGACACTTTTGTCAATCGTGGGATCTTTAACGTGCACACCCCAATGTAGTGTACACGAAGGGACCTTGGTTTTTCGTCTCATCCAAAAGACTAGCACTAATGAACCCACCACCTAGGTTAGGAAAGAGGGGAGAAAATTGCTAACGCCCTGACCCAGGGTCGAACTCGCAACCTCTCGCTTTCGAGCGCAAGTGCGTTACCACTCGGCCACCCAGTCCTTACCCAGTCTACCTGGACCAGACAGCTATATAGGGGTGGAGCGTATATTCACAGCTTTTCTGTTTTCAGGTTTTAATGCGACACATTACACGACAGAGAATCTACTTGGACCAGACAGCTATAGGGGTGGAGCGTATATTCACAGCTTTTTTGTTTTCAGGTTTTAATGCGACACATTACACGACAGAGAATCTACCTGGACCAGACGGCCATTGGGGTGGAGCGCACATTTACAGCTTTGAATGGAGACCAAGTCCGATACCGCCGTGCCACAACAAGATGTGAGTTCAAAATAAACAAAATTTGTGGGTAGATACATTCAGTCAGACCTGTTTATCCTTACTATTCTAGAGTAATTTATTACTATTTTTTTAATAGTTTTTTTGGGAAAAAATACTCCATTTGAGTCCAGACTACAATTTTAAAATGTGCTTCAAATTAGGTTTGTGTTGCTAATGTTGGCGTTTGTAACCACTAGGTTATTATTTTGGTCATCAGATTACTTTTTTTGGACTTTACCATTACCCTTTTCAAGCTTTGGGGGTTTAACAGGTCTGCATTTTTCTCTCCCTTTAATTAAGACCTTCAAACATTTGAAAAATTAAGGTACTTTAAGAGCGGGTGGGGCTGGAGGTTTTCACGTCAGATTTATTTTTACAGTGTATATTGAAGATTTTCAGTAAATTTCAAAGCCTCGGCTAAATGGTTTTGTGCTTTTGTTCGTCAAAACCAGGGGGAAGGGATTGTTTTAGTTGGTTCAAAGCATGACAGGATGAGTTTGTGTGTGTGTGTGTGTGTGTGTGTGTATATAGCGGGGATATAGCTCAGTTGGTAGCGCGCTGGATTTGTATTCAGTTGGCCGCTGTCAGCGTGAGTTCGATCCCAGGTTCGGCGGAAATTTATTTCACAGAGTCAACTTTGTGTGCAGACTCTCTTCGGTGTCCGAACCTCCCCCCGTGTACACTACATTGCGTGTGCACGTTAAAGATCCCACGATTGACAAAAGGGTCTTTCCTGGCAAAATTGCTTAGGCACAGTTAATAATTGTCTACCTATACCCGTGTGACTTGGAATAATAGGCCGCGAAAGGTAAATATGCGCCGAAATGGCTGCAATCTACTGGCCGTATAAAATTTCATCTCACACGGCATCACTGCAGAGCGCCTAGAACTGTACCCACGGAATATGCGCGATATAAGACTCATTGATTGATTGATTGTGTGTGTGTGTGTGTGTGAGAGAGGTAAGGTGTGTGTGTATGTGTGGGGGAGAGAGAGAGAGAGAGAGAATGAGTGCTTGCTAGTGTGTGTGCATGTCTGTGTGTGTGTGTGTGAGAGAGAGAGAGGTAAGGAGTGTGTGTATGTGTGGGGGGGGGGAGAGAGAGAGAGAGAATGAGTGCTTGCTTGTGTGTGTGCGTGTCTGTGTGTGTGTGTGTGTGTAAAAGAAAGAGATAAGAAGTGTGTGTGTATGTGGGGAGAATGAGTGCTTGCTTGTGTGTTCATCGGTGTGCACATGCTGATTTATTAAACTTCAAGTACTGCACCCTCCTTTAGATTAATTAATTAATTAATTGACTTTTCTCTCTGTTATCAGATGCCTATCTCTACTACAAGGGAAGACAATCCAGAGTGATACACTCAGACATTGGCGGAACGAATGGCGTCATTCACATCATCGATGCCGTCATCTTCACAAGCGATGATTTGTACGCCTTGTCTTCTTCGCCGAGCAGTCATTCACTAGGTGTTTGGTCGAGTCTTCTTTCTTTGTGTTTGTTCATGGGTAATGTGTTACGGCGACTCTGTTAGAGATTATTAAAAATGCTGCGGCATTGGTGATTTAAAAACACATTCCACCCCATTCCATCCAAGCCTTGTTGTTTTTGGCTCACGTAAGTGTAGCCTATGCGATGATAAACTTTGTCTGTCTGTGCGTGCGTGCGTGCGTGTGTGTGTGTGTGTGTGTGTGTGTGTGTGTGATAGAAACTTTAACATTTCCGAGTCTATGGATTACGTCAGTCTCGGTCAAAAGTGTTTGACGTGTGTGATAGAAACTATTTGAAGACGTCACATTATGACGTAAGAGGGTTAGACGTCACGCAAAGGAATTACTGAAAGTCTCGGTCATTGTTATTGTGAGCGGGCCGAGACTACTTGGCAGATCCAGGGTCTCGCTTTCTTGCACAGTTTCACCTATGCTTACTGTGTGTGTGTGTGTGTGTGTGTGTGTGTGTGTGTGTGTGTGTGTGTGTGTGTGTGTGTATGTGTGACGGAGTGATTGAGTTTGTGTTACTGTTTGTCGATTTCTTACGTGAGCCTTGAAGGCTTCGCCTCTTGTTTCTCTGTTTATCCTATATTTTTCTTAATTTTTAACTTTTGCTGAGTTTATAGGTCTGTGCAATGGCTGTATATCATTTTTCTGTCTGTTTAAAGTGGTTTTCAGGAAGGCGACTGTCAGGTGTATGTGTGATTGTTATTTTTTCTAATTTTACATTTGAATCATTTGCGGTTTTTTTCCTATTGTACTTGTTAACAGTACTATGTTACTTTGTTGTTTTACATGATGCCATGTTACCTTGTATCACTAGACCGGCACGGTTGGCCTGGTGGTAAGGCGTCCGCCCCGTGATCGGGAGGTCGTGGGTTCGAAGCCCGGCCGGGTCATACCTAAGACTTTAAAATTGGCAATCTAGTGGCTGCTCCGCCTGGCGTCTGGCATTATGGGGTTAGTGCTAGGACTTGTTGGTCCGGTGTCAGAATAATGTGACTGGGTGAGACACGAAGCCTGTGCTGCGACTTCTGTCTTGTGTGTGGCGCACGTTATATATGTCAAAGCAGCACCACCCTGATATGGCCCTTCGTGGTCGGCTGGGCGTTAAGCAAAAAAACCAAAAAAAAAAAAAAAAAAAAAATGTTACCTTGTATCACTTTGCATTTCATTACACTGTTTTGTGCTCTAACACGCTCTCATTGTGTTGTACCCAGAGCTGCCAACTGCTAGACATTCAGCGTAGCACGCTGCGTTTTAAGAGCAATTGCTATGCTGTTATGCCAAGCTAAAGATTGCTACACAAATTATCACAAGTATGCAACAGTTCCCTCTTTTTTAGTGATTCCTGATACTCATTTTTGCTTCCCACTCCGTGAAGCGGTAAAAAAATGGGTCGTAAAGCATTGTCTACTCTGAAAAGAGGCACTGCAGATACATGAAATCTCTAATGGGCGGTTTATATTCCTGCATTCTCATGACAATTTATTAAAAATGTCTATTATTGTGCATGGTGGCATGAATGCGGAGTTGGGATTACATTTTAGAAAATGCTACACTAAAACACCATTTTCTACGCTGAAAAAACCCAAAAAAACCTCAAACTAAATGGTACACACGGATTGGCAGGTCTGTGTACTGCATTGTGTTGCGCTTTATCGCCTTGTCATTTCTTTCCACTGTGTTGCGTATCAGTGAGCTGCATTGCATTTTATCGCATTGTCATTTCTTTCCTCTGTGTTGCGTTGCAGTGAGTGGCGTTGCGCTTTATGGCATTGTCATTTCTTTCCACTGTGTTGCGCTGCAGTGAGCTGCGTTGCGCTTTATGGCATTGTCATTTCTTTCCACTGTGTTGCGTATCAGTGTGCTGCATTGCATTTTATTGCATTGTCATTTCTTTCCACTCTGTTGCGCTGCAGTGAGCTGCGTTGCGCTTTATGGCATTGTCATTTCTTTCCACTGTGTTGCGCTGCAGTGAGCGGCGTTGCGCTTTATGGTATTGTCATTTCTTTCCACTGTGTTGCGCTGCAGTGAGCTGCGTTGCGCTTTATGGTATTGTCATTTCTTTTCACTGTGTTGCGTATCAGTGTGCTGCATTGCATTTTATGGCATTGTCATTTCTTTCCACTGTGTTGCGTATCAGTGTGCTGCGTTGCGCTTTATGGCATTGTCATTTCTTTCCACTGTGTTGCGTATCAGTGTGCTGCGTTGCGCTTTATGGCATTGTCATTTCTTTCCACTGTGTTGCGCTGCAGTGAGCTGCGTTGCGCTTTATCGCAGTGTAATTTCTTTCCACTGTGTTGCGTTGCAGGGAGCTGCATTGCGCTTTATTGCGGTGTCATTGCGTGTACTTTAGTTGGTCTTGTTTTATTTCCTTTGTATGTTATTCCGTTTCTTTTTTGTTGGCTTGAGGATATTTCTTTTTTGAGGAACAAATTGGCAGTCTTTGAGGAGGCGAATTGTTGATGAACTCAGATTTACTGTTTTGTTTATTTATACCTTCTTGACATTTTGTTCATATTTCACTGGTTGTGTTTACTATCGGCTGGTTCCTGTCTCAGGAGTAGTGTGTGTGGATGTGGGTGTGTGTGTGTATGCACATGCATGTATTTATGTGTGTGTGTGTGTGTGTGTGTGTGTGTGTGTGTGTGTGTGTGTGTGTGTGTGTGTGTGTGTGTGTGTTTGAGCGCTTGCATGCATGTATGTGTCGATTGGACATTGGATTTCCCTTCTTTGAGCCATGTGACGTCAGAGGCCTACAAAACTTTATAATTGGGCGTTTCAGGTTGACCGAAACTTTAAAGGAACTACAAAACACACGTCATGTGTGTGTGCTGTTCAATGTCAAAACAACAACAAAGTCAGTACATGACGTGTGTTTTGTAGTTCCTTTGAAGTTTCGGTCAACCTGAAACGCCCAAATATGAAGCTTATGTGTTTGATTGCATGTGTGTGTGCCCGGGCTCGTTCAATCGTCAAAACAACAACAAAGTCATAGTACCTGAAAGGAATTCGATCGATACATAAATGTTATTTGCGTTTTTGACCAAAATATGACATTTTACACAGATCGAGACAGTCATTGTTCACCTCGACCACTAGCGCGGTTTCGGAGAACAATGACTGTCTCGATCTGTGTAAAATGTCATATTTTGGTCAAAAACGCAAATAACGTATAGTGTGTGTGTGCGTGTGTGTGTGCGTGTGTGTGTGCATGGAAGATATTAAGTTGTACATGAAATCTGTACGTAGTACAGTGGAACCCCCCTTTTTAGACCAGCTTCAAAAATCTGAACAAAATCAGGTCTTAGAAAGGAGGAGTCTTAAAATGGAGGTCAATTAACAGACCTTATGAACAGACAATCTGAAAAAGCAAGGTCTTAAAATGGAGGAGTCTTAAAATGGAGGAGTCTTAAAATGGAGGTAAATTTACAGACCTTATAAACAGAGAATCTGAAAAAGCAAGGTCTTAAAATGGAGGGTCGGGCGGGGACGTAGCTCAGTCGGTAGCGCGCTGGATTTGTATCCAGTTGGCCGCTGTCAGCGTGAGTTCGTCCCCACGTTCGGCGAGAGATTTATTTCTCAGAGTCAACTTTGTGTGCAGACTCTCCTCGGTGTCCGAACACCCCCGTGTGTACACGCAGGCACAAGACCAAGTCCGTACGAAAAAGATCCTGTAATCCATGTCAGAGTTCGGTGGGTTATAGAAACACGAAAATACCCAGCATGCTTCCTCCGAAAGCGGCGTATGGCTGCCTAAATGGCGGATTAAAAAAACGGTCATACACGTAAAATTCCACTCGTGCAAAGACACGAGTGTACGTGGGAGTTTCAGCCCACGAACGCAGAAGAAGAAAAAATGGAGGGTCTCAAAATGGCAGTTCCACTGTACTCAATCTCTAGGACATGTACATTCTTGTAGCAAACATTTCCTTGTGCGGTATTCCCAATAGTTTTATTCCAAAGCTTTGGCCAGCAGGTCTCATCGCCTCATTTTGATGTTGAAAATATGTACAAACATGTGATATGTTTTGTGTGGACGTTTGATGGAACAGAGTTCAATGAAGTATATGTGCAGCAGTCCCTGCAATATAGGCCCCTGGCGTGAGCAGACACGACCTGATTTGCTTGCACAAAGTGTTTTTCAAGGGTGTGTACATTTGACGGAACACTCGGAGTTGAATGAAATACATTTATACACGTCTTTGTATGTATATATTCAAATTGATTTTTGGTGGATGCTTGTCATTATGATCAAAATTCTGTCAATATTTAACAGTTGTCACTTACAACATGATGGTTTTTACTGGTAAGGTAACTGAGTATTTGGATGTCTGTGTATGTGTGAATTCGAGAGAGCAAAAGTGAAGGGAAAGGAAGAGGATATTGTGTGTGTGTGTGGGGGGGGGGGGGGGTGGGTAAGTGAGAGAGGAGGAGGGTGTGTGTGTGTGTTTATTTGCTTGCCTGCATATGTACAGTATATATACATATGTGTTTTTACGAATGAAGCCAGTATGATTTCCTTGGATTTGACTCTTTTCATTGCTCTTAGATATTGGACATTACCATTATAATTATACAATGTTGCCTTTTGACCGCCACACAAAAGTTTGTCTTTTATACAACAATAAAATTTGAATAAAATAAATGTTAATGAGAAATTCATTATCTTCCGTTAGCTTTGTGTGAATTTTTTTGGCTAAACACGTAAATGTCTTACAATAATGGGCGTTTTATTCAAATACTGAACATATCAGTTGTTTTTGTAAACGACTTTCAGAGTTTGCCCTTTTATGTATACATATACATTGTAGATATATCTATTTTTTATAATAGAAATTGTTTTTCGTGAGAAATGTACATACTGTATCATTTGTATTTTGCGTGTGTGTGTGTCAAATTGTTTTATTATGTCAACCAAATTTTGTTACATTTACTTTTCATATTGAACATATGTTTTAAAACATATTTGTTAACATTACTAATTAGATGTTTGTGACAGTATCTAATACTAATATGTCATTACTTAATAATTATGTTTGCCTCAACTTATATTAGTTAACCTATTGAAATTTAAAAGTTGGAATTATCACTTGAATTTTTAACTGATTTATTTGTGTCAAATATTTGGATTATTCAAGGTGTTTTATTTTGATCACTGAGTATTTAGTCATATGATGTAACGCACAAACAGTTTATTAAATTTAATGTGGAACACAGGTTCATGTAATTTTAGAACATTGAGTATTGTGTCCAGGGGTGGAGCAGTTAAGCCAGAGGGGGGGGGGGGGGGGGGGAGCTGAGGAATTTTAGCTATTTTATAAACAATTTGTGGCTTATCCTTGATTTTAAACATGATCAACTGGTGTCAGCAGCCACTCATTTTGTGTTTTTTTCACAGACAGAAATCTTTCTTTTTTTTGAGAGCGGGTGGGGGGTCTGTAACACCCCTCCCCCCCCCCCCCCCCCCCAATCCGCCCCTGGTGTCATACATTTTGGAACACTGTATGTAGACCTGGGACCCCTGTTTTGAACTGAGTATTCTCAAGCACACTTGGTGTTCATTTTCAGAAAAATGAGCGTACTCCACACAGCATTTGAACATCCATGTGATTCAAACATGTTTCACACGCGTCCATCGCAGCGTTAATTAAATTTATCAAAACATTTAAAACAAATGCTTCTTTCAATATTTACTGACAAAAATTGTACTCATGTGTCAAAATACTGGATTTGCTTTGGTATGTGCTTGCGAAGAAAAGTAGTCTAGTAATTCTTCTCGTCGTATTAAAATTTTTCCCACTAACCGTACTGCTCGTATTCTAGACAATCATGTGTACAAAATAAGGCGAAATCGTATGGGTTAATTCCCATGTCAGTGCATGCCATGTTATAGTTTTTATTAAGATTAATATTCTTGGTTGTAGGAGGTTTTAAAAAAAAAAAGCGCATTCCATATCACAGAAGAAAAAAAAAAGTTTATGCATGCCACTAATAGTTTTAGTGTTGCAGAATATGGTTGTGCGTTGAACACTATATACGATTATGTTTCTGGAAGAGTGAAGAGAGAAAAACATGTATTTCTTGATGTTGAAATATATATACCCCTGATTTTTATTGACTGAAGCAGGCTAAATTTTGTTTGTGTGTGTGTGTGTGTGTGTGTGTGAGTGAGGATAAAGAACAGGGGGGGGGGGTGTCTGATAATAATTCTATGAGCAAGCAGATCTGTTGTCTGTACAACTAGAAACTTTCTCTTGTCTGTTCCTCTTACGGCCACTAGCCTGCTCACTCTTTTGTAGGGGCGGGGATGTAGCTCAGTCGGTAGCGCGCTGGATTTGTATCCAGTTGGCCGCTGTCAGCGTGAGTTCGTCCCCACGTTCGGCGAGAGATTTATTTCTCAGAGTCAACTTTGTGTGCAGACTCTCCTCGGTGTCCGAACACCCCCGTGTGTACACGCAAGCATAAGACCAAGTGCGCACGAAAAAGATCCTGTAATCCATGTCAGAGTTCGGTGGGTTATAGAAACACGAAAATACCCAGCATGTTTCCTCCGAAAGTGGCGTATGGCTGCCTAAATGGCTGGGTAAAAACGGTCATACACGTAAAAGCCGTGGGAGTTTCAGCCCATGACCGAACAAACAAACAACTCTTTTGTAGAAAAATCTGGTAGCATTGCTGGGGACGCAAACCACAGATTTTGCAAAGCAGACTAGACATAATTTAAGGCACAGTTCGGCTCACCATCTCAGAGAAATACACAATGAAAAAAAGGCAGACAAATTATGCAAAGAAACTTGTGGCTTGAGGAAATACAGCATTGTTTATTAAAATGAATACATTTTAAAAATGGAAAATTTCTATTTCTATTCACGTCTATAAATTTACCTCCATGTTAAAATATCCTCCCTTTTACGACCTGATTTTCTCAGATTTTTGGGAGGTTTTTACAGCGGAGTTCCAATTGTAGCATATAGTCGTCATCCTGGAATTTTGGTGCAACTCGATTCTTGGCGATTTTGATGTTTTTATGCTTTAGACCAAGTAAACAATTTGCCATGAGAAATATTCTCTAAATTACAATGGACAATACATTGTAACCGTGTGCCTAAACACTACGATCACCTCGGGAGGCCAAGTGCAATCAAACAGGATTGAAAATGTTAGGGCTAATTTCTTAGCCCTATAAAAACTGTTAAGCAAACCCGAAGGTTTCCATGAACATACAGACAATCGGAAAGCACCAGACCCCATCACAAACAGAATTCTACAATCCACGGGTGTTGACTTTTAAAGGCCAACAACTCGGGTGCAGAGTCTGCTGTGAAGGGAGCGGTAGCCTCCCCTGTCATACATGATTTAACATTATTTTATCTTTTTATCCATATCAGGTACAAATATAAACACTATTTCACAATAACAATAATCAGTTTTGGCCTTCTGCTGAAAAGCTGTCTGAAATGAGTTACGGCGATATGCCACTATATTGCTATTTCATATGTTATGTGGATTTCCATTGGTCAATTGGGCAAAACTGAGCTCATTGTAAAAGTGATATCGACGACATTTCCGTCGATATCAGTTTTGATATCGACGACCTCTTTATTGCTTCCCCACTTCAAAAACAAAAACACCTAAATTTAAAAACAAACAAATATATATGAAAATGTAATGATCCCAGAATTTAGTTGAGCAAGTGACTAAAGACTTTTTGAAAGAAAAGACATTTTTGAATACTGAAAAGTACAAGAAAAGAGTGAACAAAAAGAAATAATAATCAGAGGGAGGGATATGGAACAGCCAAAACTGAGACAAATACTTTTGTAATTTCTTTACAGTAAATACAAAATGTCCAGAGAATTAGCAATATATCTAACATTGACTGACTGTGTGATGATATCTTCTGCTATTGGTCTGTTTTGACAGTGATATCAAAATCTCGACCTCCTGTCTCGATTTTGATATCACTGTCTCAACAGACCATAGCAGAAGATATCACACAGTCCGTCAATATTGGGTACTATCCTGTGCATGCACTCAGAAACAGATTTATTTCATGCACCTTTGCTGGACTGGCAATCATAAGGCCAAAAAAAAAAAGGTCTGTTTACGGTAACATAGGCCAAAAAAATAGGGTCGGTAGGTCGGGATTTTTTTTCTTTTTTTCTTCTCCAAAAAACCATATTTTTACCTTATTTTGCAAAAAAAACACAAAGATTTTTTTTTCCCCCAAATGCCAAAAAAAAGTCTAGGGTCGCGCGAAAAAAATAGGGTCGGTCGGGTTACCGTAAACAGACTATTTTTTTTTTGTGCCTAACTGGGACCCCTGTCTTAAAGATACCGTCCTTCCCAGGTACATGCTCTGGTCAAGGGCGGATCCAGGATCTTAAGGAAGCAGGGGCACACCCAAACTTATTTTCAAGGAAGCAAAATGCTACAATCTAGGGTCACCTGAGCTCAGAAACTGTCATTTAATTATCTCTTTCTCTCTCTATCTCTCTCTCTCTCTCTCTCTCTCTCTCTCTCTCTCTCTCTCTCTCTCTCTCTCTTTCGAGACGGACGATTTAGTGCTTGTGTCCAACCCACAGAGTGCGGTGTGCAGCGACGGAGTAACATTCTGGTTTATCAAGCAGGGTTCGAAGAACATGATTCCAGAAGAACTGGGCTACATGCAGCAGCTCGCCTCGTGGAGACCAGTGGAAAGATGGAAGCTAAACCAGCACCATCTACAGCAAATCCAAGCAAGACAAAAGATACTCATTGACCTGATCCGGTTCTACCTCGGTTAACACACGTTTTGCGATCGAACCTGAAATCGTGTGTATTGTGAAAGACAATGGGCATTGAACGGACATTTTAGCCTTGTTCAGAGCGCGACACACCTGACATGTTGTAATGTCAGTTTGAACGGACACTCTCATTCGTGTAATTTCTGTAACTGCATGTGTGCACTTTCGCTTTCGGTTTCGATATTTGAGTGTTCGAATACCCTTCCCCAAAGACATCCCCACTTGCAATGGGCATATTGCCTAGCAATTAAACCACTCTGACTGACTCTCTCTCTTCCCCCCCCCCCCCCCTTCGACCCAACCCCCCCCCCCCCCCCCTAAATCCGCCATGCACTGCTTGTATTCTGCCACAGATGTGCCCAGGCTTTGACATATTCTAAGTGGCGGGGTTCGGCGAGAGATTTATTTCTCAGAGTCAACTTTGTGTGCAGACTCTCCTCGGTGTCCGAACACCACCACCCCCCCGTGTGTACACCGCAAGCACGAGACCAAGTGCGCACGAAAAAGATCCTGTAATCCATGTCAGAGTTCGGTGGGTTATAGAAACACGAAAATACCCAGCATGCTTCCTCCAAAAACGGCGTATGGCTGCCTAAATGGCGGGGTAAAAAAACGGTCATACACGTAAAATTCCACTCGTGCAAAAAACACGAGTGTACGTGGGAGTTTCAGCCCACGAACGCAGAAGAAGAAGAAGAAGAAGAAGAAGAAGAAGAAGAAGACATATTCTATGGAAGCATCCTAAATTCTTTCACATGGACACATACCAAAAGACAATATAATCAATGTTTAAAGGCACAGTAAGCCTCCCATAAACCATCACAGATACTGTCAGGCTTTAACACACATTGTCTGCTGTACAAACACCCTTTCATTTAAACACTCACCGCTTGAGAACATCCTAGGTGCCCTCCCTAAAAAAGCGAGTAATTTTCAAAGAATTTATTTTTCCGTGGTTTATCTTACCCTTGAGCCATCGTGAACCCGTGTGATCCAGTTTCCTTTTTTTCACAATGTAGTCGTCAGTTAGTGATTTCAATGCGACTCACTGTAAGCTTATCTGCAATAGCACGTTATTATGTACCTCTGAATCTAAATTAAACACAACAAACGGCTGTGATTCACACGAACTCTAGCGATGGCTTTTGACTATCGGTATTCCAAGCTCTCGCAAACTTCAGATCATAGCAAACTTCAGATCATAGCAAAGCATGTGGTACAGCAATCTCGCGCTAGCTGCAAAAGCCAAGGTGCGAAATTCAAAGCATAACAAAGAGCGAGTCTCGCGAGATCTGCTCAGATACCGAAAAGGTCTATAGTGTAGCTGTTTTCTGCGTGTGCTGATTCAGCTGATTGACACATATATATGTGTCATTTACAAAATGAAATGTATCGATTGGACATTGGATTTCCCTTCTTTGAGTCATGTGACGTCAGAGGCCATACAAAACTTCATATTTGGGCGTTTCAGGTTGACCGAAACTTCAAAGGAACTACAAAACACACGTCATGTGTTTGATTGCATGTGTGTGTGCTCGTTCAATCGTCAAAACAACAACAAAGTCAGTACCTGAAAGGAATTCGATCGATACATTATAAATGTTATTTGCGTTTTTGACCAAAATATGACATTTTACACAGGTCTTGACAGTCATTGTTCACCTCATAGCGGTCGAGGTGAACAATGACTGTCGAGATTGTGTAAAATGTCATATTTTGGTCATAAACGCAAATAACGTATATCATCTCCCCCCCCCCCCCCCCCCCCCCCCCATTTAAGACTTCTCCCTTTTAAAGACATTTTTTTTTTTTTTTAAACAGATTTTCTGTTCGGCATAACCTCTGTAAATGTACCCCGCTTTTTCAGACCAAATTTTCTCCGATTTTTTTTTATAGGTCTTAAAAGAAGGGTTCTACTGTTGATGAATCCGCTGAGGGTGCACGAAGGTAGCATATTATGCTACGACATTGCCCCTTTCACTGATCGATTAGTGTCTCTTTGGTGCCCCTGGATTTGATAACGGACAGTTGATGCACATGTGAAATAATGTCTCCAAACAGAACTTTGTATTTCTGCTGGCTTTGTAAAACGTGCGAACAGTTCTAAAGACACAGTCCTTCTTCATTCTGACAATCCTCGCTCCACGGCTATCGCCAGTTGTCTCTCTGACCGGACGCGAAAGTCCTACGCGAATCTATCAAAACAAGAATACAGAGTTATCTCCCATATGTTGTTCACGAGCAGTGTTCGCGAGACCGGAAAATGATTGCAGATTGGCCGACTTCGACAGTGATCGATCTCCGATCTGTTCTTCACAGTAATGATAAAGACATCGTTCAAAGGTCAAAACAAGTCGAAATTTTGGGACTGCTGCCGGAAGGAGACCGTAATATATGGTTGCATCACTGTCAAAAAAATCGTCTGCTCCAGCGAGCGCCGAAACCAAACGGTTGATTATCACGTGACACTTATGCCATATTTAGAGTTGTTTGCACAGTAAATACAGCCGCGAAAAATAACTCGCTTGAAACTGTCTTACATATCAATTCCTTTGTAATTTAAAAATTACACAACACCATGAAAAATCATTATCGACGATCGCGAATCTGCTTACATCCATAACACATTTCGAAAAAATCTAAATATGTAAAAAAATCGATTTCCTCGCCAGACAAGGAAAACCAAGCCATCCTGTCAGGGATAGAATGAGCCGAACTCATTTTGACGTGAGGTCAGGATGAGTCCTTCTTGTGCATCTCAGATCTATCCAGGCTTGTACATGAGCCAGGACGACCTCTCCACTTGGACACAGACCAAAAATCAGAGTGCTCACTGTTTTGGCTGGGACTAGTTCGATCAATCAATTAATCAATGATAATGTCAAGTTGTAAATCTTCAAAATTAAAACCTTAAAAGTTACCAGCAGTTCTAAATTCACAAAGGCTCTATTAATAGATACCCTGATTCTGTGATTGTGTGGGTATAATATGCTTTAAAAATACATTTGATATTTAACTTGCATTCTTTCAATAAACAACAACACAAGAAAAAAAAAACTAAAAAAAAACTTTAAAAAAACTAAACAAACTTAAATAACTTATAAGTACGTAACTCGAATCATTTTCCTGGGTGAGTTAATCTGCCTTCCAATCTTTTTCTCTCTCTAACATCTCATAAACTAAGCATTATGTTTATATCTAAACTTTGAACTTTACAAATTTCCCTTGATTTTCTAAGTTCCTGGCTGATTTTGATCTTTTGACTGATTGTCTTGATATTCGATTTTTGAAACTGTCCGCCGGACACGACAAGTAACCTTTATTCAAAGGTAAATTTAACGAACAACTTTGGTTCCAATGGCTTACCTTTTTTTCAATCAATCAATCAATATGAGGCTTATATCGCGCGTATTCCGTGGGTACAGGGATTTTTTTAAATTTTTATTTTATTTTTATTTTATGCAATTTATATTGCGCACATATTCAAGGCGCAGGGATTTATTTATGCCGTGTGAGATGGAATTTTTTTACACAATACATCACGCATTCACATCGGCCAGCAGATCGCAGCCATTTCGGCGCATATTCTACTTTTCACGGCCTATTATTCCAAGTCACACGGGTATTTTGGTGGGACCGGCACGGTTGGCCTAGTGGTAAGGCGTCCGCCCCATGATCGGGAGGTCGTGGGTTCGAAACCCGGCCGGGTCATACCTAAGACTTTAAAATTGGCAATCTAGTGGCTGCTCCGCCTGGCGTCTGGCATTATGGGGTTAGTGCTAGGACTGGTTGGTCCGGTGTCAGAATAATGTGACTGGGTGAGACACGAAGCCTGTGCTGCGACTTCTGTCTTGTGTGTGGCGCACGTTATATGTCAAAGCAGCACCGCCCTGATGATATGGCCCTTCGTGGTCGACTGGGCGTAAAGCAAACAAACAAAAAAATTTGGTGGACATTTTTATCTATGCC
The DNA here is from genome assembly GCF_037325665.1 of Littorina saxatilis. Taxonomy (NCBI): domain Eukaryota; kingdom Metazoa; phylum Mollusca; class Gastropoda; order Littorinimorpha; family Littorinidae; genus Littorina; species Littorina saxatilis. The sequence goes on along the minus strand of NC_090260.1, from coordinate 30,912,919 downwards.
TATACAATTTTGCCAGGACAGACCCTTTTGTCAATCGTGGGATCTTTAACGTGCACACCCCAATGTAGTGTACATAAATCCAAACACAAAGAGACTGCCAACGTTCCAAAATTCAGAATAAAAAAACAAGAAAGGTAGGTTGTTGGAATGTTTGTTATTGACAAAACAATACATTCACAAATATATCGACCCAACGGTCTTTTAAGGTCTTTTAAGGTCTTTTTTACATTTAGTCAAGTTTTGACTAAATGTTTTAACATAGAGGGGGGAATCGAGACGAGGGTCGTGGTGTATGTGTGTGTGTGTGTGTGTGTGTGTGTGTGTGTGTGTGTGTGTGTGTGTGTGTGTGTGTGTGTGTGTGTGTGTGTGTCTGTCTGTCTGTGTGTGTGTGTGTGTGTGTCTGTCTGTCTGTGTGTGTGTGTAGAGCGATTCAGACTAAACTACTGGGCCGATCTTTATGAAATTTGACATGAGAGTTCCTGGGTATGATATCCCCGGACGTTTTTTTCTTTTTTTCGATAAATACCTTTGATGACGTCATATCCGGCTTTTTGTAAAAGTTGAGGCGGCACTGTCACACCCTCATTTTTCAATTAAATTGATTGAAATTTTGGCAAATCAATCTTCGACGAAGGCCGGGGTTTGGTATTGCATTTCAGCTTGGTGGCTTAAAAACTAATGAGTGAGTTTGGTCATTAAAAATCGGAAACTTGTAATTAAAATTATTTTTTTTATTAAACGATCCAAAAACAATTTCATCTTATTCTTCGTCATTTTCTGATTCCAAAAACATATACATATGTTATATTTGGATTAAAAACAATCTCTGAAAATTAAAAATATAAAAATTATGATCAAAATTAAATTTCCGAAATCGATTCAAAAACTATTTCATCTTATTCCTTGTCGGTTCCTGATTCCAAAAACATATAGATATGATATGTTTGGATTAAAAACACGCTCAGAAAGTTAAAACGAAGAGAGGTACAGTAAAGCGTGCTATGAAGCACAGCGCAACCGCTGCCGCGCCAAACAGGCTCGTCACTTTCACTGCCTTTTGCACTAGCGGCGGACTACGTTCAGTTTCATTCTGTGAGTTCCACAGCTTGACTAAATGTAGTAATTTCGCCTTACGCGACTTGTTCTTCTTTCTGACTGCAACCCTCTTAATTGTTTGTTTTGTTCTTCTGTATGCGTATACATCATGCCATCTTCACTTAAAAGACTGTTGGGTCGAGATATTTGGGAATGTATTGTTTTGTCAATTGATAATAAAACGTTCCAACAACCTACCTTTCTTGGGGTTTTTTTAAAACCTTTTTTGAGTTTTGGATCCCGATACGATCATTATGCCGGTTTTTTGAAAGGGGGCGGTGCGCGACATTATTTCACGAAGAACAAAATAGACTCTTGCCCACAGGGTCACAAGACTTATTCCAAAAATAAGCGTTTTCGTGCGCTTCGCCCCTCTGGGAAGCCAACAATACCTTAGAAAAGTTCAGCAAATCTCACAAAGAAAAAGAAAAGTGTTTACTACTCTAAGGCATGTGAAAAGATCGCCCCTGCAGCTGGAAGCAAGGAATTGTCATTCGAAACGGACCATAGATTACGACATTTGCATTGACCTGATTAGCATATCGACGAAAACATGATGGCTGACGCGCCGGCGTGAAAGCTTTATCTGTCCCAGAAAAGGTTTCGCGTGAGACGTTGTTGCGCATTGTGCAGGCTACGCCAACTTCGCCGAGTGCAAGATGGTGTTTGAGTCGCTGGTGGTTGACCTTATCAACCGCTACCTTGGTGACTTCGTGGAGAACTTGGATACTTCCCAACTCAAGATTGGCATTTGGGGAGGTAGGGCTGGAGTGCAGAATGTGTAGAGCTGTAGTTGTAAGGTTGCAGCTGCTGTGGGAGGGATGCGACAGAGTGGTAACGCATCACCCATGTCGCCTGTAGCCTGTAGCCGTGCAACACTTTACGCATGCATGAGCACCACTGCTCATAACGTTTTGACACAATGAAAATTCTGCTTTTCTGCAGTCTTAGGTGTTTTAGTGCGTAGTTGGTCATGTTTCGCTTCGCGCGTGTCAAAAACGAAAGCAAGAAATGAAATTGACGAGGACGTTCGAGTATCGCCGGTATGGTTGGCGCTCATGCATAAATAAGCATGCAACCACTGAATCAGTGCGCGCAGTACTGTTCATGCCAAGAGCAACTGAAACGGCACTAGAAAGAATTCTCCTGAAGACTAATTTCAAATGCTATTATTGCTTTGCTTCAAGGCATTATTGAGGAAGTTTGACGCGGAGGTTTGACTTGAGTTACTTCCCTTCGCTAGTCTTGTGACACTGGCTCCGCTTGATTGGAATCCGGGCGATCGCCCGGGTGCGCCCGGGTGAAGTATTTTCAATCAAGTACAATCGGGTCATCAACCGGCTTAAGCCGGCGGGCTAGCCCGGGCTAGCCCGCCTCGCCCGACCAAAACACATCGGCTGATGCGAGATCAAAATGGCCGCCACGGGTGGAAAGTAAGTGAATCTTTTACTTCTGAAGAGAAAGTTGTACCTTCAGGCCGTGTTCACGCTTCTGTGCTTAATTATTGGGTTGAATCTAAGTACTCGTGATTGTTTAAAGTGTGTTTTGGGGCTTAGATAGGATTCATTGAAGTAATTTCAAGTGAAGTTGAATGTGAATCGATGACGATTCCATGCAGATGACTTGTCAAATGACAAGATCACAAGATTCGAGGCTTTTGACCAGTCAGCCAGTCCCTTCAATTGGTCAATATCTTGCAAACCATTTCAACCGGAGATCAAACATAATTATGTGTGACTTCCAATATATATGTGTGACTTCCAAGCATTCACACTCCATATTGTAGGCGTACTCCGCATCACTATCATCACTAAAGAACAACTCGTCCAACAGCAACAAATTGGCAGCCATGTTTATGGCCCGATTGCGCTTGATTGGTACTTTAAATCAAATCGCCCGCGTCACGTGGCGGGCGATCGCCTGGTCGCCCGCTTTGAATCCCAATCAAGCGGAGCCAGTGACAAGCTGTTGGGTCACTCTCCTGAAAACTGGTCAGATGTGTGACTTGAGTGCCCAAAAATAAAGTTCGTCAAAATTGAAATATTTTGGTGTGTTTGGTTTGTTTAACATCTCAACTTTCCAACACAAGGTTTTGAAAAGCAAGATAAACTTTTGGAAATGTTGTAATTTAAGATAATGTGTTGAAGGTTGCCTCGTCTCGCGTGAAACACAGGACACCATTAGAGGCACATTTTTACTCTTATCATAAAAAATACAAGTGATTATCATGCAATTTCCAATGAGATACAATAGAAATTGCTTCATAGAAGTACCAGAAGTTTCAAAATATACCATACACTTACATAATGGGGGGATTACTATGAGGACGCCAGATCAACAATTTCCTCATTCACAGAAAACCTTTCCAGCAAGTGATCAGAAATTGCTATCTGCAAAATTGTATGATTTAAAGAATCTCCATGAATACTTAAACAGGACTATGGACATACTTTGAAAAATCTTGGTAATACATGCAGATATTCATCAAATGACACAGAACGTCTCGCGTGTAACCATGGACACCGCAAACAAACACAGACACCAATATCAGTTAACCATGGGTTTATTTCAGTCAAAACGAAACAACTTTTTATTGAAATGTGTGTCTGCCACGTCTGTCAAGAGTTGGGACAGGCAGCACCTCAACTACTTCCTCAAACTTCACAAAAAATATCTCCTCCACAGCAGGCCACACAAACGATGATCCTTGTTTCCTAAGTAAACGGACAACCACCCCATTCCCATCCAGTGTGTCAATCTGTGGACAGACAAACGAACCTTTCTTAAAATAGAAAAATTAAAAATAGTAACTGAAAAGGTTTACATCATGAATTAAAAATACAAGGAGCAAGTGACACCAATAAACTTGGAAATGTCTACCTCAGAAAAGCAGACAACTGAAGCTCTCCATTCATACCAACTAGGGGTAATTTGGTACTTGAAATAGTCATGTATAAATGTAATTGATTCCATATGTAACCTGCACTTACCATGCCATGGAAAGACTTTGCTAGGAATGTCTGCACAAATCAGTATGGATAAAGAAAATTAAAAAAAATGACTGCATGCAAGCAAAGTCATTCCAGTATAATAAGATTAAGATTAATGAAAAACATGTTAAAACAATCATTTACAGTAGAAACGTACCGGTCTCTCTGATCTGCTCCTGGATCAGCATTGACTGGACTGGCAGAAAGGATAGGAGCATTAGCAGCATCCTGGCATCTGAAAAAAAAAGTATGCAACAGTTGGAGTCAGATATTTTAATTGCTACCACAGCTTTACATCGCACATTGAGGTACATAACAGTGCATGTTACAACCGTCAAGATCCCAAGATACACACATTGGAAATCAGAGTGGTTCTGTCCTGAACACATCCTCGTAACACAAAGAAACAACAAGTCGCGTAAGGCGAAATTACTACATTTAGTCAAGCTGTGGAACTCACAGAATGAAACTGAACGCACTGCATTTTTTAACAATGACCGCAGTGAAACTGACGAGCCTGTTTAGGGCGGTAGTGGTTTCGCTGTGCTGCATAGCACACTTTTCTGTGCCTCTCTTCGTTTGAACTTTCTGAGCGTGTTTTTAATCCAAACATATCATATCTATATGTTTTTGGAATCAGGAACCGACAAGGAATAAGATGGAATTGTTTTTAAATCGATTTCCGAAATTTAATTTTAATCATAATGTTTATATTTTTAATTTTCAGAGCTTGTTTTTAATCCGAATATAACATATTTATATGTTTTTGGATCAGAAAATGATGAAGAATAAAATGAACGTAGTTTTGGATCGTTTTATAAAAAATAAAATTTTAATTACAATTCAGATTTTTAATGACCAAAGTCATTAATCAATTTTTAAGCCTCCAAGCTGAAATGCAACACAAAGTCCGGCCTTCGTCGAAGATTGCTTTGCCAAAATTTCAATCAATTTGATTGAAAAATGAGGGTGTGACAGTGCCGCTTCAACTTTTACAAAAAGCCGGATATGACATCATCAAAGACATTTATCCAAAAAAAGAAAAAAACCATCTGGGGATATCATGCCCAGGAACTCTCATGTAAAATTTCATAAAGATCGGTCCAGTGGTTTACTCTGAATCGCTCTACACACACACACGCACAGACACACACACACACCTATACACCACAACCCTCGTCTCGATTCCCCCTCCATGTTAAAAAATTTAGTCAAAACTTGACTAAATGTAAAAATGACTACACGCTGTGTAAAATCTGCTCCAGTGCAAATGAAAATGCCAGTATCTGTCATAATTTCTGCCCCGCACGCATCGCTGACACCGCATGCGGAAAGCAGCAATGGCGTCTGCTATACGAACGAGACAGCTCTGGCTATGATGAGAGATTCAAACGTTATTTCTTGAGATTCTCAACAAAACAAATGAACCTGAACCACATGATCTAATCTTCATTTAAAAAAATAGAAAACAAACTAACAAGAGGCGCAAAACAATCATAAAAAACGAAAACTTCTTTTCACGTTGGACTGTACCTAGATCTACTCTACCCATGAATTTGCCACTTGGTTGCGTTTTTCTGACAGAAAGGCATTTTTTTTCGAATTCAGTTTGTAAACATGACAAAATCATATTAGTGGTTTAAGTTCTACACGCAAAATAGTAAAAATAGAGCCGTCGTAAAGCTCAAACTTACCTCAAAGGTTGTGATCACATGTACCGTCTCGCACGTCTGTCGTCAACTTTGGCGCGGACCCCGCAACAACAAAGTTTTCCTGCGTCTAACCGCGTGCTCGATTGTACGAAAACACGTTTGCACCGTGTAACCCCCACAGGGACTCCCTTATATTCATGCGCGAATGGGTTGAAAGATCGCAAGTTTGCCAGAAAATAGTTCTGCAATGTGCTCACACGTATCGCAAATTTTCGGACACCACTTGCAGATCTATCAGAACATCTCATTAAACTTGCTTTACAGACTCAACTTGAATCTCATTCAATCGCGATTAACGACATCGAATATTTTAATATGTCAGAGTAGAATTATCCATCCCCTGAAACAGTATGCACAAGTTATGTTTGGGCATGGCGTTGAAGCTAAAAATAGGACACCAGGCGTGACGTGCGAGACGATTGTTTCTACATGGTCAAATGCAACCAAGTTATTATCAAAAGATCGTTTGGGCGCATCGGGCGGGTGAAATCAAATTCATACACAGGAATTTGCAACAATTGTAGAAAAATGTGTTATCAAATGGGTAAATTTGAGGCATGTGTATGTGCAGAGATAGCATGTCACACTTTCGAATGGAAAAAAGTGGCGATTTCAGAGCTTCTGCAGTGCAAAGCAAATCACAGAATTTACAAACGCTTTAGTTCTTGTTCACACTGTTGCTCCAAATAACACTGAAGACAACAAAACACATAAAAATAAAGGAAAGTAATTATGTTGTTGTTTATTTAAATGTTTTTGTACGCTGTCCCGACTGACCAGTTTCCAGGAGAGTGACCCTGTTATTTCTTTCAAACCACACAATAACAAAGTAGGACAAGCATTCAGTTCATAAAAAATTACGGTTACTGTTTCAGGGTTCTGTACTGTTACAGTTAATTAGCATTACAGTTACACCAAATAGCTGGACAAGCCAGTGTTTGTCCTCTTCCAAGACTAACATTTTTTTCTGCTAACTTGTCAGTAACAGTTAGGTACTCAATCAATCAATGAGGCTTATATCGCGCATATTCCGTGGGTACAGTTCTAGGCGCTCTGCAGTGATGCCGTGTGAGATGAAATTTTATACGGCCAGTAATTGCAGCCATTTCGGCGCATATTTACCTTTCACGGCCTATTATTCCAAGTCACACGGGTATAGGTAGACAATTATTAACTGTGCCTAACACTTTAGTTTATGCAAACAAGGGTTTGTATAGCTGAGAGATAGTTGTAGCAGCAACATGGCACGAAAACAAGTCTGCGAGTGCTATACTGCTACGGTAGTTTCAACTCGAGTCCTGTGTGCACTGCAAGGGCCAACACACTTGTAAACAAACACAATCGTAGTATGGAACATGAAAAACGGTCTTGAGAAGTAAAAAAAGACCATGACACTTTGATGACTGCGCAGTGCGTGTCTTTGTTGACAATATTTGACCAACTTTGCACATGCTCTTTGAATTTCTGAAAGTACAGTGGATTGACAGGAAAAGAAAAAACTGAAGCAACCATGTTCAACTTGAAGTTAAAACTAACGCATGCACTATCAAATACTTGCATTTGAAGTATACGCATCTGAAGTACATAATGTACTCTGTCAATGTACCTCCATTTTAAGACCCCCTCCTTTTTCAGACCCAAATTTCTTAGATTTTTGGAGGTCTTAAAAGGGGGGTTCCACTGTAACACAAAACGTGATACAGTTCAAGAATAAGGTTATTATTTATTTATAGATCAAGTTAAGCGAAAGAGATTTCACTTTCAGTTTCATATAAATATAGATCTATGTGGCGTCTGGCATTATGGGGTTAGTGCTAGGACTGGTTGGTCCGGTGTCAGAATAATGTGACTGGGTGAGACATGAAGCCTGTGCTGCGACTTCTGTCTTGTGTGTGGCGCACATTATATGTCAAAGCAGCATCCGCCCTGATATGGCCCTTCGTGGTCGGCTGGGCGTTAAGCAAACAAACAAACAAACAAAAAACTGTATCTCTATCAGTATCACTCGGTGATTAAAAACCACTTTCACTTTCAGCAAGCAGAAACAGCACTACATCAGCACCCGCTCAGTCTCTTAAAATATTAGTGTTCTCATTCATTGTAAACATACACTTCCTTCTTTTCTGGGGCCGAAATGGGCGTTGTTTTCACTTGTGTACCAAAGGTTTCACTTTACTGCACATGCACTCAAGTACTAGCGGCAGCAATTACTTCAGCTTTGATATAATATTAAAACAGGAAGATGCACATGACTACTTGTTAGTCATACTTTGTTAGTCATACTTTGTTAAACCCCTTAGGCTGGTTGTCGCGACTTATATCGCGCTACTTTACGTATACTGTCACCTGGTTGTCACGACATATGTCGCGCTACTGGCTCAGTCTGTTTGGTCGGTTCCGATTACCTCCCATGGATGCGAAAACCTATATGACCGTTTTTCTTTATTTTTCTCTATGTTAATTCACCGGTGGCTATGTAACATGTGTTACAGAATTGCACCAGTGTAAGGGTTAATGTGATGGTGAGACATCGGGTGCTACCATTCTAGCCTGAGACTGTGTACTTTTAAATAATGACTCTATAAGTACTAGTACTGTCTCCTGTTTCTGATAGGCGAGTGGGGCGAGGAAGTACCGTTTCTTGGGCACATCTTGCCACGAGTGACGCTAGAATTCTTGCCTCAAACGCTAGGTAGCTTTGGGCTTGCTCGCTTGGCGAGAAAACATGGCGGCCACGCAGCTGCCCATCCGATTGGCTGTCCAAGGTTTTTTACCGACCAGTGCAGACGACCTTTTCGGAATCTACCAATGGCGTTTAATTCTTGCGTAGCTAACCATTAAACCGTTTCATAGACAATCTCGCCTCCTAGCTTCGCGACCGGCTAGCCGAAAGAATATCTCGCCTGAAAGAAACACGCGTCAGGTCTATAACAATAATAAGTAATTTTTAAACAAGTAGATGATATAAATTATAACTGAAGAAAGACTTGCAGAGAATGAGAGAGACTGGGTCAATAAGAAACAAAATAAAGAAAAAAATTTGCCTCAATGTTGCAGAGATTGATTAAAAAAAGTAATTAAAAAACCAATGTCTTTCCGCACCCCCACCCCCCAGAGAGCATGTATTTGGTTTGTGTATACAAACTGGACGGGCGCAGTGGCGTGGTGGTAAGACGTCGGCCTCCTAATCGGGAGGTCGTGAGTTCGAATCCCGGTCGCTGCCGCCTGGTGGGTTAAGAGTGGAGATTTTTCCGATCTCCCAGGTCAACTTATGTGCGGACCTGCTAGTGACTTAACCCCCTTCGTGTGTACACGCAAGCACAAGACCAAGTGCACACGGAAAAGATCCTGTAATCCATGTCAGAGTTCGGTGGGTTATAGAAACACGAAAATACCCAGCATGCTTCCTCTGAGACCGGCGTATGGCTGCCTAAATGGCGGGGTAAAAACGGTCATACACGTTAATTCCACTCGTGCAAAAACACGAGTGTACGTGGGAGTTTCAGCCCACGAACGCAGAAGAAGAAGAAGAAGTATAAGAACTGTAGTGTGTGTGTGTTGTCTGTTTGCAGAACTGAAAAAAAAGAAGAAGAGTAAAGCTGTGAACATTTTTGAATACATTGTACTGTGCCGCTTGTTCTGTTGCCACAATAGTGTGACATTGTAAGTTATACAATTTCTATGGTTGGCAGGGCCATAAATAAGAATAAGAATAAGAATAAGAATACTTTATTATCTCATAGAGAAATTCAGGGGTGGTACATAACAATAATACAAACAAGACATTGATTTTACACAAAACATATAGCACTATATAACATGGACATCTTTAAAGCACTGTGCTTTAATAATGGAAGGGCGCTGGTTCTGTGCCAGGCTTAGTTTTCGAGATAGGTGTGACTGACGAAGTACAGGACATCACATTCCAAATAAGCACGACTATGTTGCAGGTGGAAGCCGCGGAGATTGCATTTCTTCGGCAGGTTTCCGCAAAAATAGATGTTACACGATTTGCGCAAAACAGTTGAGAAGCAGACGATCTCTGAGATCTCTGTTCGTCTCGTGATAACGTTATTTTGTATAACGATTCACTCGCAAACTAAAGTATACAATTTGGTGAGTCAGTGGAAAATGTAAATAGAAATGTGTAATACAGACAAAGCAAACAAATAAACATGTTTTTCTCGTGAAAATGTTGCGTTGTGCGGGTGTTTGGGTGGCCACGTGATGTACACAAAGCAAAGTGCGGGACGGACTCTGCCCTGTGCTGTAACACTGACAAGTTCAAAACACGAGAAAAACGATTTCGTTATGCGGGCAGCCACGGGGGATCTATGTATTTTTCAAATGGTTGTAAAATAAGTCTTGTATTTATCACCGTACTCAGGCCCTGTTCTTTTTTTCGTCACACCTAAAACCGCTATTTCTTGTGAGCGACGCAGCATTAAAAGCTATATCCCCTTGATTGCTTTCTGTTTCTTTCAGTCCCATTTGAGTCTTTAATATTTTATCAAAAGGAAAACTAGTGGTAAGGCGTCCGCCCCGTGATCGGGAGGTCGTGGGTTCGAACCCCGGCCGGGTCATACCTAAGACTTTAAAATTGGCAATCTAGTGGCTGCTCCGCCTGGCGTCTGACATTATGGGGTTAGTGCTAGGACTGGTTGGTCCGGTGTCAGAATAATGTGACTGGGTGAGACATGAAGCCTGTGCTGCGACTTCTGTCTTGTGTGTGGCGCACATTATATGTCAAAGCAGCACCGCCCTGATATGGCTCTTCGTGGTCGGCTGGGCGTTAAGCAAACAAATCAAAAGGAAGACTAACAGTAACACTGTAACAGAAAGTTTCCTGGGTGAGTCAGACCTGCTGAAGAGGAAAAGTGACATTTGTTAATTCATAATAATTGTGATTGTCAGGGTGAGAGTAGATTGTATAGATATGAAATTCTGATTCAGAAGGACGCCATCTGTTGCCTTGGCATTGTGGGGCTGATACATGCCGCAGTGTAATACAACAGAGCTGAATGCTCAGCAGTTGGTCTTTGATCCTCATTTAGAAACTTCACACGTTATTATTATGTACCACACTGCAGACTAATGTTTATTTTTATTAACAAAAACATAACGTTGAACACCAAAGTAATCAGACTTATGCATAATTAATTTTTCAGAATGTTTGCATTTTCATTAATTAATAGCGCACAGATTTGTGCATTTTCGTTCTCACTCTCACTCTCAGCTCTTTTGTTCTGCAGACTTGCTCATTTTTGTTAACAGCAGACTTCTGCACACTGTGCTGAGGCTTGTGCATTTCAACCAGTTATGTTATGAACAGATTATGCACTGTAAAACTACCACTTTGAACATTGGATTGGCAATTTACCTGCAGTAACTGAATCAAATAGTCGGTCAGTCTCTGCACATGCTGTCAACAAAATAGAGCTTACCGTATTTGACGGATTACAAGACGCACCGTTTTATAAGCCGCACCCCCGACTTTAAACAAAAAAATTGGGACGAGCCACGTATAGGCCGCGTCACGATATTAGCCGCCGTCGAAAAAAATATAATCAGATCGTGTCAATCAATCAAAACAACCAGGCAAACGAAAGTACGGTATTTGGCAAAATCGGCTCCGAGAATAAACAAGTGAAACAAAGAAGAAAAGTGAAAAAGTTTGAAGAAAAATATCACACACACAATTTGTAACCAACACACACATGTAGTCCCGCCCGGAATAAGCTTTTTTGGGATGATTTAAGACTTTTGCGCACATTTCGAGCAGACGAAAACACAACATGGCGGTTCTCGCTCCTCCAACTATCGCGAGACACAAGAAAACGAAATCTCGCGCGCGTGAGATCCTGATACATCCGTTGTTTCTCTGTACGCTATCTTGTCACGACGACTTGTTGACAAACGAAGATTTGTGAAAGAAAGAGAAAAGCGCCGAGTCTTGAGTAGAGAGCTAATAAAGTAATGGTAATCGCTAATCGAGCGAAATGAAAATCCGCAGCGACTTCCATTAGGTGAATGCTATTCAAGTTTAGGTAACGTTTTAGCCGCATCTTTTTATAAGCCGCAATGCGATTTTTTTTTTTAAAAAGTCGCGGTTTGTAGTCTGTCAAATACGGTAATTGCGTGATGCATCCTCTGTGACAGCCCTACTGGGACTAATGTGAGCCTATTGATTATTATTTAACACGCAGGGAGATTGTAGTAAGCTTATGAACGCACAGGGAGATTGTAGTAAGCTTATGAACGCGTGACTGTGACCCAACTTTGCAGCACTTTTAGGACTCTTGATGTGAAAATAATTCCCTACAGCCCTCCCACCCCAACACACACACACACTGACAGACACTCCATTTTTCACGGCCAGCAACAATCTGATAAAATCAGATCTTAAAACTACATTGTAGTAACAAAAAGGGCAGGAGTCGTAGACATGTGGGTACATTTACAGACTATGCTGTATGCGTATGATATGAAAGTAGGGTCTTAAACAGTTAAAGGGGGCAGTCTTTAAAAGGGGGGGGGGGGGGGAGTAAAGAGGGGTCCACTGTAGAGCACTCTGATCCATGGTTATTTATTTATTTATATGGGAGATTTATATAGCGCTTGATGTTCTCTAAGCGCTTTACATATTAATTTCTGCCGTGTGAGATGGAATTTTTTACACAATATATCACGCATTCACATCGGCCAGTAAATCTCAAGCCATTACGGCGAATATTTACTTTTCACGGCCTATTATTCCAAGTCGCACGGGTATTTGGTGGACATTTTTTTTATCTATGCCTATACATTTTTGCCAGGAAAGACCCTTTTGTCAATCGTGGGATCTTTAACGTGCACACCCCAATGTAGTGTACTTGAAGGGACCTCGGTTTTTTTGTCTCATCCGAAAGACTAGCACTTGAACCCACCACCTGGGCTAGGAAAGGGGGAAGAAAATTGCTTACAATGTACAACAATCACGAGAAAGAGGTCTGCTAGATAGGCTCATAACTCCTATTCCTATACATTTTAGCTGTGCTGGTAAAAGGGTAAACATTATGATTGGCAGATTTCACTGCTTTGTTTTATTGAGTCACTTGAGAAAAAGTGACTCTATGTAATCGGTCAGTGTTAGTCTGTCCGGCCGGCCGGCCGTCCGTCCGTAGACACCACCTTAACGTTGGACTTTTCTCGGAAACTATCAAAGCGATCGGGCTCATATTTTGTTTAGTCGTGACCTCCAATGACCTCTACACTTTAACGATGGTTTCGTTGACCTTTGACCTTTTTCAAGGTCACAGGTCAGCGTCAAAGGAAAAATTAGACATTTTATATCTTTGACAAAGTTCATCGGATGTGATTGAAACTTTGTAGGATTATTCTTTACATCAAAGTATTTACATCTGTAGCCTTTTACGAACGTTATCAGAAAAACAAGGGAGATAACTAGCCTTTTCTGTTCGGCAACACACAACTTAACGTTGGGCTTTTCTCGGAAACTATAAAAGTGACCGGGCTCAAATTTTATGTGAACGTGACTCATTGTGTTGTGAATAGCAATTTCTTCCTGTCCATCTGATGCCTCATATAATATTCAGAACTGCGAAAGTGACTCGATCGAGCGTTTGCTCTTCTTGTTGACTTTGCAATAGCTGAAAACACCAGCCAAGAGTGAGTCTTTTGATCTAATACCGTCATGCGTTTGGTGTTTTCAGGAGATGTCGTTCTCAACAACCTCAACCTCAAGGAGAGTGCTCTGGTATGTATGGCGTAAAGTTGTTTTTGTTTTCCTTTTTATTTTAGTTTATACAAGTTTATACGTAAGTATGTCTGTCTGTCTATAATAATCCATCCAGGAGGTTGAAAGTATCAGTTCTTCTTAATGAAAAACATCAGTGCTTTAAACATATTTGATTTTCAGGATCACATTTATTTTTAAAGTCTGTTGTAAGTTGTCTGTTGTAGGGGTTGTAAGTTTTCTGCGTATTTTTGTTTGTGTGTGTGTGTGTTACTGTGTGTGTGTGTGTGTGTGTGTGTGTGTGTGTGTGTGTGTGTGTGTGTGTTACTGTGTGTGTGTGTGTGTGTGTGTGTGTGTGTGTGTGTGTTACTGTGTGTGTGTGTGTGTATCATTTGCAAACATATGACTGCATTATGATTGTTTCAGGATGATTTGGACCTACCAGTGAAGATAAAGGCGGGCCACATTGGTAAGTACAGGTAGCCAGGGCGTGTGTGACTGTGTGGTATAAATAGTATTTAAACATTTTGAAGTTTTGCTTCCTCTTTCTCTTCGTCTCTTGCCCATCATCTCTCTGCTTTCCTCCTTTTTTATTTCATACCCTCTCTTTTCTCCTCCTTCCTATATTCCCTCATTTTTCACCTCACTCTTTCGGGCGGGGATGTAGCTCAGTCGGTAGCGCGCTGGATTTGTATCCAGTTGGCGGCTGTCAGCGTGAGTTCGTCCCCACGTTCGGCGAGAGATTTATTTCTCAGAGTCAACTTTGTGTGCAGACTCTCCTCGGTGTCCGAACACCCCTGTGTGTACACGCAAGCACAAGACCAAGTGCGCACAAAAAAGATCCTGTAATCCATGTCGGAGTTCGGTGGGTTATAGAAACACGAAAATACCCAGCATGCTTCCTCCGAAAGCGGCGTATGGCTGCCTAAATGGCGGGGTAAAAACGGTCATACACGCAAAAGCCGTGGGAGTTTCAGCCCATGAACGAACAAATAAACAAACAACCTCACTCTTTCTTACTCTCTCTCGTCTCGTGATTGTGTCAACAAAGAATCATAAACAAGCGAAGCAATGTGCGAAGTTTTGAGAACGAAGTCGTCTGTTCATTTCAGTGCTGCTCATTTCTTTGAGGTGTCAGGAATCTGGTTTAACATAAAACCCTCACGTTTGTTGTTTGAATTGACATTTTTTAGCCTCTATAGATTCAGGAACATAGGACCACAGCGACACTCCCCAGAGGCCCTCAGGTTTTTGGGTGGTGTATGATTTACAAATTTAAAGCGCTTACATTCCTGTGGTTCGTAGATAAATTGTGTTGACAAATGTGTAATAAACAACAAGCTTCCTCTTGCATATATACTGTTCAAACAAGTCGCGTAAGGCGAAAATACAATATTTAGTCAAGTAGCTGCCATTTTTCAGCAAGACCGTATACTCGTAGCATCGTCAGTCCACCGCTCATGGCAAAGGCAGTGAAATTGACAAGAAGAGCGGGGTAGTAGTTGCGCTAAGAAGGATAGCACGCTTTTCTGTACCTCTCTTTGTTTTAACTTTCTGAGCGTGTTTTTAATCCAAACATATCATATCTATATGTTTTTGGAATCAGGAACCGACAAGGAATAAGATGAAAGTGTTTTTAAATTGATTTGGACAATTTAATCTTAATAATAATTTTTATATATTTAATTTTCAGAGCTTGTTTTTAATCCGAATATAACATATTTATATGTTTTTGGAATCAGCAAATGATGGAGAATAAGATAAACGTAAATTTGGATCGTTTTATAAATTTGTATTTTTTTTTACAATTTTCCGATTTTTAATGACCAAAGTCATTAATTAATTTTTAAGCCACCAAGCTGAAATGCAATACCAAACCCCGGGCTTCGTCGAAGATTACTTGACCAAAATTTGAACCAATTTGGTTGAAAAATGAGGGCGTGACAGTGCCGCCTCAACTTTCACGAAAAGCCGGATATGACGTCATCAAAGACATTTATCAAAAAAATGAAAAAAACGTTCGGGGATTTCATACCCAGGAACTCATGTCAAATTTCATAAAGATCGGTCCAGTAGTTTAGTCTGAATCGCTCTACACACACACACACACACACACGCACGCACGCACGCACACACATACGCACATACACCACGACCCTCGTTTCGATTCCCCCTCGATGTTAAAATATTTAGTCAAAACTTGACTAAATATAAAAAAGAAACGCATAGTTGCTACTTGCCAAATTTGTTTTATTTTTCGAAAAAATTAACAGAAAATCCAATATTTAGATTATTTGTTTGAAATTTGGTATGGACACAGTTGAATGCACACACAGTTCATTTGCATCTTCAAATCAATCAGTCAATCAATACGATTGGGTGCCGAGGCTGTCAAGTCAGTAGGGGGTGTGACTGCCTTGAGCAGCAACAACTGCCCGGCACCTTCTGGGCATGGACTGGATCAGATGCCGGATATCTTGCTGTGGGATGGTGTCCCACTCCTCCTGAAGTGCCTGCAATAGATCGCGGTGATTTGCCGGCGCTTCTTCTCGCCTGCGCACACGTCTGTCCAATTCATCCCAGAGGTGTTCTATCGGGTTCATGTCTGGCGACATGGATGGCCAGGGAAGCACCTGGACATGGTGGTCGGTGAGGAACTGGGTGGTGAGTCGTGCTGTGTGCGGGCGAGCGTTGTCCTGCTGGAATATGGCATCCTGGTCAGCCAGAAGAGGAAGGGCGTGTGGGCGCAGAATTTCCTCCACGTATCGCTGGGCAGTTATGCGCCCTTGGACGTGCACCAGGGTGCTCCTTCCAGCGGTATTGATCGCCCCCCACACCATGACGCCTCCACCACCATGAACGGGTGCCTCATCCACACAGTTGGGCGCGTAACGTTCGTTTACTCTCCGGTAGACCCTCCTCCGACCATCATGTCGCTGGAGCAGGAAGTAGGACTCGTCGCTGAACCACACGTGTCTCCAGTGATTCCGGACGGTCCAGTGAAGGTGCTGGTTGCCCCACTGCACTCGGTTCTGGCGATGGCGGCGGGTGAGGACAGCTCCTCTGTGAGGTCTGCGAGCTCTCAAACCAGCTTCATGCAGGCGGTTCCGCACGGTCTGGTCCGATAATCGGTGTGGCCCGGGGAGAGCCTGGACAGAAGATGAGGCCGACAGGAAACGATTCCGGAGGTGGCGGAGCCGTATGAAGCGGTCGTGAGCAGCAGTTGTCGCCCTTGGTCTTCCCGCTCGTGGCAAGTCAGCAACGGAGCCAGTGGCTTGAAACCTGACCCACAGTCTACTGATGGTGCTCTGGGACACGTGGA
>NC_090260.1:30861065-30891065 GCF_037325665.1 Littorina saxatilis | reverse complement strand
TATTTTTAATATACTTTCTTATGTGATAACCAATGTGCTGTATTTTCTCAGGACAAAGAACAAATGTTTATTTTGAATGTTTTATGTATGTTATTATTACGGACACAAACGCTCAGCAATGCAATTTCTCTTTTAGAGATTAATAAAGTTATTGTATTGTTGTATTGTATTGTATTGTAAAAAAAACGCCTGTATGCCTATGTCATTACCCTCCTTAATAATTAATTTGTCTTGTCTTGTCTTGTAGGGGCTCCTGCGATGTACTTTAACTGAGAAGTGCGGGTCCTAGGACGCACTACATTTCATGTGAATCGTACTGTTTTTGAGAAAATGTTCTGCCAGATCGGTACCGATGCAAATGTACAGAGTCAGAGTTAATCTAATGAATTAACCATAATCTTTTGGTGAAGGGCTCAGAGAGTTTCAAAAAGTTGGCATTACTTTGACATGAGCACTCCAGGGATTAGGCCAAACAAAAATATATGTTGGTTTAGGGTAACATGACCAAATAATATAGGGTTGGTAGGATGGCTTTTTAAAAAAAAAAAAATTTTTTTTTAATAAATTTTGTCGATTTTAAAGTCTGGGTAGGCCCCTTCGCAAAATCTGCCAAAAGTTTTTGTTTTTTTGAGAAATGAAAAAAAAGTTTTAGGGACGGCGGGAAAAAATGAACCTTCTGGCTCACTTTTGGCTGGCCCCTTATGGAATCCTGTAATTCCATGCACCACTGAACAATACAACACTTCGATCATTATCTTCAAAGAGAAATTTAAAGTCTGTCTGTGCAATACATCTGTAAGTGTGGCGTTTTGTTTTGTAGCACTAACAAGAAAAAAGGCATGACATTCAAATACATATTTATGTTTTTTACATGGCCCTGTATTTTCGGTTTGTTTAACATACTAACCGGCAGCTATTATTTCCTTTTTGACAAGTTGACAGATTCAGTGGCAGATAGTGCAGCTTTAAGAAATTGAATCCCCCCCCCCCCTATTTGTAAATGGCACTGTTAGATAACTGAGCCGTGATACCTGTGAAGGCTCTACATAAGACATAGCTGCCAACCCTTCAAGATTTTCCGGGAATCTCCTGAATTTTACAACTTCTCCCTGCTCATATTCAAGACTATACGGTCTCCCTGGACCCCCTGGCTCCTGGATTTTGACTTCAGAAGGTTGGCAGCTATGATAAGACCACCAGCTTCATATCCAGAGCTGGACTCCAAGTGTAAAGGTGATCGACAAGAAGAAGAAGACTGAATTGTAATTAAATTCGCTCAATATTGAAAACACTTTGAGGGCAGGTCTCTAACTGTATTGTGTGTTGTTTTGCAGACGACGGACGAAAACTGGAAACCAACGGTGATCAAAGAAGCTGTTACCCAGATCTACAAGGTGAGAAGCCAGTCAAGTAGCTGTATACATGTTACACATACATAAACAACAAATGTCTCTTGCTGATCAACAACACTACACAGACATCAGCAGACACAAAGTTATATACAGTCGAACCCACTTAAAACGAACACGCTTGTTACGAATTTTGACTTATGACGTATTAGTTTTAAGTTCCCAACTGAATACCTCTTTCTTCATGCTTAAAAAAAATGCTTAAAACGAATTCTTTATAACGAATTTATGCTTATAACGAGCACTTTTTGGATTCCCAAGCATGCATAATGTCTGTAATTTACTCACGCTTATGACGAAATCTTTAAACTCGTCCCGAGATCGACATATCATGGGAATTTAAGAAGTTTGAATGTGTCAAAAGCGCCGGAATGCAAGTGTTCCGCCATGTTTATCAACGCACATGGACCGGATGTAATCATATTGCAAAGAGTATCTTCCCTTGCGTCGACTGCTTGAACCATCGCTCAACCGATCACTGAATAAAGTTAAACTGATTGTACTGTACTCACAAAACAAATTTAAATTTAGAATCAAAGTGATTGATAGCTCAGACACTGAACATGAATGACTGATATAAGGATCAGCTTTGATCGCGACTGCAGTCAGACAGATCGCCTACAACGATGGCAGATAAAAAACGAGCGATCTCTCTTGAGAAAAAACTACAAATTTTACGCGACGTGGACATGAAGACTGGTTTAAAATCGGCGGTTGCTGCAAAGCATGGGATATCGGCATCCACCCTGTCTACCATACTCAAAAATCGGGTGAAGATCAACGATGCTTTCAGCGACTCATCCATGGGAATTTGAGAAGTTTGAATACATGTGTCAAAGTCTTCCCTTGCGTCGACTGCTTGAACCATTGCTCAACCGATCACTGAATAAAGTTAAACTGATTACACTGTACTCACAAAACAATTTCAAATTTAGAATCAGTGATTGATAGCTCAGACACTGAACATGAATGACTGACTGACGTTTATTTCCTTCGCGAATACCAAAAACGAAACATCAACGGAAGCCATTGCCAAAAAATATAGATGCCAGAGTGGTTTCCCTTGGACAAGGGAAACCACACTCTCAACGTTTGCGTTCGCCGGTTCGCGATAGTTTATCAGTCAGTCAGTGCTTTCGATTTGGATTTGAACATCATGTTGCAACAAACAAACAAAAACTAAATTGGCCAAGGTTTGCTACCCGTCGCCAAGGTAAGTGATTCCGGACAAATGATAGGAACACCGCGAATGTGGACAGTGTCAGTGTGTGCGTGTGTGTGACCAAAAACGTAACAACTGGATGAAACATCTGTGTGCTCACTCTCACTCAAACTCAACAATCATCACTCAACATGAGACACACATGAACATGTACCTGAATATGTCACTTTATTGTCTAAACGTGAAGCAGCATGAAAGTTGCGAAAGAAACAAATTGAAACACCATAAAATGTACAAGACTTAAAAAAAAAATAAAAAAATCAATCAATTTTCTTAATACGAATTTTGGTTAAGACGAACTTTTTTTCCGATCCCCAGTGATTCGTCTTAAGCGAGTTCGACTGTATATATATATATATATACATATATATATATATATATGCTTGCGTGTGTGTGTTTGCTTTTGTGTGTGCGCGTATGTGTCATTGACTATTTGTCAAAATGAACTTCTGATGGGGCATAGTTTTGCACACAGATAAGCTAACACACACACACACACACACACTCTCTCTCTTTCTCTCTCCCTCTCTCTCATTTCTCCCTCTCTCTTGCTCTCTCTCTTTCTCTCTCCCTCTCTCTCATTTCTCCCTCTCTCTTGCTCTCTCTCTTTCTCTCTCCCTCTCTCTCATTTCTCCCTCTCTTGCTCTCTCTATTTCTCTCTCCCTCTCTCTCATTTCTCCCTCTCTCTCCCTCTCTCTCTTTCTCTCTCCCTCTCTCTCATTTCTCCCTCTCTCTTGCGCTCCCTCTTTCTCTCTCCCTCTCTCTCATTTCTCCCTCTCTCTCTTGCTCTCTCTCTTTCTCTCTCTCTCTCTCTCTCTCTCTCTCTCTCTCTCTCTCTCTCTCTCTCTCTCTCTCTGTCTCACACACTCACACACACACACACATGCACAGTAAAACATGACATTCCCGCAGGAGTGACAAAGTTGTATACACATACAAAAATGCATGGGTTTAAGAAGATATGCACAAAGCTAAACAGGAGGATTAGGATAGATCGACAAACAGGCAGGCTGACAAAATATCTACCCCCCGCGGGTTAGGGGGAAGAATTTACCCGATGCTCCCCAGCATGTCGTAAGAGGCGACTAACTGATTCTGTTTCTCCTCTCCTTTTACCCTTGTTAAGTGTTTCTTGTGTAGAATATAGTCAATGTTTGTAAAGATTTTAGTCAAGCAGTATGTAAGAAATGTTAAGTCCTTTGTACTGGAAACTTGCATTCTCCCAGTAAGGTAATATATTGTACTACGTTGCAAGCCCCTGGAGCAATTTTTTGATTAGTGCTTTTGTGAACAAGAAACAATTAACAAGTGGCTCCATCCCATCTCCCCCCCTTTCCCCGTCGCGATATAACCTTCGTGGTTGAAAACGACGTTGAACACCAAATAAAGAAAGAATGACAAAATATCTGGCAAACAGACAGACACAGACATACATACGGGTGAAAACAGTTTTTGTAATGTCAGTCCCTCACAGTAGCTATGACAATCAACATCATTTGCATAACAGCCAATAACTACAATCACATTAGTATCAACTCTAATTTTCGTCTTCTTCAGTGTTTTCACAGTTTTTTGCTAGTGATGAACAAAATGAAAGCAATGATTATGAGAGTAATAACCATGACTTGATTTTTGTTCTTCCAGTTGGTGCGCTTGGATTGTGTGTCCATGTACTGGAACAGCTGTTCTCCCTTGTTAGATGGGTTGAGCAAAGAACAGATTCTGGTATGTGCTCTTCACCATATATTTTTCTGTGTTTTGTATGTTTTTTATTCATAGATTTAGTTGTAGATGCAGCAAAGAATCGGTCAGCTGTATGGAATGTGGAAATTTTGGTAGCGTAATTTTTGGATTTTAAGGCGCTACCTATATAACAAGGCACTCCCATTCATTTCGGGAAGAAAAAAGAATTTGTCTGCAAGCAAGGCCAATACCTAATACTGAGTAAGTCTCACTTCATGACCATGTACTGCCGTGATCTATTTTGAAGTTGGATTGTGACCTACTGCAGACGTGATGTGGGGGGGGGGGGGGGGGGGGGGGTGGCAGCAGTGAGACTAGACCTATTGTGTAAGCATGCCTGTTTAGTCGCAAATTGAAGGCAATTACTTTCTGTAAGACACATTGAATAGGAACGAAGGAAAAGGTATCGCCCTATAGTCCATGAATTACTGTACAAGGTGCGTAGTCTGGGTTGATTGTATTATAGCTTTTGTAGTGAATGGGTTGTTTTTTTGTTTTCCAGTGAATATTTGTTTTTCTCTAGTGGTATTTTGACCTCTAAATGTCTAGTGCATGTACATTTGCATCATTTTGTAAAGGAATTAGTTGACTCAGTTGTGAACTTGGTGTCGGGTAGTTCAGTGATGGCACCAAACCTCTTGACATGCATGATGGTCTGAGATTCTTGCTCCGTTGTTGTTTTGATCTATAGAGTCACTGTTGTGTGCTGCGTCTTCCTCTGAAATGTCCTAAACTTTCACTTTGATGTTGTGTTACACTTCCTTCTACTAAATGTTCTCAACTCTTACTTTGCTCTTTCCAGGCTTGAAGACTGTGATCATGTTCATAAAATATTCTCATAGCTGCCAACCCTTCCGAATTTTTCAGGAATCTCCCGGTGTTTGAAATCCGTCACAAAATTCCGAAATTGTTTGATTTTCCCGATTAAGACAGTTTCTAAAATAATTTGTGAAAGCAGCCTTTTTTTGTGTGGACGAAATCAGAGAAAAGACGCTCTGGTTAACCCAGACCAGTCAAGTCGATGCGCGCATGTACAGAAAATAAGTTCTGCTTCTTTCAGGTTTTGGCCTTCTAAAAATGCGGCGAAAACAACAAAAAAGACTAAAAAGCAAAGGCTAAAGTGAGGTTTTTATCGCATTATAAGACGAACTATAACTTTATCGACAAGTCGGACAAGGGGGGATACCACACATTTTGTGACTGGACCCCCACAGGAATTTCATAGTTATAAGGTTGGCAGCCATGTATTGTGATTTGTTTTATCTATCTGTGCACCTCGGTGTCCATGATCTATTTTGTTTGTTGTACATGTACTTATTTTATGCTTTCTCTTATTTTTTTGTCACAGGCGGATCTTGAGGTTTTTGAGTTTATTTCTTTTCATGTTGTTCATTTCACCGTTTACTTTGCACACACACACATCTTTTAACTGCACTCTGCTTTTTTTGTTTAATGTGCTTGATCTGCACGCTTTGACAAACGTGACCCTCCACCACGGAATGAGTCGGATGTCACCTCGCGGGCTTCTGCGCTAGGCCTAATATATGTCCGGGGGGTATCAGGTATCAGTGTGAGGATCACCTTTGTCACAGGCTTATACCTCGAAAAGTTTTTGCTCTTTTGTAAAACGGTTTTCACCACTAGATAGAGCATGAACAACTCTTTAAGAAAATGTAAAAATATAAAGATCATGTAAAGGTGACATGCGACTCATTCCCGAGGTGGAGGTCACAAATTGGGTTGCATATTTAAAATGTACAGGTTATGAGTAGTTTCGGTGTATGGGTGGCATTTCTGGTAGGTTGATTCCTATTGCAGTGAAAGAATTTGTTGTGGCAAAAAAAATAATTGTCTGTTTACGGTAACATAGGCAAAAAAAATAGGGTCGGTAAGTCGGGATTTTTTTTTCTTTTTTTTTCTTTCAAAAAACCATATTTTTAACCTTTAGCACTCCAGATTCCAGCCAGCATTACTTCCCCTGTAGCGACATTATTTTGCTTACCTATAGGTAAGAATAACACCCACTAACTTTCAACACTTACAACTTCTTTGAAAATGCACTAATAAGCATGAAACTTTGTGGTTGTGATGGGGTTATATTTAACATTAAAATATTTTGTTTGCATGCATCATTTATTTTCTTAGCATAAATACAAATACAAAATGAAAAGGGGTTGTGTTGGCTAGTCTGTGGAATTTTGTGAAACTAACCAGTCTATGCCTGGTGAAACTCCTTTGATCAGGTAATCATGTTGACCATCCAACTTCCTGATCCTGGTATCTAAATAAGTATATTTGTGGACCAGTGCATGTCATGGGACGAATTTCTTAATAGTTCGGTTAGCAACAACAAGCAGAGAAAAGTTTGATCTCTACTAGATCCACAGGTCGCCATTTCCGAACACGCAAACTTTTTACGTCTTGTCACTGGCTTGCTTTGCACTGAATTTGTGTCAGTTTCTACGCAGTGTCTCCTCGACAAGCAAGTCAAGCATTTGCTACGCAGTCAGATTATCGGTAATGTTTGCTGGTCCTGTCATTTCACTAAACTGGACCAGCCACTGTTTGTATCCATCTGCACTTTCGTAAATTCCGTTTCGTAACCGTCACTGTCACTTGACGAACTGTCATTTTTTTCACCGCGATACACAGTTCATTGCGAAGATCTTCCTCGGTAATTCGTTCCTATTCCGCATACTTTTTGTTGTCAAGAAACAACTCGAAAGAAAGTTTCAAACTCATCATCCTCCATCTTGCTTGTCGAAGCGCTAAAGTACTTTATCGATGCAAAAACAAAAGCAGAAAACTTCGACGAAACCGACTCAAATGCAGCGCAGACGACACGACGAGATAACGGAAGGAAGTGAGCCTCGCTTTGGCTCAAGTGCCGTTAAAAATACCGTTATTCTCATATGCAAATACGAACAAGAAGTTGGTCATACGAACAAGCCTTGTGCTGGCGACGCAAATCGCCGCTGGCTGCCAAAGGGGGGGAATGGCTGGGCGACGAAAATCGCCGCTGGCGTGCTAAAGGTTAAGTTTTTTTGCCAAAAAAACAGACCTTTTTTTTTTCTTTTTTTTTTCCCAAATGTCAAAAAAAAAGTCTAGGGTCGCGCGAAAAAATAGGGTCGGTCGGGATACCGTAAACAGACTTTTTTTGTGCCTAATGTGTGAACAGAAATATGAGAATTTATGAACGCTGTACACGTCTGCTATTCTAGATTCAGATACGCAATTACTGTTTCTTAACTTCATCCTTTTGTAGGCAATTATAAAATCAGTTCATGTATGAGAGTCGACTAAGTACGTATGTGGGCACGACTTCATGCATGCATGTGTGTGTGATTGTGTGAGCAAGTATGCAAAGATAGGTGTTGGTTTCATTTGAAATTGAATGTTCGACATTTTGTAGAAGTGTAGATGGCTAGTTTTCATTGTGCAACGAAGTTTGACATGCAGGATATTAAACTGTAACTAAAATGATGCATGCACCCCTACCGTCCTCCCCCCCCCCCCCCCCCTCCCCAGGGAAATTAAAGTCACTGTCAAAATTGCGTCACTTTTCGGGTGGTTTGTTTCTGCTACTCCCACCCTCTCCATCTTCTTTGCTTTTTGTTTTCTGGGTTACCATTGGTTGGAGCGGCACGGTTGGCCTAGTGGTAAGGCATCCGCCCGTGATCGGGAGGTTGTGGGTTCGAACCCCGGCCGGGTCATACCTAAGACTTTAAAATTGGCAATCTAGTGGCTGCTCCGCCTGGCGTCTGGCATTATGGGGTTAGTGCTAGGACTGGTTGGTCCGGTGTCAGAATAATGTGACTGGGTGAGACATGAAGCCTGTGCTGCGACTTCTGTCTTGTGTGTGGCGCACGTTATATGTCAAAGCAGCACCGCCCTGATATGGCTCTTCGTGGTCGGCTGGGTGTTAAGCAAACAAACAAACAAACCATTGGTTGGACTTGAAGAAATAGAAATGTAATCAGTATATGCTTTGAACTTTAAATATTATGTTTATTTCTCTGTTGTTGTGTTCATTTATTTTCAGTTCTTTTATCCAAGTTTTTTTGAATTTTAAATCAGATTTGTTTAAATTCATGAATAATTTTTTAAAATCAGATGTTTTTCAGTTCATGAGCTTAAACGTATCCCATTGTGTATGTGTTTTTTTACAGTAAATCTTAAAGGCTGACATAGTCCTATTTAATAATTTTAATTACTTTCAGGGCTTTTCCCATCGTTGCGGGGATGTATAAATTAAGCTTCCTGCACATGCGCTTAGGTCTTAAATTTTGCTGTGGCAATATACAGGTACATTGTATTGGATTCAAAATTGTTGAACATTTTCATGTTCATTTGTGCAATCAGGAAAAATATTCAATAATATTTAGTAAAGACAATTGAAATAAATGGCATAGGTTATGCACATACTGACACTTTTGATCATTGAGATGTAATATGTGTAAACTAGGCCATTCACTTCAAGGCACAGTGCAGCTCACAGCCTTCGTTTTGCGTTTTTGTTGCAGCTGAGTGCATTTACAGTTCAAAAATCCTCCTATGGTAGTAAAACAAACCCAAAACTACCCAACGACGACATCTGTGAAGCTCAACAGTTTCTTGTTCACGCGAGTGCATAAATTAACCTAGTTATTACGTGGTGTTTGGTCGGAGTTCGATTCAATTGAGTGATTCCGGCCTCCATTTTGTTTTACACAAACTCATTCTGACATAGTTTGCTAGTGACGTGTCTTTTTGTGCATGATGTGGTGATCTACCTGATCTAAATTCAGATCCAAAAATAGGTCAAGACCAGTCGGGTCCGAGTACGAAATTAATTCGTAAAAAAATCACAGTTCTTGACTCTTTGGGTGCAAGTCAATGAAACTTGGTAGTTCTTCTAACGGATAGCTGCCTGAGGTATGACTAAAAGCCCCAGGGGCTCCGTGCACCTGGATTTGACAAGTTCAGTACCTTTAAAGAAAGACAAATTGTTTATGAACAAGAGACAAGAGTTTTGTTTTCTTAATTATTAATCTAAAACTACTGCTTTTAGAACTATTAATAATTTACTTACTTCATCACAGGTTAGGAACGTACTTATGTATAATTTAGTTCCTAAAGAATCATAGCTGATGACAATAGGATGATCACTAGTTGCACTCTGTAGATAAAAAGTATAAGTATTTTGGACTAACCGAGTGGGGTGTATTTTGTAGATATTAATTTGAATAAGACTGACTCTTCTGGGTACTCGGTACATATCATTAACACTCTGTGATGTATGTACATTGATTACAACATTGAGCTAATGTTCGGACTCGTGAGTATTGTTGTAAAATTGAGTTAATGCTTTAAGTACATTTTGAGGCTGGATAGTCAGCGCCTCTCATTCCCCCCGCGGGTTAGGGGGAAGAATTTACCCGATGCTCCCCAGCATGTCGTAAGAGGCGATTCTGTTTCTCTTTTTACCCTTGTTAAGTGTTTCTTGTATAGAATATAGTCAATGTTTGTAAAGTTAAAAGCGGGGAGGTCTCAGAACAGGATCAGGGTTCCACTGTACAAGTCATTGTTGTCAATTTATGCATAGTTTGAAAATTATCTCCCTTTACATACCTCTGAAACATTCAAATCACTGACTGTACACTAAGGAGTTTGAAACAACCAACAGTTGCTGCCCTTGTCTGAATGACTCCCAAGCCAATAAGTAAAACTGAAATCTGATGAAAAACTCTGATGTACGTAAGATTGCATGAAATTTACTCAGCTAGTGTATGTATTGCATGAAGTGTACGCACAATTCTAGATTGATCTGTGACAATGGAATTTTTGCCATCCACTTTCTATTTTTGAGTCACTTGAGAAAAAGTGACTCTATGTAATCGGTCAGTGTTAGTCTGTCCGGCCGGCCGTCCGGCCGGCCGTCCGGCCGTCCGGCCGGCCGGCCGTCCGTAGACACCACCTTAACGTTGGACTTTTCTCGGAAACTATCAAAGCGATCCGGCTCATATTTTGTTTAGTCATGACCTCCAATGACCTCTACACTTTAACGATGGTTTCGTTGACCTTTGACCTTTTTCAAGGTCACAGGTCAGCGTCAAAGGAAAAATTAGACATTTTATATCTTTGACAAAGTTCATCGGATGTGATTGAAACTTTGTAGGATTATTCTTTACATCAAAGTATTTACATCTGTAGCCTTTTACGAACGTTATCAGAAAAACAAGGGAGATAACTAGCCTTTTCTGTTCGGCAACACACAACTTAACGTTGGGCTTTTCTCGGAAACTATAAAAGTGACCGGGCTCAAATTTTATGTGAACGTGACTCCCAGTGACCTCTACACTTTGACGTCTGCTTTGGTGACCTTTGACCTTTTTCAAGGTCACAGGTATGTCTTGAAGGAAAAAAATTGAAATATCATATCTCTGAAACTATTCATCGGATTTGATTCAAACTTTATAGGATTATTCTTTACATCAAATTATTTACATCTGTATTGTATTGTGAATAGCAATTTCTTCCTGTCCATCTGATGCCTCATATAATATTCAGAACTGCGAAAGTGACTCGATCGAGCGTTTGCTCTTCTTGTTACTATTTTGTTGTTACACCCCCGGTATAGGGGTGTGTATAGGTTTCGCTCGATGTGTTTGTTTGTTTGTTTGTGTTCGCATATAGATCTCAAGAATGAACGGACTGATCGTCACCAAACTTGGTGAACAGGTTCTATACATTCCTGAGACGGTCCTTACAAAAATTGGGACCAGTCAAACACACGGTTAGGGAGTTATTGGTGGATTAAGATTCTACAAGGACTTATAGAGGCACATATTCATGGTCAAAGGGAAATAACCACACTTGTTAGCAGTGCCTGCTCAGTTGGTGGCAGTGAGAATGCTAAGGACGGGGGTGTTTTTCCTACCTCGGAGGAATTTCTTGTTCTGAAAGGTAAAGATGTTATACAATGAAGACTAACAGTGGATAATGTTTTGTGATTCAGGAAACGCTCAAGAGCAGCATTGCCGGTCAAGGTAGCAAGCCGGGATATCAGTATGGTAAGTCTTAGTAAATTATGTTATGTGATAGTTTTCATGTTTGTTCTGTGTTTTGTTTTTGTTTTAGCTATTTTGTCAAATATACTGGACAGTAAATTCCAGCAACTTTCTTTCTTTCTTTATTTGGTGTTTAACGTCGTTTTCAACCGTTCAAGGTTATATCGCGACGGGGAAAGGGGGGGGATGGGATAGAGCCACTTGTTAATTGTTTCTTGTTCACAAAAGCACTAATAAAAAAATTGCTCCAGGGGCTTGCAACGTAGTACAATATATGACCTTACTGGGAGAATGCAAGTTTCCAGTACAAAGGACTTAACATTTCTTACATACTGCTTGACTAAAATCTTTACAAACATGGACTATATTCTATACAAGAAACACTTAACAAGGGTAAAAGGAGAAACAGAATCCGTTAGTCGCCTCTTACGACATGCTGGGGAGCATCGGGTAAATTCTTCCCCCTAACCCGCGGGGGGTAATTCCAGCAACAATCCTGATAACTATGATTTAAGAGGATGAAAGTCGCTTGTTCATTTCAATGCTTGTCATTCTCTCAGGTGCCGGGAGACTGGTTCCGAATAACTCTCACTTACTCTTTTACACATGTATGCATTTTAGAGCGCTTTACTTCCCTTTGTTAGACCTGATAACTAGATTTTGCGCATGTCCGTGTGCAGTGGTGCGTCCAATTTCCTCGGTGGCCCACCTGCGTCTGAACACCAAGCCAGACCAAGCCAAGTTCACCATCCCCAAGATTGGTCTGACCATCGTGTTTGATGAGATTGCAATGGGTCTGACCAAGGATCAGGTCAGTCCCCTGTTTCTTTAAGGCGAGAATTGGCGAGTGGGTCGATGAAGTACCGTTTCTTGGGCAATTCTCGCCGCGAGGAACGCTAGGATTTGGCAAGCGAACGCTAGCTGATGCCTTGGCGTTGCTCGCTATAAATCACTTGCCTTATGGGTGATCGGCAAGTTTGTCAACTTCTGATGTACCGTAGCAGTTTTCAACTGTACAGTTGTTCCCTTTAATGTTATTGCAAAATGTATCTCTGTTGTTAATTTTCTTTGCCTACTTTTAAAATTGCTATGATGTTTCAGTTGTCTTAAGCCTTGAAAGTTTTGTTTTGTTTGAGAGACTACCTTCCTGAGCAGAAAATATCTAACAAGTTTTGGGATAGTGGAAATTATGGTGGACTATTGAAGTTAAAAAGTTACTAGCCTGTGGGGCTATGTATGCATTTTTGAACTTGCGCAACCATGTGCACCTGCGACTATCTTAACAAATCTATGATAATGATGGTTGTGACAATGTTCGATTTGCAGTATGATGACGTAATGGAGATGCTGGAATCGATGGAGAGAATGAATCTGCTGTCCATGCATCGCAAGCACCGCCCTGAGCTGCCGTTGCCTGGCAACGCTCGGCGCTGGTAAGTAGTCCATCATATTGATTGTGTTGGTTTCACGCCTTGTGAAGCATAGGGCCTCCACAGAATTTGTATTTCTTTCTTTCTATTTATCGCTGTTTAATGGTCAGAGACGCATGACGTAAAGCATAACTTCTTTAGAAGTCTTTTTTTTTCAGTTCAACCCTCAAACTGATGCTATTATTAGCGTAAACACACACAAACAAAGAATTGAAAAAAAATCAGATGACTACCACACAATGTCCAGAGAGCAGCAAGTCAACCTCATCAGACTGCGTACTGGCCACAACAGGCTCAATGCTCACATGAACCGAAAGTTCAAGCTGGCGCCATCACCAACCTGTGCCTGCGGTCAAGAGGACCAAACAGCGGAACACATCTTACAGCGATGTCCCTTACTAGATGAGGAACGAAAAGAAGTGTGGACGTCACCAACTTCCTTGCAGACCAAACTATACGGCAGTCGACAGGAGTTGGAGAAAACGACAACATTTATCACCAGTTCTGGACTGATTGTGTAACCTCTGCGAACGCCAAGAAGAAGAAGAAGAAAAAAAATCATAAATTATAGATGCTCCCCCCTCAAATTCTCTGCAGCATTTCTGTGGAATTTCCAGTCACTAAACAATCCACTCGCAACAATTTATATCAGATGAGGCGGGTTACTACGTGTATGACTGTTTTTGTCCCGCCATTCGGGCAGCCATACACCGTTTTCTGTGGATTGTGTGTATTCAAGTGTGTCTGAATGTTTTTGTCAACAGGTGGCGCTACGCCTACAACAGCGTGCTGGAAGAGACGGTTCGGCGACGGCGCAAGATGTGGTCCTGGAAGCACATCAGCGAACATCGCATGACCATGAGGCGCTACCGCGAGGCCTACACCAAGAAGCTGGACAGCAAGAAAATCCCGACAGACGTGCAGAAAACAATTGCTGTATGTTTATTGTTCTGTTTTGTGCATTGCGTGTGTCCCAAGAACATTTCTATTGACACGCAGAATCCCAGCAGAAACGCAGAAAATAATCGATGTATGTTTCTTGTTCTGTTTGCCAAGATTTTGTGCATTGAGTGTGTCCCAAGAACATTTCTGTTGACATGCAAATTCCCATCAGAAACGCAGAAAATCATCGATGTACGTTTATTGTTCTCTTTGCCAAGATTTTTTGCATCGAGTGTGTGCCAAGAACATTATTTTTGTTACATGCAAATTCTCAGCAGATTGTGCAGAAAATAATCGTTGGTTTGGCTAGTGAAATTTTCTCTCTAGCTAGTAAATGTTCAGAATCACTAGCCAAACTGGACTGGGTGGCCGAGTGGTAACGCACTTGCGCTCGGAAGCGAGAGGTTGCAAGTTCGACCCTGGGTCAGGGCGTTAGCAATTTTCTCCCCCCTTTCCTAACCTAGGTGGTGGGTTCAAGTGCTAGTCTTTCGGATGAGACGAAAAACCGAGGTCCCTTCGTGTACACTACATTGGGGTGTGCACGTTAAAGATCCCACGATTGACAAAAGGGTCTTTCCTGGCAAAATTGTATAGGCATAGATAAAAATGTCCACCAAAATACCCGTGTGACTTGGAATAGTAGGCCGTGAAAAGTAGGATATGCGCCGAAATGGCTGCGATCTGCTGGCCGATGTGAATGTGTGATGTATTGTGTAAAAAAATCCATCTCACACGGCATAAATAAATCACTGCGCCTTGAATATGTGCGCGATATAAATTGCATAAAAAAATTTTTTTTTTTAAATCCCTGCCCTTAGAACTGTACCCACAGAATACGCACGATATAAGCCTCATATTGATTGATTGAAAGGCGAGTACACATGGGTGTTACTCTTCCGGCTTTTGCCGGATTTCCGGTTTTTGAAAAAATCTAAAGCCGGAAATTCCGGTTTTCCGGGTTTTCAAAAAACAAAAAAAAGCTTTGTTTCGCTAAGTTGAAATAACGAGCAGCGGTTCCGATCCGACTTTTGACACTGGTTCGCGTGCTTTCTCGGTTCGCTCCCTTGAATTTGCCGCCATCTTGCTTATTATGATTTGGTTTCGTCGGTGTCCAGAAACTTTCTTTCAAACTTGAGCATTTTGGACCCCTGCCTTTCAGGTTTTTTTATTTTTCCCAGTAACACCCATGCGAGTACACAATTTGTTGGACTTTCAGCGCTGGGTCTTAGCATGAGGGTTCCACTGTAATTGTTACAGCTTGCGTTGACTGTTGACTCATTTTGAGCTTGACTGTGTGTGTTGACAGGAAGCGGAGAAATACCTGGACGTGTTCAGCATCACCGTCATGAGACAGCAAGCCGAGGTGGAGGTAAGACTTGCCATCCAGAGAAGAAAAAAAAGACAGCCAGTCCAACATTGGAGATGTTCACTTTTTCGTACGTGCATGGGTGGGATTCTTCCAGTGTATGCCGGCAATCCGGATTCGATTATGGCCTCTTTTTTTTTTCTCTCTTTTTTTTGTGTGTGTGTGTGGTTTGGTTGAGGTTCAGGATTCATGACAGTTTTTAGTCCCACCCATGTACGTGCATCATCATATATTTAGATTTGAGGCACACAAGCACAAGACAAAGCGTGCACGGAAAAGATCCTGTAATCCATGTCAGAGTTCAGTCGGTTATAGAAACACGAAAATACTCAGCATGCTTCCCCCAAAATCAGCGTATGGATGCCTGAATGGCGGGGTAAAAATTGCCATGCCTGTTAAAACCCACTCGTGTGAAAACATGAGTGAACGTGGGAGTTTCAGCCCATGAACGAAGAAGAAGAAGAAGAATTTCAAAGATGTAAAATAAAGTTGCACTGTTTCAGGCGGCCAAGATGAGAGCCAAAAGAAGTAACATAATGTTGCACTGTTTCAGGCGGCCAAGATGGAGCAGCCAAAAGAAGTAACATAATGTTGCACTGTTTCAGGCGGCCAAGATGGAGCAGCCAAAAGAAGTAACATAATGTTGCACTGTTTCAGGCGGCCAAGATGGGAGCCAAAAGAAGTAACATAAAGTTGCACTGTTTCAGGCGGCCAAGATGGAGCAGCCAAAAGAAGTAACATAATGTTGCACTGTTTCAGGCGGCCAAGATGGAGCAGCCAAAAGAAGTAACATAATGTTGCACTGTTTCAGGCGGCCAAGATGGAGCAGCCAAAAGAAGTAACATAATGTTGCACTGTTTCAGGCGGCCAAGATGGGAGCCAAAAGAAGTAACATAAAGTTGCACTGTTTCAGGCGGCCAAGATGGAGCAGCCAAAAGAAGTAACATAATGTTGCACTGTTTCAGGCGGCCAAGATGGAGCAGCCAAAAGAAGTAACATAATGTTGCACTGTTTCAGGCGGCCAAGATGGAGCAGCCAAAAGAAGTAACATAATGTTGCACTGTTTCAGGCGGCCAAGATGGAGCAGCCAAAAGAAGTAACATAATGTTGCACTGTTTCAGGCGGCCAAGATGGAGCAGCCAAAAGAAGTAACATAATGTTGCACTGTTTCAGGCGGCCAAGATGGGAGCCAAAAGAAGTAACATAATGTTGCACTGTTTCAGGCGGCCAAGATGGGAGCCAAAAGAAGTAACATAATGTTGCACTGTTTCAGGCGGCCAAGATGGAGCAGCCAAAAGAAGTAACATAATGTTGCACTGTTTCAGGCGGCCAAGATGGAGCAGCCAAAAGAAGTAACATAATGTTGCACTGTTTCAGGCGGCCAAGATGGAGCAGCCAAAAGAAGTAACATAATGTTGCACTGTTTCAGGCGGCCAAGATGGAGCAGCCAAAAGAAGTAACATAATGTTGCACTGTTTCAGGCGGCCAAGATGGAGCAGCCAAAAGAAGTAACATAATGTTGCACTGTTTCAGGCGGCCAAGATGGAGCAGCCAAAAGAAGTAACATAATGTTGCACTGTTTCAGGCGGCCAAGATGGAGCAGCCAAAAGAAGTAACATAATGTTGCACTGTTTCAGGCGGCCAAGATGGAGCAGCCAAAAGAAGTAACATAATGTTGCACTGTTTCAGGCGGCCAAGATGGAGCAGCCAAAAGAAGTAACATAATGTTGCACTGTTTCAGGCGGCCAAGATGGAGCAGCCAAACGAAGTAACATAATGTTGCACTGTTTCAGGCGGCCAAGATGGAGCAGCCAAAAGAAGTAACATAATGTTGCACTGTTTCAGGCGGCCAAGATGGAGCAGCCAAAAGAAGTAACATAATGTTGCACTGTTTCAGGCGGCCAAGATGGGAGCCAAAAGAAGTAACATAATGTTGCACTGTTTTAGGCGGCCAAGATGGAGCAGCCAAAAGAAGTAACATAATGTTGCACTGTTTCAGGCGGCCAAGATGGAGCAGCCAAAAGAAGTAACATAATGTTGCACTGTTTAAGGCGGCCAAGATGGAGCAGCCAAAAGAAGTAACATAATGTTGCACTGTTTCAGGCGGCCAAGATGGGAGCCAAAAGAAGTAACATAATGTTGCACTGTTTCAGGCGGCCAAGATGGAGCAGCCAAAAGAAGTAACATAATGTTGCACTGTTTCAGGCGGCCAAGATGGAGCAGCCAAAAGAAGTAACATAATGTTGCACTGTTTCAGGCGGCCAAGATGGAGCAGCCAAAGGAAGTAACATAATGTTGCACTGTTTCAGGCGGCCAAGATGGAGCAGCCAAAGGAAGTAACATAATGTTGCACTGTTTCAGGCGGCCAAGATGGAGCAGCCAAAAGAAGTAACATAATGTTGCACTGTTTCAGGCGGCCAAGATGGAGCAGCCAAAAGAAGTAACATAATGTTGCACTGTTTCAGGCGGCCAAGATGGAGCAGCCAAAAGAAGTAACATAATGTTGCACTGTTTCAGGCGGCCAAGATGGAGCAGCCAAAAGAAGTAACATAATGTTGCACTGTTTCAGGCGGCCAAGATGGAGCAGCCAAAAGAAGTAACATAATGTTGCACTGGTTCAGGCGGCCAAGATGGAGCAGCCAAAAGAAGTAACATAATGTTGCACTGTTTCAGGCGGCCAAGATGGAGCAGCCAAAAGAAGTAACATAATGTTGCACTGTTTCAGGCGGCCAAGATGGAGCAGCCAAAAGAAGTAACATAATGTTGCACTGTTTCAGGCGGCCAAGATGGAGCAGCCAAAAGAAGTAACATAATGTTACACTGTTTCAGGCGGCCAAGATGGGAGCCAAAAGAAGTAACATAATGTTGCACTGTTT
This sequence comes from Littorina saxatilis, assembly GCF_037325665.1. Lineage (NCBI taxonomy): Eukaryota > Metazoa > Mollusca > Gastropoda > Littorinimorpha > Littorinidae > Littorina > Littorina saxatilis. The sequence goes on along the minus strand of NC_090260.1, from coordinate 30,873,028 downwards.
CAGGCGGCCAAGATGGAGCAGCCAAAAGAAGTAACATAATGTTGCACTGTTTCAGGCGGCCAAGATGGAGCAGCCAAAAGAAGTAACATAATGTTGCACTGTTTCAGGCGGCCAAGATGGAGCAGCCAAAAGAAGTAACATAATGTTGCACTGTTTCAGGCGGCCAAGATGGAGCAGCCAAAAGAAGTAACATAATGTTGCACTGTTTCAGGCGGCCAAGATGGAGCAGCCAAAAGAAGTAACATAATGTTGCACTGTTTCAGGTGGCCAAGATGGGAGCCAAGCGCAAGGAGGAGGAGAGCAAGGGCTGGTTCGGCGGCTGGTTTGGAGGGGGAGGAGGCAAAGATTCCAAGGGGAAGAAAGAGTCGGCAACAGTGGATATTCGTGAGTAGTCTTCTGTACAAGCTGTTACAGTCAAACCTGTTGATAAGGCACAACAACAAAAAAATAGTCTGTTTACGGTAACCCGACGTCGACCGACCCTATTTTTTTCGCGCGACCCTAGACTTTTTTTTGGCATATGGGGAAGAAAAAAAATTATAACGTAAAAATGTTTTTTTGGGAAAAAAAAAAAAAAAATCCCGACCTACCGACCCTATTTTTTTGGCCTATGTTACCGTAATCAGACCTTTTTTTTTTTGGCCTAACCACCACCCAAAACGCTGCGATTTTGCGAAATAGACAGTGTTTTGCCGGTTTAAGAGGATAATGCTCACAAGGAAATCCAAGGCATTATTGCTACCCGGTTTGTGTAGAATTCGTTTTCCATCTTGGCAAGAAGATTTGGAGGGGAGGCATAGATTTGTAAAGTACAAAAAGTACAGTGCATATGGGTCACTCTCCTGAAAACTGGTCAGATGTGTGACTTGAGTGCCCAAAAATAAAGTTAGTCAAAATTGAAATATTTTGGTGTGTTTGGTTTGTTTAACATCTCAACTTTCCAACACAAGGTTTTGAAAAGCAAGATAAACTTTTGGAAATGTTGTAATTTAAGATAATGTGTTGAAGGTTGCCTCGTCTCGCGTGAAACACAGGACACCATTAGAGGCACATTTTTACTCTTATCATAAAAAATACAAGTGATTATCATGCAATTTCCAATGAGATACAATAGAAATTGCTTCATAGAAGTACCAGAAGTTTCAAAATATACCATACACTTACATAATGGGGGGATTACTATGAGGACGCCAGATCAACAATTTCCTCATTCACAGAAAACCTTTCCAGCAAGTGATCAGAAATTGCTATCTGCAAAATTGTATGATTTAAAGAATCTCCATGAATACTTAAACAGGACTATGGACATACTTTGAAAAATCTTGGTAATACATGCAGATATTCATCAAATGACACAGAACGTCTCGCGTGTAACCATGGACACCGCAAACAAACACAGACACCAATATCAGTTAACCATGGGTTTATTTCAGTCAAAACGAAACAACTTTTTATTGAAATGTGTGTCTGCCACGCCTGTCAAGAGTTGGGACAGGCAGCACCTCAACTACTTCCTCAAACTTCACAAAAAATATCTCCTCCACAGCAGGCCACACAAACGATGATCCTTGTTTCCTAAGTAAACGGACAACCACCCTATTCCCATCCAGTGTGTCAATCTGTGGACAGACAAACGAACCTTTCTTAAAATAGAAAAATTAAAAATAGTAACTGAAAAGGTTTACATCATGAATTAAAAATACAAGGAGCAAGTGACACCAATAAACTTGGAAATGTCTACCTCAGAAAAGCAGACAACTGAAGCTCTCCATTCATACCAACTAGGGGTAATTTGGTTCTTGAAATAGTCACGTATAAATGTAATTGATTCCATATGTAACCTGCACTTACCATGCCATGGAAAGACTTTGCTAGGAATGTCTGCACAAATCAGTATGGATACAGAAAATTAAAAAAAATGACTGCATGCAAGCAAAGTCATTCCAGTATAATAAGATTAGGATTAATGAAAAACATGTTAAAACAATCATTTACAGTAGAAACGTACCGGTCTCTCTGATCTGCTCCTGGATCAGCATTGACTGGACTGGCAGAAAGGATAGGAGCATTAGCAGCATCCTGGCATCTGAAAAAAAAGTATGCAACAGTTGGAGTCAGATATTTTAATTGCTACCACAGCTTTACATCGCACATTGAGGTACATAACAGTGCATGTTACAACCGTCAAGATCCCAAGATACACACATTGGAAATCAGAGTGGTTCTGTCCTGAACACATCCTCGTAACACAAAGAAACAACAAGTCGCGTAAGGCGAAATTACTACATTTAGTCAAGCTGTGGAACTCACAGAATGAAACTGAACGCACTGCATTTTTTAACAATGACCGCAGTGAAACTGACGAGCCTGTTTAGGGCGGTAGTGGTTTCGCTGTGCTGCATAGCACACTTTTCTGTGCCTCTCTTCGTTTGAACTTTCTGAGCGTGTTTTTAATCCAAACATATCATATCTATATGTTTTTGGAATCAGGAACCGACAAGGAATAAGATGGAATTGTTTTTAAATCGATTTCCGAAGTTTAATTTTAATCATAATGTTTATATTTTTAATTTTCAGAGCTTGTTTTTAATCCGAATATAACATATTTATATGTTTTTGGATCAGAAAATGATGAAGAATAAAATGAACGTAGTTTTGGATCGTTTTATAAAAAATAAAATTTTAATTACAATTCAGATTTTTAATGACCAAAGTCATTAATCAATTTTTAAGCCTCCAAGCTGAAATGCAACACAAAGTCCGGCCTTCGTCGAAGATTGCTTGGCCAAAATTTCAATCAATTTGATTGAAAAATGAGGGTGTGACAGTGCCGCTTCAACTTTTACAAAAAGCCGGATATGACATCATCAAAGACATTTATCCAAAAAAAGAAAAAAAACATCTGGGGATATCATGCCCAGGAACTCTCATGTAAAATTTCATAAAGATCGGTCCAGTGGTTTACTCTGAATCGCTCTACACACACACACGCACAGACACACACACACCTATACACCACAACCCTCGTCTCGATTCCCCCTCCATGTTAAAAAATTTAGTCAAAACTTGACTAAATGTAAAAATGACTACACGCTGTGTAAAATCTGCTCCAGTGCAAATGAAAATGCCAGTATCTGTCATTATTTCTGCCCCGCACGCATCGCTGACACCGCATGCGGAAAGCAGCAATGGCGTCTGCTATACGAACGAGACAGCTCTGGCTATGATGAGAGATTCAAACGTTATTTCTTGAGATTCTCAACAAAACAAATGAACCTGAACCACATGATCTAATCTTCATTTAAAAAAATAGAAAATAAACTAACAAGAGGCGCAAAACAATCATAAAAAACGAAAACTTCTTTTCACGTTGGACTGTACCTAGATCTACTCTACCCATGAATTTGCCACTTGGTTGCGTTTTTCTGACAGAAAGGCAATTTTTTTCGAATTCAGTTTGTAAACATGACAAAATCATATTAGTGGTTTAAGTTCTACACGCAAAATAGTAAAAATAGAGCCGTCGTAAAGCTCAAACTTACCTCAAAGGTTGTGATCACATGTACCGTCTCGCACGTCTGTCGTCAACTTTGGCGCGGACACCGCAACAACAAAGTTTTCCTGCGTCTAACCGCGTGCTCGATTGTACGAAAACACGTTTGCACCGTGTAACCCCCACAGGGACTCCCTTATATTCATGCGCGAATGGGTTGAAAGATCGCAAGTTTGCCAGAAAATAGTTCTGCAATGTGCTCACACGTATCGCAAATTTTCGGACACCACTTGCAGATCTATCAGAACATCTCATTAAACTTGCTTTACAGACTCAACTTGAATCTCATTCAATCGCGATTAACGACATCGAATATTTTAATATGTCAGAGTAGAATTATCCATCCCCTGAAACAGTATGCACAAGTTATGTTTGGGCATGGCGTTGAAGCTAAAAATAGGACACCAGGCGTGACGTGCGAGACGATTGTTTCTACATGGTCAAATGCAACCAAGTTATTATCAAAAGATCGTTTGGGCGCATCGGGCGGGTGAAATCAAATTCATACACAGGAATTTGCAACAATTGTAGAAAAATGTGTTATCAAATGGGTAAATTTGAGGCATGTGTATGTGCAGAGATAGCATGTCACACTTTCGAATGGAAAAAAGTGGCGATTTCAGAGCTTCTGCAGTGCAAAGCAAATCACAGAATTTACAAACGCTTTAGTTCTTGTTCACACTGTTGCTCCAAATAACACTGAAGACAACAAAACACATAAAAATAAAGGAAAGTAATTATGTTGTTGTTTATTTAAATGTTTTTGTACGCTGTCCCGACTGACCAGTTTCCAGGAGAGTGACCCATATGTGTTTGTTTGCAGAGGAGAAGTTTTATGAGGCGTTCACGCCAGACGAGAAAGCCAAGCTGTACAGTGCCATAGGGTATCAGGAAAATGAGGCCGATCTCACCATGCCTGTCGAGGTGAGAAAGAATGGTTGTTGTTTTTGTTGTTGTAGCAATGTGAACAATACACCCAATTTTCCACTGACTGTTGTTTCTTGTATAGAATATAGTCAATGTTTGTAAAGATTTTAGTCAAGCAGTATGTAAGAAATGTTGAGTCCTTTGTACTGGAAACTTGCATTCTCCCAGTAAGGTAATATATTGTACTGGGACGTTGCAAGCCCCTGGAGCAATTGTTTTATTGACTCACATGCGAAGCAAAAGTGAGTCTATGTACTCACCCGAGTCGTCCGTCCGTCCGTCCGGACGTCCGTCCGTCCGTCCGGAAAACTTTAACGTTGGATATTTCTTGGACACTATTCAGTCTATCAGTACCAAATTTGGCAAGATGGTGTATGATGACAAGGCCCCAAAAAACATACATAGCATCTTGACCTTGCTTCAAGGTCAAGGTCGCAGGGGCCATAAATGTTGTCTATAAAACAGCTATTTTTCACATTTTTCCCATTTTCTCTGAAGTTTTTGAGATTCAATACCTCACCTATATATGATATATAGGGCAAAGTAAGCCCCATCTTTTGATACCAGTTTGGTTTACCTTGCTTCAGGGTCAAGGTCACAGGAGCTCTTCAAAGTTGGATTGTATACATATTTTGAAGTGACCTTGACCCTGAACTATGGAAGATAACTGTTTCAAACTTAAAAATTATGTGGGGCACATGTTATGCTTTCATCATGAGACACATTTGGTCACATATGATCAAGGTCAAGGTCACTTTGACCCTTATGAAATGTGACCAAAATAAGGTAGTGAACCACTAAAAGTGACCATATCTCATGGTAGAAAGAGCCAATAAGCACCATTGTACTTCCTATGTCTTGAATTAACAGCTTTGTGTTGCATGACCTTGGATGACCTTGACCTTGGGTCAAGGTCACATGTATTTTGGTAGGAAAAATGTGTAAAGCAGTTCTTAGTGTATGATGTCATTGCTAGGTTTAGTTATTTGGTCAAGGTCATGTAAAGGTCAAGGTCAAGCATGTGAGTCGTATGGGCTTTGCCCTTCTTGTTTTATTAGTGCTTTTGTGAACAAGAAACAATTAACAAGTGGCTCTATCCCATCTCCCCCCCTTTCCCCGTCGCGATATAACCTTCGTGGTTGAAAACGACGTTAAACACCAAATAAAGAAAGAAAGAATATGTTTTTTGTGTATTAATCTAACTGTTCGTCTGTCCAATTAAAAGACTGCTGGGTCAAAAGATCAGTGACTGTATCCTTTTGTTCTGTCACAAGTAATCGTTCCAATAACATACCTTGCTTGTTGGCTCACGTAAGTGTAGCCTATGCGATCGTAACTTTGTCTGTGCGTGCGTGCGTGCGTATGTGCGTGCGTGTGTATGTCTGTGGTAGAAACTCTAACATTTGAAGACGTCACATTACATTGACGTCACATTATGACGTAAGAGGGTTAGACGTCACGCGAAGGAATTACTGAAAGTCTCGGTTTTTGTTATTCTTTCATTCACTGTTAGTGAAAAAATGTCCAGGTGTTTTTTTGACGGGCGCAGTAGCATGGTGGTAAGACGTCAGCCTCCTAATCGTGAGGTTGTGAGTTTGAATCCCGGTCGCTGCCGCCTGGTGGGTTAAGAGAGGAGATTTTTCCGATCTCCCAGGTCAACTTATGTGCAGACCTGCTAGTGACTTAACCCTCTTCGTGTGTACACGCAAGCACAAGACCAAGTGCGCACGGAAAAGATCCTGTAATCCATGTCGGAGTTCGGTGGGTTATGGAAACACGAAAATACCCAGCATGCCTCCCCCGAAATCAGCGTATGCTGCCTGAATGGTGGGGTAAAAACGGTCATACACATAAAATTCCACTTGTGCTAAAAACATGAGTGAACGTGGGAGTCTAAGCCCATAAACAAAGAAGAAGAAGAAAAAGAAGTTCAAGGTTTCTGTTGTTTTCTTTTCAGTTTGTGGCGGTGAAAGTGGTGACCAAGCTGAGAAGCGTCACTCTGTTCCTGAGAGACATCCGTCAAAAGTGAGTCTGGCTTTTCTCCCTAGAGACAGTAACTGGTTGTTATGGAAACACAATAGTGGAAGTGAAGACGTACTTAAGGCCCCCCCCCAAAAAAAATAGTCTGTTTATGGTAACATAGGCCAAAAAAAATAGGGTCGGTAGGTCGGGATTTTTATTTTTTATTTATTTAATTTTTTTCCCCCCCCAAAAAAGATTTTTTTTTGGATTTTTTTATATATATATATTAATAAAAATAGGGTCGGTAGGTCGGGATTTTTATTTTTTATTTATTTAATTTTTTTGCCAAAAAACAAAGATTTTTGTTGTTGATTTTTTTATATATATATATTATTTTTATTTTTTTTCCCCCAAATGCCAAAAAAAAAAGTAGGGTCGCGCAAAAAAAATAGGGTCGGTCGGGATACCGTAAACAGACTATTTTGTTTTGTTTTTGGCCTAATGAAAAGTGGGGGGCGGGGGCTGAGGTACACAAAGCGGAACTGGATGCCACCCAACTGGGTGTGATCAAGTAGGGGATTCCGATTGGTTGAACTGATAATTGTTGTTTAACGCCCTCACGGTAAACCATCATACAGTCGAGGGGAAAACCAGTGCCTGGCCTGTCTAAAAATCCCTCCGCGTGAGGGATTTTGCAGCAAGCGAGAGTGAAGATAAAGAGGAAAAAATTTTCTCTGCGCGCGAGCCAGCAAGCAGGACGTCTCAGGACTGTATAGGGGCATGTTCCCAGGAATTGGTTGAAGTCCCAACAAATCTCAATTTCAACCAAACCAACTCTGCAGTCCCGCAGTGGGGCACTGCGGTTATGAAATTAAAGGCCCCTCCTGTTTTTGGAACCGCAGGAGCTTTCTAGTTTGCTGTTAGGTAGATTTTTGGTTCCTCTTTCCTGTCATGCTCTCTTTTTCTTCATGAATTCTTTTCTTTTTTCTGCCTTCTTGCTCATTCACCTGTATTTTTTCCAAAAATCTCTTCTCTTGCCGCTTGTCTCGCGATTCATGTATAGTTTAATCTGTTAGTGTTCTGATGTAAGTCCAGCAGTAGATAGGTTAAGCCTATTTTAACATACTGGAAACTGGTAATCTTCCAGTAGGTATTAATTTAGTTTTGCTAAAGCCTGCTGGGACACAAGTAATGGGTTAGTGCATTTGTAAACAGGAATCGCTTGACAAGTGGCCCCCTTCATCCCCCCCTTCCTCGTCCTGATATGGCTCTGCGTAGTCGGCTGGACGTTAAGCAACAAATAAACAAACAAAGAAACAAACTCTGCAGCTGTGTTCCAAACCATTTCCGTGCCACCCAGTTTTGCTTCGTGCACCTCAGTCGTGGAAGCTCAGTTGGTGGAGCATTGGACTTGTGATCTGTGGGTCACGGGTCCTAATCCAGACCGTGACGGATACGGGTCAACTTTATGTGCAGGCTCTGATGGTATCCATGTCCCTTTTCTGCGTCACCACTGTGGCAAGTAAAAGACATCGGTTCTGCCAGAATTTCAGGTGGTGGATTACACCCAAACATGCACACATGCTAGCTTTTCACTGGGAGGAAGCGACCCAAATTTCCCAAAGATGGGACAATAAAGCAAAAGAAATGAAGGAACGTGGAAAAAGAAACACATTAAGTATATCAAACTTGACTTCAGGAGGCGAAGAGGCTCCTTTAAAACAGAAAGAAAGAAAAGCTTAGGTTCTTTTCTTTTCATTTTCATGGAAGCACACTGATGGAAAAGTATAGAGGTTGGGTGGTGCAGTAATGGGGTGCCTACAGTGTTGAATAGAAAGAGAATTTTTTTTTTAAACTGGTTATTGTTCACTTTGGTGCGGTTTTCTTTTTTTTTTTTATCATGTTTGTTTCTTCTTCTCCCTATTTGGTTGTTTTTCTCCAAAAGTGTTTAAATTTGCACAGGTTTGTCTTTGAAAATGTCCTGTGTTACTGATCTGATCTGGAAAATGTGCTAGTCACAAACTAAATGTGTTCTTCTGTTGCTTTTTGTCATGTTTTACTTTTTGAAAACACGCATAATTTGTTTTGCTTTTACTGTTGTTGTTTTTTTACAAGCAGCTGCATACTTGCTAGCTTTGTTCTTGCTATATTTTCACTTGATTTAATGCACCAAATTTAGACAGGCAAGTGGTTTGAGCAGTAGATAATGGCTATGCAATCGAGTCAGCGTAATTCTTGCCAAAGCTGTTACAGTCCATACATACTTTGTAAATAACTTCAAAAACATATACAAGAACAAAAACAAAAATCAACCACAATGAGGACTTCATTTGATTTTTTTTTTTAAAATTTTTTTAAAAATATTTTTAGGGGGGGTGGGGGGGGGGGGGGTCAGCTTGCAAACAAAATTATTCATATTTGCAGGGGGGAAACAAGACTACAGAAGCGAAATGAATGTCTGTGCTTTGTTTGTAGAGTTCTACTGAAGGAACAGAAGAAAATTGTGCTGAGGTAATGTCAGAAAAGCATGCCAGTGTGTTCCCCACTGTTGAGTTTACATCACCACGTTTCTCCTGTTTGGGCTAAAACTAATGATATTGAGGTGTTTTTTTCCCAGAGGATCTGTAGGCATATATATATATATGGTATTAGATGCAGAAAGGCATCTCTGATTTTTTTTACCCTTGAGATTTTGAATACATGCTTTGTGAAGATAAAGTAGATATAAACCATTGATTGTCGAAGAAAAACATTCTCACTTTGTTGAAGTTGTGCATCCATAATTTGTTCAATGCAGAGTATTTATTTTATATTTTTGTTAATGCAGATAGCCTACTTTTGGTCACGTCTTTGCCCAGGTTTTTACATTTGTTCTAAACCCTTTCTTTCAATTTAGATAGAAGTAGCCAAAGGCTTGTAATATTCTAAAGCCGGTTAGATAATGCAAGGGGTTTAAGTTTATCAAATGTGTATCACTATCATTTGACACACTTTCTTAGGGCAGTTGCAGACAATTATTTTCACACTTGAGGAACTAGCTGTTCTATCAGTTGCAGAGTGTTCTAGAAAAATATCTCCCTTCCCTGTAATCACCCAATTTACTATTCTGAACTGCTCTTTGAATTTCTCTTGGAGTTGAAGAATAGGTTACCGTGGTTACACTTACAGCATGACTTTTTCAAGTGTGTGTTTCTGACCTGCCTCCCTGTTTTCATTGACTTAATGCATGTCTTTACATGACGCAGACTCCATTATAGCTAGTGTTTCATTTCAGCATGAAGGATTAAGTCAGATTTGAAAACTCTTAACCCTCAGAAGAATGATTGACTCTTGTTTATCAGTTTAAACACTTGAAAAGTTCAATTTTGCAGTTTGACAAAAAAAATTATATTGACAAAATGATAAAACACTTCTGCTCAGCAGCCATAAGGTTGAAGCTTTCAGCAAAGACCAGAAACATGTGATTAAAATAGGTTTTGCAGAGCTAACATAATAAACTGTTTCAAATGCTACTTAGAAATATAGGAGAAAGAGCAACTGCGATCTGGCATGTTAATGTTTAAGACAAGTTTGCAAGGCACACCATTAATTTCACATACCTTCTTCCTGTTCTGGGTTGTCTTCGAAAGCATGGGTTTATGGAATTATTCACCTCCCCCCCCCCCCCCCCCCCCCTACAAGTACAATTCAATATATTGTTAACATTGTTTGGTAACCTTTTTCTTGTTTGTATGGGTGGGAGGGGTGGGTTGGGGGGTATTTGTTTTGGTTTGTTTGTTTTGATTTTCTCTTGTTTGTTTTTGAAATGTTTATTTTTGTTCATTTCTTTTTATATTTTGTCGGTTTGTTTACATTGTAGTGAATTTTCGCAATGTAAAGGCTTGGACTTGAGTTCTGTTTTCAGTGTTATAAGTTTTCTGCAGCAACTTTAAAATCTCACATGTATTTAAATGAAGCACTGGGATAAGAAGGAATACAAAGAGACCCGTCATTTTTGATTTTTATATCTTTGTGCCTTTCTTTTTTCTACATTTGAGAAGACATGAATACCCCCCGCGGGTTAGGGGGAAGAATTGACCCGATGCTCCCCAGCATGTCGTAAGAGGCGACTAACGGATTCTGTTTCTCCTTTTACCCTTGCTAAGTGTTTCTTGTATAGAATATAGTCAATGTTTGTAAAGATTTTTAGTCAAGCAGTATGTAAGAAATGTTAAGTCCTTTGTACTGGAAACTTGCATTCTCCCAGTAAGGTTATATATTGTACTATGTTGCAAGCCCCTGGAGCAAATTTTTGATTAGTGCTTTTGTGAACAAGAAACAATTAACAAGTGGCTCTCTATCCCATCTCCCCCTTTCCCCGTCGCGATATAACCTGCTTGGTTGAAAACGACGTTAAACACCAAATAAAGAAAGAAAGATGGCATGCAAGATACCCGTGGGTTTGAGGCATGCCTCTCATGATTATGAAATAAATAACATTTAGTTGTTTACCATTATTAATCCTGCCTTTAGGGATGAGAGAAACGGAGGAGTTGTGGAAATCTGACAACAGTTTTCTTTATATAGGAGAGAGAGAGAGAGAGAGAGAGAGAGAGAGAGAGAGAGAGAGAGAGAGAGAGAGAGAGAGAGAGAGAGAGAGAGAGAGAGAGAGAGAGAGAGAGAGAGAGAGAGAGAGAGAGAGAGAGAGAGAGAGAGAGAGAGAGAGAGAGAGAGAGAGAGAGAGAGAGAGAGAGAGAGAGAGAGAGAGAGAGAGAGAGAGAGAGAGAGAGAGAGAGAGAGAGGGGGAGAGGGAGAGGGAGAGAGAGAGAGAGGCCTTAGCCCCATATACAGAGCAAAAGAGAGAGAGAGAGATTATACTTTTCTATGTCTGTGTGCATATTCCGACATGAAGTTGCATTAGTGTTTATTGGTGAGACTTACAGCATATTGACCCAAATGTCTTTTCTTGACAAGATAAGATTAGAGAAGAAAACTTTTTCATTGTACATAAACATGGACATTTTTCTTTTGGCGCCACATCGCATTTCTAACAGCACAAACAAACAATCATAAAGTTCAAGTTTTATTAGTCCATAACCCATGGGGGCATTTTGAACAATAAATACAATCAATACAATCAGGATATATGCTAATATAGTAAATAAAAAAATTAAAAATTAAAAACAATTATGAAAAACTGTTACAAATTCTATTAATAAAGTCCAAAATATTCTTTAGCAATTTCTTTTTCTTAGTAGCAAACAACTTTTTAAATTGAAGTGCATTAGGTTTTTTCCAATAGTAAGGTGGTAACAACTCGGCTCTTTCTTCTTTGAAAAAATCACAGACAAATAAATAATGGAATTCATCACCTATGTCTTGTGATACACATTTGGTGCAAGTTCTTTCTGACCTCGGGATGTTACGATATCGTTCTTTCTGTACAGGCAAATTGTTGTTTAATGTTCTAAACTTCATCATTGAAACACATTGTTGATATGGCAGGTGTGTGACATATTCTTCACATGCAAAAATATCTTTA
>NC_090260.1:30758565-30858565 GCF_037325665.1 Littorina saxatilis | reverse complement strand
GACTTGGGTAATAAATCAGCAGCTACATTTGGCAGTTCTGTGAATTCAGGACAACACGTGTATGTTTTAACCCGGCGATAGTAACTTATGAGATGAAATAAAAGAACTCTTTCCTGTTGACGGTATTGGATTGAGCAAAACTGTTGGTTAAGTCTGAATGCATAACATCATCGTTTTTCTTTTTTCTTTATTTGGTGTTTAACGTCGTTTTCAACCACGAAGGTTATATCGCGACGGGGAAGAGGGGATAGAGCCACTTGTTAATTGTTTCTTGTTGACAAAAGCACTAATCAAAAATTTGCTCGAGGGGCTTGCAACGTAGTACAATATATTACCTTACTGGGAGAATGCAAGTTTCCAGTACAAAGGACTTAACATTTCTTACATACTGCTTGACTAAAATCTTTACAAAAATTGACTATATTCTATACAAGAAACACTTAACAATGGTAAAAGGAGAAACAGAATCCGTTAGTCGTCTCTTACGACATGCTGGGGAGCATCAGGTAAATTCTTCCCCCTATCATCCCGCTCATAAGATAATTGCCTATGTCATTTTTAGTGTTTGGAGAAAAACGTTTTAGGTTTCTGAACGATCTGCCTATCTTATTTTATTTTTTTCGATCGGTTGACAGCGGAATAAGCGTAAGTTAAACAGCTGGCAGCCACGTTTTCAATCAGCACAATCCGTCAATCGCATAACAAAAAAAATAAGCTTACTCTAGATGTAGATGTAGACTTACTCTGCACAGCAAAAAATCATTCCTGTATGAAAGCAGCAGCCTGGGAAAAATTTACCTGATGCTCCTCAGCATGTCGTAAGAGACGACTAACGGATTCTGTTTCTCCTTTTACCCTTGTTAAGTGTTTCTTGTAACTCCCCTAAGTTTTGGGAGAGGTATAGGAATACCTTTTAACGTACAAAACACTCAGACACAATCAACCACTCTTACTCTAATCACTGACTCCACACCCAGGCAACATTCAAACCAAAGTTTATTATTTACACACACGACAACACCGCATTCACATTCACATCCAATCACAATCGCTCAAAATCAAAGATAGATGAAGAAGGAAGAATTATCTTAAAGTTTAACAAAACAAAATGGCTATGAGAATTTATAACTTGATACTAAAAGAACTGTAAATATCCCTAACTATTACCACCTATCACCTTAATTCCCTGATCCCGAAAAATCAAGAAGTCTCTTTATAAATCTATCTCAACTCAAAATCCGCTTATCTTCACCTACAGTAATCAATTAACCCCGTTATTTATTAACTACTATTATTTCTAACTTACATTTACACTAATACCTCGTAATAGGGACTACCAATGTTTCTGCTACACTGCCTTCAACCTTGATGCAAAAGATCAACGCCAAACGCAGCTACACCTGAAACCAGTAGGCCCAGCCACCAGTAATACTAATTAACTTAACTTTAAATAACAAAACCCTCAACTCTCTTCCACTTATTTCAACACAATAAATGGTACGAACATTAATCCATCAATAACACATTCACATTAATCCACCACGTAACAACCTTACTTCATAACAACAAATTACCATATCACTACATACTTTTCTCTTCGTGCGTAATGATCACGACGTTTCACAACCAAGTCCAGTTCACATCTCGCCGATCCACAAAATCAACGTCGCTCAAAGAAAACAATAAAGACACTCCAAATTAGTCCCGTTAAAATGTAATTAACCAGGCCTGGTACTAAGTTAATAACCTAATATTTAATTAATAGTCAATTTCTACCTAGTTTCCTCTAACACTTGCAAAATCTCTATGTCTTTAATGTGTTTAAACTCACTTATAGGTCACAATGCTTATTGAAGCCACAGCTGCATAACTCAAGGCACACAGATGCCATAATATATTCTTGTGCACAGACTGCTCGTGGCAATAGAATGCCAGCACCTTCCACCACTTTACCCACTGACGGTGGGCCACCTCACCTCCACAGCTCACACTTGCGACACACCGGTGGTCAAACACCCCACCAACTAACACGCCTTCCTCCCGGGTATAGAGCCGGAAGCTTCTTGCACCCGGAAACTCATGCTGTCCCCTGTGTCGTTCGTCTCTCCTGGCTTGGACTCTCCCACAGCCCCGCTTCTATGCTTGAACGCTGTCGTAGGAACAAAAGCCAAGTATAACTACTTGTTCCTCCAACAATACTTAATTATCTCCCCTTATCCACCAAGTCCATAAATTGACTCTAACAACAATATTTCCCTCGTTTGACTTCCCATAATTTCCATTTTCATCGACTTACAAAGTCCCCTCTTTACTTAATTACTCATTAATTACCATAATTAACTACTTAATTAACCACCCTGGCCATCTCATCAAAGTTACTATTTAACTTTAACCAACATCATTATCAAAATACCAGAGTCCCAACATGACCAATTATGTAATAATTCTTACACTTTCCACTCACTTAAATACCTAATTACAGCCTTTACTTTTATACAATTGTAAATACACCATCATCAATATAAATGTTCAAAGTATTTACAACTCCCATTTCACCAAATCAAAACAACATGGCTGCCCCCATAATAAACAATTCCTATTCCATTATTTGACCCAACCATTTACAAGCAGCCCCTTCACAACAACGCCACTTCCCTCACCCCTTATGAATTTAAGTCATATTACATAGTGGCACCTCGTTCTTCCCTCTTTCTCTACCCGTTCTGACGTCACATATTTACAACCAACCCCCCCGTCTTCTGTCTTGACGGTGAACTCCCGTTTACACCTCCCGTACCTCGTGTTCACTTTTCCATACTTGCACCTACTACACGACTCATTCTCTGGAGTTAACGCTCTCTACCTTAAATTCACCCTCCATAAAATAAATCCTTCCCACACATAAGTTCACTCGCAGCAACTGCTGACACCTCTTTTCTTCTCTCCACCAGCCTACTCGCTCTCCACACTTCTTGCACAATAAAAAAAAACTGTCCACCCCCTTTCCCTCGTTTCCCATTTCCCCCTCTCCCCTTTCTACCCCCGACACCCAACACATAAAATGACACCAACCAAGGAAACTAAAAAACTAAACCTCTCTCATACACAAACACTACCGAACCAACCAATTTTGACCCTGAGCACGGAAGGAGAGAAAACTACAGAATTTCAACACACCTTGCCGTTCGAGGACTGACCACCCGTAGAACCCCTGAAGCCACACCAAGACAGCTGGAACACAACTTGTCTCCGGGGTTGTATAAAACAACAACACGCCGGTCGGCCGGATAGAGCATTCACATCAACCATCCGTTCTCTTCACAGTTTTACACAGCAGTGACCTTCGAGCCTGTGACTCGTTCACGCATCACCACGTGCGTGAATACCCTCCCGCGATTGGCTGTCCATATCCACGGACACACACCGAGTCACTGTATAGGCACCCATCTGAGCCAAAACCGCACGAAACCCAGCTCATGCACGAATTACCAAATAAGTCATGGCTGGACTTGGGCAGAGTTTGTGACAAACCCCCCACCCAAGTACAAAACACCCTGTATTGAACCAAAAACCACACACCTCTGACCAATGCCAGGAATCCTAATACGTGTAATCAAACCACAACTCCCCCTGAACTAAAACACTACACAACTCTACTGACATCCATGGACTTGCAACATGATCCAGCCCACCAAAATCAGTCCATT
Source organism: Littorina saxatilis (assembly GCF_037325665.1). NCBI lineage: Eukaryota > Metazoa > Mollusca > Gastropoda > Littorinimorpha > Littorinidae > Littorina > Littorina saxatilis. The sequence goes on along the minus strand of NC_090260.1, from coordinate 30,854,858 downwards.
TTGATGGTTCAATGCTCCCCACATCTGGTTACTCTTCCGAGCGACTGAGCAAGTCGGCCCCCACGTTGTCTCTTCCAGGAATCGCCTGGATGGTATACATGTAGGGTTGCAGAGCCAACGCCCACCGCATCAACCTCTTGTTGGTCGCCTTTAAACCCTCCAAATACTCCAAGGGTTTGTGGTCGGACTGGATGCAGAGAGGTTTTCCGTAGAGGTACGGCCAAACTTCCGCACCCCCCACACCACGGCCCAGCACTCGCGCTCGATGGTACTTAGTTACGCTCCGCTGGCAGCAACTTTTTGCTTGCACAGGCCACCATCTGCATCCCGTTTCCCTGGTCTTGGAGTAGCACCGCCCAAGCGGCACTTTGGCAACTCGTCCCTTCGGCGTGACTTTTTGGCATCGGTCGCAGGACTGACAGTATCGTCGCACGTCTTCGCACAGGCCTGGCCAATAAAAATCTGCCCATAGACGTTCGCGGGTCTTCTTGGTTCCTAGATGTCCTGCCATGGGTGTGTCGTGGGCGAACTTGAGTAGTCCTTTCCTCAAGGATCTGGGAACGCATATTTGTGAACACTCCAATTTCTTCTCCCGATAAACCCTCTTTAGTATCCCACGAGACATCTTGAACTCCACCATGCCCTTTCCTGCTTGTATCTGTTTCCCTTCCTTCGCCAGTCGTTTTGCGCGCACTAGTGTTTCATCTTCCTGTTGCAAGACTTTCAGCTGATCCGGAGTCACTTGCAGCCCTTCAATCTGCACCACCACCACCGGTTTCACCGGCCGTGTACCTGCTTCAGCCTGTGCTCTGGTTGTCACTGCCGCACACAACGCCCGTCTGGGATACATCGATACTTCCACCCAGTCTCCGCTCGTAAGCTGGGCCAGGTTTCCCAGAAAAATGTCAGGCCTGATGTTGTCGTTCACGATGGCAAGAATCCTCTCACAGATGTACGGCGATTCTACGTCAACCCATGCTAAGGGATACGTCTTTGTGCAATCTAAGTCGGCAAACTCTACGTGCACTGTCCCGCTGGTGTAATCCTCAGGCCTAACAAATGCAGCCTTTACCATGGTCTTGTCTGCCCCTGAATCACGTAGACTGATTGCGTCTCTCCCGTTAACCTTGCACCTTCCCATCGGCCGAAATGGAATTTTCTCGCAGTCTTTGCACAACGGCTCTGACGGCTCGGAAGATCTCGTCTGGTCATCTTGTTCGGTCGTCATGCATGCGTTCGCGGTACACTCCCTGGCAATGTGTCCCGTCTTCTTGCACCTATGACATATCACCCGATTGTTGTATTCCCGATTCCAGTTCGTCTTTTTGTTCCTGCTGCCCTCTACTGGCCTCACTTGGCCCTCTGACTGCTCTGCCTGTTCCTCCGATCCCACTCCGGTCTTGGTACCCCCGTTGCTTGTAGTCTTCTCCTTTTTCTTTTCCTCCTCGTCCATTTGGCCCCCGATGTTACGTTTTGCGTTGAACAATCTGGCGTCCCGTTTTGATTCCAAGTGAGTGAACGCTAACACCGCCGCTTCCTTGGCTGTAGCTGGCTTTTTATCGCTGACGTACTGGAACAGCTCACCCCGGAAATTTGACATCAACTGTTCTCTCAGGATCAGGTCATACAGCCGGTCATAGTCTCCCGCACACTGTGACATCGCTATCCATTGATCCAACAGGGTCTGCAGCCGACGACTAAACTGTACAAAGTTCTCGTCCCCTTGCTTTGTGATGTTTCTGAATTCCCGGCGGTAGTGTTCTGGAGTATGATGGAACTCTTCTAACAGCGCAACCTTGAGCATATCGTAGTCGCTGGCATCCTCGGGAGTCATCCGTAGATATGCTCTCTCTGCGCGACCCTTCAATTGGTCTGCTAATCGACCTGCCCATGTCGCCCTGCTCCACCTGTGTGTTGTCGCTGTTCGCTCGAAGTGGAGGAGGTAGTCGTCAATGTTGACAGAGTCATCACAGAAGGACATCTTTACCCGGTATTTGTCAAAACTCGGTTCTCTCTCAGTCCCCCCTGTGCGCAGAGCTAACTCCTCTTTCCACCTCGCCTCACTTGCTTGCAGTTCCTCTTCCCGTATGCGACGCTCCTCCTGGCGTCGCTCTGCCTCATCTCTGCGTCGTGCTTCTTCCTCTTGTCGTCGTGCTTCTTCTTTCCTTTCTTGGAACTCCCGTTCCTCTTGGCGTCGTGCTTCTTCTTTCCTTTCTTGGAACTCCCGTTCCTCTCTCCTTTGGGCCGCCTCATCCTTGCGTCGAGCTTCTTCTTTCTTCTCCTGAAGTTCTCGTTCCTCTTTACGTCGAGCTTCTTTCTTCTCCTGAAGTTCTCGTTCCTCTTTACGTCGGGCTTCTTCTTCTTGGCGTCTGGCCTCTATCTCTTCCCTACGCTGGGCTGCTTCTGCTTGGCGTCGAGCTTCTTCTTTCTTCTCCTGAAGTTCTCGTTCCTCTTTGCGTTGTCGCCGCTCTTCCTTCCGCAACTTCGCCTGCGCCACTCTCTCCTCGACGATGGCCGCCTCCCTGCGCACTTGGGCCATCACAAACTGGGCCAACGTCGCCCCTTGCAAACCCAAGCTTTCACCCTGACTACGGAACCGTGCTAACTCCCTGTCTACCGACTCATCGTCAAACCCATTAGAACCTTGGACCATGATCGGCGACACTCCCCTTACAGCTTGGCCCTCACCGTACCCCATCGCCAAACGCTGCGCCCCAACAGACCTCGGCCCCAACACTCCTGGCATCACCAAAGACCTCTCCATCCTCGGCGTAGAAACCGCACCCGGCATACCACCCGTAGCCAACAACGTCGCACCACCACTTGGTACAGTGAACCGAGGAGGGGTTACCACCAGGGATGCAGCCGCAGACGTCGCTGGAACCTTCTCCTCCATCCTAGCCGCCCGCCTCAACTGACGCTCATCCCGATCTGAATTCGACATCTCCTTGACAAACCAACCTCACCTTGACCCCAATTCCAAAATTGATCGCCCACAACAAACACGGACAGAATAATACAAAGCAACAACCACAATAGAACTTACCCAAACAGCTAGCTGACAACCTTGGTAGAGTGAGATCCGAGTGATCAGTTCGGACCCCAGGTGTGCTCAAACTCACTCGTTCTCTCTCCTTCCTCTACCGGGTCAAAATAGCCACCCAGGCTTAAAGCCTTTAAGTCGCCCGCCAACCGCCCACGCTAGTCCTCATTCATACCCTTTCACAACTGATTCACACGAGTCACGGCCCTTACTTCCCGATGCTATCTAAACCCTTCCTAATCCCCGAAATGAAACTCCTATCCCACCGCTGCCACCATTGTAACTCCCCTAAGTTTTGGGAGAGGTATAGGAATACCTTTTAACGTACAAAACACTCAGACACAGTCAACCACTCTTACTCTAATCACTGACTCCACAACCAGGCAACATTCAAACCAAAGTTTATTATTTACACACACGACATCACCGCATTCACATTCACACCCAATCACAATCGCTCAAAATCAAAGATAGATGAAGAAGGAAGAATTATCTTAAAGTTTAACAAAACAAAATGGCTATAAGAATTTATAACTTGATACTAAAAGAACTGTAAATATCCCTAAATATTACCACCTACCACCTTAATTCCCTGATCCCGAAAAATCAAAAAGTCTCTTTATAAATCTATCTCAACTCAAAATCCGCTTATCTTCACCTACAGTAATCAATTAACCCCGTTATTTATTAACTACTATTATTTCTAACTTACATTTACACTAATACCTCGTAATAGGGACTACCAACGTTTCTGCTACACTGCCTTCAACCTTGATGCAAAAGATCAACGCCAAACGCAGCTACACATGAAACTAGTAGGCCCAGCCACCAGTAATACTAATTAACTTAACTTTAAATAACAAAATCCTCAATTCTCTTCCACTTATTTCAACACAATAAATGGTACGAACATTAATTCATCAATAACACATTCACATTAATCCACCACGTAACAACCTTACTTCATAACAACAAATTACCATATCACTACATACTTTTCTCTTCGTGCGTAATGATCACGACGTTTCACAACCAAGTCCAGTTCACATCTCGCCGATCCACAAAATCAACGTCGCTCAAAGAAAAACAATAAAGACACTCCAAATTAGTCCCGTTAAAATGTAATTAACCAGGCCTGGTACTAAGTTAATAACCTAATATTTAATTAATAGTCAATTTCTACCTAGTTTCCTCTAACACTTGCAAAATCTCTATGTCTTTAATGTGTTTAAACTCACTTATAGGTCACAATGCTTATTGAAGCCACAGCTGCATAACTCAAGGCACACAGATGCCATAATATATTCTTGTGCACAGACTGCTCGTGGCAATAGAATGCCAGCACCTTCCACCACTTTACCCACTGACGGTGGGCCACCTCACCTCCACAGCTCACACTTGCGACACACCGGTGGTCAAACACCCCACCAACTAACACGCCTTCCTCCCGGGTATAGAGCCGGAAGCTTCTTGCACCCGGAAACTCATGCTGTCCCCTGTGTCGTTCGTCTCTCCTGGCTTGGACTCTCCCACAGCCCCGCTTCTATGCTTGAACGCTGTCGTAGGAACAAAAGCCAAGTATAACTACTTGTTCCTCCAACAATACTTAATTATCTCCCCTTATCCACCAAGTCCATAAATTGACTCTAACAACAATATTTCCCTCGTTTGACTTCCCATAATTTCCATTTTCATCGACTTACAAAGTCCCCTCTTTACTTAATTACTCATTAATTACCATAATTAACTACTTAATTAACCACTCTGGCCATCTCATCAAAGTTACTATTTAACTTTAACCAACATCATTATCAAAATACCAGAGTCCCAACATGACCAATTATGTAATAATTCTTACACTTTCCACTCACTTAAATACCTAATTACAGCCTTTACTTTTATACAATTGTAAATACACCATCATCAATATAAATGTTCAAAGTATTTACAACTCCCATTTCACCAAATCAAAACAACATGGCTGCCCCCATAATAAACAATTCCTATTCCATTATTTGACCCAACCATTTACAAGCAGCCCCTTCACAACAACGCCACTTCCCTCACCCCTTATGAATTTAAGTCATATTACATAGTGGCACCTCGTTCTTCCCTCTTTCTCTACCCGTGATGACGTCACATATTTACAACCAACCCCCCCGTCTTCTGTCTTGACGGTGAACTCCCGTTTACACCTCCCGTACCTCGTGTTCACTTTTCCATACTTGCACCTACTACACGACTCATTCTCTGGAGTTACCGCTCTCTACCTTAAATTCACCCTCCATAAAATAAATCCTTCCCACACATAAGTTCACTCGCAGCAACTGCTGACACCTCTTTTCTTCTCTCCACCAGCCTACTCGCTCTCCACACTTCTTGCACAATAAAAAAAAACTGTCCACCCCCTTTCCCTCGTTTCCCATTCCCCCTCTCCCCTTTCTACCCCCGACACCCAACACATAAAATGACACCAACCAAGGAAACTAAAAAACTAAACCTCTCTCATACACAAACACTACCGAACCAACCAATTTTGACCCTAAGCACGGAAGGAGAGAAAACTACAGAATTTCAACACACCTTGCCGTTCGAGGACTGACCACCCGTAGAACCCTTGAAGCCACACCAAGACAGCTGGAACACAACTTGTCTCCGGGGTTGTATAAAACAACAACACGCCGGTCGGCCGGATAGAGCATTCACATCAACCATCCGTTCTCTTCACAGTTTTACACAGCAGTGACCTTCGAGCCTGTGACTCGTTCACGCATCACCACGTGCGTGAATACCCTCCCGCGATTGGCTGTCCATATCCACGGACACACACCGAGTCACTGTATAGGCACCCATCTGAGCCAAAACCGCACGAAACCCAGCTCATGCACGAATTACCAAATAAGTCATGGCTGGACTTGGGCAGAGTTTGTGACATTTCTTGTTGCAAGCCCCTGGAACAATTTTTTGATTAGGGCTTTTGTGAACAAGAAACAATTAACAAGTGGCTCTATCCCATCTCCCCTCCCCCCCCCCTCTCCCCCCCCCCCTCTTTTCCCCGTCGCGATATAACCTCTGTGGTTGAAAAAGACGTTAAACACCAAATAAATAAAATCCTGAAACGAGAACAGCAGTTTTGCTTACGTAACCGTGACAATGGTATCCAATGGTCTGAGAGTTTGTACTCTCTAACACATGATGGGTACCCTTCCAGTAGCTTCCCCTTGTAGTCTCACTGCAGAAATGCCTAACACTGAGATAGGTATTTTTCTTATGAGCGTGACAACATGCTTTATGTTTGTATCAGGTTTATTCTCTGCTCAATGTCGTCGTGGAAACCAACCCTCTGCATGGCAAATGTGACACCAGTGTCAAGGTCAAGTCAAGGCCACTGGAGATCGTCTATGATGCTGTGAGTGTGCCATGTCTGACAGGGGGACGAAATAGTCGTGGCATGCATGAATTTCATGAATGATTTTGTGTGGGAAATACACATCGAGGCTGACATCATGGAAAGATGAAGGATGCTGTGTGTGTGTGTGTGTTATGAGTGTGGTTCTCTTCTTTCATGTGTGTGTGTGTGTTTGGATGTGTTTTTGTGTCGTTGTATGTGTGTGTGTTGGTGTGTGTGTGTGTGAGTGTGTCATTGTATGTGTGCGTATTTGTTTGCATGCCTGATTATGCATGTGTATGTTTGTGTGTGTGTATGTATGTTTGTGTGTGTGTATGTTTGTGTGTGTGTATGTTTGTGTGTGTGTGTATGTTTGTGTGTGTTTATGTTTGTGTGTGTGTGTGTGTATGTTTGTGTTTGTGTGTGTGTGTGTGTATGTTTGTGTGTGTGTGTGTATGTTTGTGTGTGTGTATGTTTGTGTGTGTGTATGTTTGTGGGTGTGTGTGTGTAAGTTTGTGTGTGTGTATGTTTGTGTGTGTGTGTATGTTTGTGTGTGTGTATATGTTTGTGTGTGTGTGTATGTTTGTGTGTGTTTATGTTTGTGTATGTGTGTATGTTTGTGTGTGTATGTTTGTGTGTGTGTATGTTTGTGTGTGTGTGTATGTTTGTTTGTGTATGTTTTTGTGTGTGTATGTTTCAGTGTGTGTGTGTGTTTGTGTGTGTGTATGTTTGTGTGTGTGTATGTTTGTGTGTGTGTGTATGTTTTTGTGTGTGTGTATGTTTGTGTGTGTGTATGTTTGTGTGTGTGTGTGTATGTTTGTGTGTGTGTGTGTATGTTTGTGTGTGGTGTATGTTTGCGTGTGTGGTGTATGTTTGTGTGTGTGTGTATGTTTGTGTGTGTGTATGTTTGTGTGTGTGTGTATGTTTGTGTGTATGTTTGTGTGTGTGTGTATGTTTGTGTGTATGTTTGTGTGTATGTGTGTGTGTATGTGTGTGTGTATGTTTGTGTGTATGTTTGTGTGAGTGTATGTTGTGTGTGAGTATTTGTGTTTGTGTGTATGTTTGTGTGTATGTGTGTGTGTATGTGTGTGTGTATGTTTGTGTGTATGTTTGTGTGTATGTGTGTGTGTATGTTTGTGTGTGTGTGCCGGTTGTTGATTGTAGCTCCATGGTTGGGAAAAATGAGCTGAAAAATGCAGACTCTTCCAAGTAGAATTTTCTTCACAGCATTTTGGATTTTCTCGGATTTTCCGATTCTGTTTTCTTTGGATTGTTATTGGCGATTTTTTCATGCAGAGAAGAAGCTGCAACAAATAGGATTACTGCCATGTGCCACCTAAGCTTTAATGATGACGAGTGTGTATCTGGTTGTGAGATGTCTGTCTGTCTGTGTGTGTGTTTTGTGTTTTCGTGTCTGTATTTCTTCATGTGTGTATGTGTGCAGATTACGGTTAACAAACTGGCGGACTTCTTCAATCCACCAGAGTCTGTGCAGCTCAAACAGTAAGTGATTGGGATGTGGGACGCTTTCACACTGGTGTCAAGTCCTTCTTCTTCTTCTTCTTCTTCTTCTTTGTTCATGGGCAGACAGGCGCAGTGGCGTGGTCGTAAGACGTCGGCCTCCTAATCGGGAGGTCGTGAGTTCGAATTCCGGTTGCTGCCGCCTGGTGGGTTAAGAGTGGAGATTTTTCCGATCTCCCAGGTCAACTTATGTGCAGACCTGCTAGTGACTTAACCCCCTTCGTGTGTACACGCAAGCACAAGACCAAGTGCGCACGGAAAAGATCCTGTAATCCATGTCAGAGTTCGGTGGGTTATGGAAACACGAAAATACCCAGCATGCCTACTCAACGAAAGCGGAGTGAAGCTGACTATGCTCTCAGAGTATAGTTTGGGGAAACCAAATGGGCAAACGAGCTCACACGTAACCAGAAAATTATGAAACGCTGAAGAAGAAGAAGTTCATGTGCTGAAACTCCCACGTTGACTCATGTTTTTGCACGAGTGGATTTTTACGTGCATGACCGTGTTTACCCCGCCATTTGGGCGGCATACGGCGATTTCGGGGAAGCATGTGCCAGGAAAATGGTTCCAAATAACTCACTCACTCAATTACACGTGTTGTATGTTGAGTCCTTACTTCCCTTTGTTTCTCAGATGTTCTCCTTTTAGATTTTTACAGGCGGCCATGGCCAAGTTTGATAAGGCCAACAAAAAAATAGTCTGTTTACGGTAACATAGGCCCAAAAAATAGGGTTGGTAGGTCGGGATTTTTTTTATTTTAATTTTTTTTCTCTCCCCAAAACCATATTTTTAAAAAAACAGACTTTTTTCTTCTTTTTTTTTCCCCAAATGCCAAAAATAAGTCTAGGGTCGCGCAAAAAAATAGGGTCGGTCGGGATACCGTAAACAGACTTTTTGGGGGGGGGCCTAAGATCAAGGTGCAGTCGACTACGGGGATTCAACACACCACCGAGACATTCCTTTTTACCTAACAACATTCGTTCTAATGATATACCTTTCTAAATGTTTTTTTTATTCTTAAAAAGGGCGTCGTTCCACTTTATTTTTGTGAAAAATTTCTTTTTCTCACCAACTTTAAAAAAATAATAATCTCGTTTCAGATTTTCACAAGCGGCCATGGCCAAGTTTTGGCGTTCCACTTTCTTTTGTAAAAATGTCCTAGTCTCACCAGCTTCTTGAAAAATTTTTTTTCTCGTTTCAGATTTTCCCAGGCGGCCATGGCCAAGTTTGACGAGATCAAGGAGCAGTCGGCCACAGGGATTCAGCACGCCATCGAGCAGCACAAGTACACCGACATCAGCGTTGATCTCATGTCGTCCTACGTCATCATTCCCCAGGGCGGGACAATGAAAGAGTAAGTGTGTGTGTTGGGGTGTGTGTGTGTTTGTGTGTGTGTACACTGACATCAGCGTGGATCTCATGTCGTCCTACGTCATCATTCCCCAGGGCGGGACCATGAAAGAGTAAGTGTGTGTGTTGGGGGGTGTGTGTGTTTGTGTGTGTGTACACCGACATCAGCGTTGATCTCATGTCGTCCTACGTCATCATTCCCCAGGGCGGGACAATGAAAGAGTAAGTGTGTGTGTGTTGGGGTGTTTGTGTGTGTGTACACCGACATCAGCGTGGATCTCATGTCGTCCTACGTCATCATTCCCCACGGCCGGACCATGAAAGAGTAAGCATGTGTGTGTAAAAAAAAAAAAAAAAAAGTATGTGTGTGTGTGTATGTAGGACTAGATGAATACCCGCTTCGCCGGGTATGGCTTCGCCGGGAAGAAGTAGAGCCGAATACCCGGCTTCGCCGGGGACCCGGCTTAGCCGGGTGTTCGCCGGCGCCCCGCACGAAGAAAGGGAGATAAACGCGCAAAACACTGGAGAAGATAAGGAAGAGTAATACCCGACTTCGCCGGGATGAAAGCGTTGTGGACAGTGACCTTCTAAAAATAGTAACGGGAATATGGATTGAGCGTTGTGGACAATGACCTTCTAAAAATAGTAACGGGAATATGGATTGACGCCATACGAAGGAAGGGAGATAAACGCAAAACACTGGAGAAGATAAGGAAGAGTTACTGGGAATGGATGTACAGAAAAACTAAAATCGGTTCAGCGCGCAGCGCTGAAAGCACGTGTTGAAAATTCTCATCCACCAGGTTGTGTCCGGGGTCTACCTGAATATGCCCACCAAATGTGAAGCAGATCCATCGAGAACTTTGGCCGTGCATCGCGAACACACACACACACACACACACACACAGACACACAGACACACAGACACAAGTCGTATATATATATAGATGTGTGTGGGGTGGGTGTGGGGGAGGGATAAGTGTGTGTGTGTGGGGGGGATGGTAGGCATTTGGGTGGAGGGTCTTGTTGGGGGTCTTAAGAGGGAGGGAGTCTCCTATCAAGGGAAGGGGGGGAGGGGGGGGGTAAGAAGGGAGGGAGTCGTCTGTTTTTTCTTAAAAGGGGAGGGAAGTCTTCTATTGGGAGGTCTTAAAAGGGGCGGGGGGTGGGCACTGTAATGGGACTTTAAGACGAAGGTGATTTGTGCAAGCATTTAATTTTTATGTTATTTTCTGTATTTTGTACTACCGTACTTTCCGGATCACAAGGCGCGACTTTTTTCCTCGAGTTCGACCCCTGCGTCTTGTATAACGAAGTGTATGAAATACGAAAAAAATCAAAGAGACCGCTTGAGTACCAGTCAAACAACTTGTGATAATGCATGTTTCAGCTACTAGGTACTGCCCTGCCTTTGATCTGGCCGCACACACAGATTTCCACTCTGTTAAACTCGGTCACTGACCGGTCACTGACCCCGATGCAGGAAGTGTTTCCTCTCTCAGATATGACAGGGGAACCACCTCTCATGGCAAAAACTGGGTCATTGACCCCTGGGAAGAAGGTCGTGTCTTTTTACAAGGCCACCCAGCTATCACAATGCCTTTGATCTGGCCGCACACACAGAGCACACATATTTTCACTCAGTTAAAGTCGGTCACTGACCGGTCACTGACCCCGATGCAGGAAGTGTTTCCTCTCTCAGATATGACAGGGGAACCACCTCTCATGGCAAAAACTGGGTCATTTTGGTGCGCCCTATCGGCCCCCTGCGTCCAATGGGTGACTGGATTACAGTTTTTTTGAGTCACTTGAGAAAAAGTGACTCTATGTAATCGGTCAGTGTTAGTCTGTCCGGCCGGCCGTCCGTAGACACCACCTTAACGTTGGACTTTTCTCGGAAACTATCAAAGCGATCCGGCTCATATTTTGTTTAGTCGTGACCTCCAATGACCTCTACACTTTAACGATGGTTTCGTTGACCTTTGACCTTTTTCAAGGTCACAGGTCAGCGTCAAAGGAAAAATTAGACATTTTATATCTTTGACAAAGTTCATCGGATGTGATTGAAACTTTGTAGGATTATTCTTTACATCAAAGTATTTACATCTGTAGCCTTTTACGAACGTTATCAGAAAAACAAGGGAGATAACTAGCCTTTTCTGTTCGGCAACACACAACTTAACGTTGGGCTTTTCTCGGAAACTATAAAAGTGACCGGGCTCAAATTTTATGTGAACGTGACTCCCAGTGACCTCTACACTTTGACGTCTGCTTTGGTGACCTTTGACCTTTTTCAAGGTCACAGGTATGTCTTGAAGGAAAAAAATTGAAATATCATATCTCTGAAACTATTCATCGGATTTGATTCAAACTTTATAGGATTATTCTTTACATCAAATTATTTACATCTGTATTGTGTTGTGAATAGCAATTTCTTCCTGTCCATCTGATGCCTCATATAATATTCAGAACTGCGAAAGTGACTCGATCGAGCGTTTGCTCTTCTTGTTTTTTTTTTAAAGAAGGGGGTGCGTCTTAGATAACAAAGCGCCTTGTCACCCGGAAAGTACGGTAGGTTTAATTTGTTGTAATATGTGTGCAGGAAGGTCAAGATCCTCGTCCTTGACCTTGGTCAGCTGCAGGTCACCAGCCAGAAACACGACGCATCCGACCACGGAAAGGTGAGCTGATGCATTTGTGTGTGGGTTTGGTTTTTTTTTGGGGGGGGGGGGGGGGGGGGGGGGATCAGAGGATTTGGGACAAGGAAGGGGGGGGGGGAGGGGGCTAGGGGTCCGTAACAGCAAATATATACATGAATTGGTGCTGATGTTCCAGTTTATTACTGATTTTCGGCGTGGGAAGAGTTCCCAGATTGATTTCCAGTTTGACTCTCGGCCATGGCTCTTTGTTTCATATCTATATATCTTTCAGCAGTGTATATTCAGGTGCAGGGCTCCAGAGATTTTCAGCTTCAGGTGTGAACACTGTGCAGCCCCAGCATCCATGTATGTGTAGGGGGCAAGGGAGGGCAGGAGAGAGAAGGATGAAAGTTGATGTGAAGGAAAAGAAAAGTCAGGAATTCCTGATCTGAAGAATTGTTTTTCTGACAGACAACAGCTGATAGTAATGAGTATTGATGATGCTAGGATTGAAGACTTTCATGGACATGGAGCAAAGAGTTTGATCTTTGCATTAAACTACAGGAACTAAGTTGTGTCTGTCTGTAAGCTTCAAAATATTTTTTTAATTTTTTTTATAATTTTTTTTTTTCGGGTCTATTTGCTGGGTATGACTAGTGACCCTAAAAACTTGGCTCCTTTGCACCAAGAAAAGACGCGAATCGTCGTTGTCCTGGAATTTTGGCGTAACTCGATTCTAGGCGATTTTGATGTTTTTGAGCTTTAGACTAAGAAAATCATTCTTCATGAGAAGTATTCTCTAAAATACGATGGACAATACAAGTCATGATTATGATAAAAATAATCAGTTTTGGCCTTCTGCTGAAAAGCAGTCTAAAATGAGTTACACCAAAATTCCTTGACGACGGAGAATATTTTGAAATATCTGTAGATATGAGGACTCATTGTTAACCCTTGAATCAGTTTTTTTTCTTCTGATTTAGAACTACAGTATTAACATTTCTTCCATAGTGGGGTGAAGGGGACTGGGAAGTTTGAATGAATGCAAGCACTCCTTCATGAATCTCATTTGCACACGGAAGGAAGTAAATCATTGATGTATCATCAGATGAACGTCAGCTTTTTTTTTATTAACTTCTTTTTTGGGGGATAAACTTCATTTCATTTGTGGGTTGATCACCTGAAGGTTTTGGTTCTTTTATGTAGAGATTTATTTTTATTTTGCTTGCTTGGAACCCCCCTTTTTCATACCTAGTTTTGAAAGCTTTTCTGTTCATTACCTCTGCAAATTTACCCTCATTTTAAGACTGCCTCCCAACCCCCTGCGGGTTTAGAGGGAAGAATTTACCCGATGCTCCCCAGCATGTCGTAAGAGGCGACTAACGGATTCTGTTTCTCCTTTTACCCTTGTTAAGTGTTTCTTGTATAGAATATAGTCAATTTTTGTAAAGATTTTAGTCAAGCAGTATGTAAGAAGTGTTAAGTCCTTTGTATTGGAAACTTGCATTCTCCCAGTAAGGTCATATATTGTACTACGTTGCAAGCCCCTGGAGCACATTTTTTATTAGTGCTTTTGTGAACAAGAAACAATTGACAAGTGGCTCTATCCCATCCCCCCCCCCCCCCCCCCCCCTTTCCCCGTCGCGATATAACCTTCGTGGTTGAAAACGACGTTAAACACCAAATAAAGAAAGAAAGAAAGACTCCCTCCTTTTTCAGACCTAGTTTTCAAAGCTTTTCTGTTCATTACCTCTGCAAATTTACCCCCATTTTAAGACTCCCTCCTTTTTAAGACCTGATTTTCGATTTTTGAAAGTCTGAAAAAGGGAGTTCCACTGTGTCAAGTGAATTTAAGTGTCAAGTGTTCTATTTTTTGGGTGGGTCAGGGTAGAAAGAGGGAGATGTCTGTTGAATTAGTGTAAAGTGTTCTCATTTTGGGTTCTTTTGCTTTACAGTGTATGTCTGCTGAATTACAGTAAAGTGTTCTTATTTTGTATGTCTGGTGAATTAGAGTAAAGTGTTCTTATTTTGTAAGTCTGCTGAATTACAGTAAAGTGTTATCAGGGATGGTCAAATCGTCCGCCCGATCGCCAGGGGCGAGTAAAACATTCGCCGGGCTAGTAAAGATCGCCAGGCAAATCGCCCGGCTGGCCAGTAAACGTTCTGGTCCAATGCAACACTTTTGGTTGTAAAATGGAGTTTTCATTAAAGCAACATAAACACTGCAGATGCAGCAACTGTGGTATGTTACCCGGGCCAGTGAAATTTCTGGGGGGCTAGTCACTTTCTGAGAGGGACTCGCCCGGTTGGCGAGTTAACATTTTGAGATTTGACCATCCCTGGTTCTTAGGCCCAAAAAAAAAATAGGTCAGTTTACGGTAACATAGGCCAAAAAAATAGGGTCGGTAGGTCGGGATTTTTTTTCTTCTTTTTTTTCTCCAAAAAACCATATATTTACGTTATTTTGCAAAAAAACCAAGATTTTTTTTTTCTTTTTTTTTTCCCCCAAATGCCAAAAAAAAAGTCTAGGGTCGGGCAAAAAAAATAGGGTCGGTCGGGTTACCGTAAACAGACCTATTTTTTTTTTGGCCTTATTATGTATGTCTGCTGAATTAGAGTAAAGTGTTCTTATTTTGTTTTGTTTTCCAGCCGTCACTTATGGCGGCTTTACGAGGCAAAATCCGTTCTTTGTCAGCAACCACTGCTATTTCTCATGTGTCATCTGTCTCTGTGGTAAATTGGAATGGTTTGACATTGTTGTGCATGCTGTTGGTGTTACTTACAGCTGCACCTTGAAACGTAGATGGAATTACAGTGGAACCTGCCTTGTAGGCCCGCCCAAAATCTCAGGTATTAGAAGGGAGGGATGATGGGCGCAGTGGCGTGTTGGTAAGACGTCGGCCTCCTCATCGGGAGGTCGTGAGTTCGAATCCCGGTTGCTGCCGCCTGGTGGGTTAAGAGTGGAGATTTTTCCGATCTCCCAGGTCAACTTATGTGCAGACCTGCTAGTGACTTAACCCCCTTCGTGTGTACACGCAAGCACAAGACCAAGACGGAAAAGATCCTGTAATCCATGTCAGAGTTCGGTGGGTTATAGAAACACGAAAATACCCAGCATGCCTCCCCCGAAATCGGCGTATGCTGCCTGAATGGCGGGGTAAAAACGGTCATACACGTGAAATTCCACTCGTGCCAAACACAGGAGTGAACGTGGGAGTCTAAGCCCATCAACGAAGAAGAAGAAGAAAGGAGGAAATCTTAACCCCTTCACTGCCACAGTATAACAGCATTTTGGTATTGCTGTGCGCCAGGGCAAGTTTCGCTTTCTTCGGTAGGTTCACTAATCTGTTCACTGCTCAATCATTTATTGAGATATCTCTTAGATCTTTGGCATGTGGTTTGCTTACACCCTTGGCTATTATCTGATAACATGATCATTGAACTTTGTTTGTGATTGTTATAGTGAAAATCGATATAATGACCATTTTTGTCAAAAATTACAGTTTCTAAACTTTTACACACACACTGCAGCACGTAAAACCGCAGAAAACACAGCTAAAACTGGTGTCAAACATCAGGTACTCACATTACAGCCCATAACAGTATTCTTCTGTGTGGTAATCCATAAATCACTTCTTGTAGAGCTTCCAGAACACTGTATCATTTGAAAACAGGTCTACGAGTTGATGTCCGACTTTCGGCCGCCATTTTGAATCTTATAGATCGGAAAAAACTTCTAAAAAGGTTTTCACCACCACGTGGTACTAACTTATCTGAACGGTCAATGGGAAAGAACTGTGTTTAACCCCGACAAGAAGTTGGACAGTGGTTACCTCCCCTGGTTTTCACAAATGTCCTGAAAAGTGCTGATGTAAATGCCACGTACCTAGTACGTGAATGGGCGTATGACAAACCAAACATGACCACGTACCTAGTACGTGCTGGGCAGTGAAGGGGTTAAAGGAGAGGTTCCACTGTACATCGACAGGAAGCATTTTGCGGTAGAGAAAAACATAGGGATCAACTGAATTTCGTCCGTTGAAATAAAAAAAAATCTACTTGATTACGATGATTTTCATCTTTATTTTATTTGGTTTGGTTTGTTGATTTTGATTGCATTTGATTTGAATGATGTTATTGCAGATTTTTTTAGTTTTGGTGTTTTTGTGTGCATTTTGACCTTTGTTTTTAGTTGAAGTTTGTTTTTGGATATCTGCATGGTTTCTTGTACTTTTTTAACATTCAGTTTCCTGTAGACTTTTGTATAACATCAGATAGTAGTGTCCTTGAATGCTTACATCCCCGACATGTAATGTAAATGGATTTTTTTTCTTCTTTTACATGCTAATTGTTTGCCTGTGTGTCATGTATTTGTCATTGTGTGTGTGTCAGTTTGTTTCGTTGTGAGTCTTTTGATTGAAAAAACAACTCCCCCCAAAAAATACCCGCAACAACAACTCACACACACACCTAAAAAAACAACCACAACAACCACATACACACATACACACACACACTCACACACACACACACACACACACACACACACATACACACAGAGACACACACACACAACCAAACAAACGTAATCAGTTAACACACAAATAAAACTATGATGATTGTCACCTGTATTTAAGACATTTCTTCTGTCAATCACGGACGTCATTTGGCTCCAGGTGGCTTAGTATTGTCTCATTAAAAAAAATTGCATCTTGAGAAGTTTGCTGCGGCAATGGATATGACTACAGACCTTCTGTGGTCTAGACGGTGGCATGAAAAGATGTTAAATTTTCACGTTCTTTGAGCATTTTGCCATTTTTCTACAGTCAAACCTGTCTTTAACGTCCAAATTGCATCTTGAGAAGTTTGCTGCGGCAATGGATATGACTACAGACCTTATGTAGTCTAGACGGTAGCATGAAAAGGTGTTAAATTTTCACGTTCTTTGAGCATTTTGCCATTTACTACAGTCAAACCTGTCTTTAACGGCCACCAAAAATACTGACCACTAGTGGTCATTATAGACGGGTTGTCACAGACCTGGGAACCTGTATGATTTCGCCGTATTTTGTACGCATGATTGTCGAAAATACGATCAGTACGGTCAGTGGGAAAACAATACGACGAGAAAAATTCCTAGACTACTTTTCTTTACAAGCCCATCCCGAAGCTGATCCAGTTTTTGACACATGATTACAGTTTTTGTCAGTAAACATTGAAAAAAGCATTTGTTTTAAATGTATAGGTACACGTAATTAACGGTGTGACGGACGCGTGTGAAGCATGTTTTAATCATGGATGTTCAAATGTTGTGTGGGGTACGCTCATGTTTCTGAAAATACACCAAGTTTACTTGAGAATACTCCAAGTGCAAAACGGGTGTTCCCAGGCCTGTTGTCAACTATAGGAAGGTAAATTAAATTGAAAAAACTTAACAGGGATCCTTTGCGGGGGTCATTATGGACAGGTGGTGATTTTAGAGAGGTGGTCGTTTAAGGCAGGTTTTACTGTATTTGCATTGAATGTGGTATAGAGATGACAGTTCATAGGGGTTAACCCAGTAATTCTAGCGAACTTATGCCATTGACCCTGCTTTTGTATTGGTTCTAACAAACTGGTAAAGTAGTTTAAAAAAAAAAAAAAAATTTAGGGTATGAAACATATTATTTATAATCCTTTCATATTGAAGTGCTTATTCAATTTATTCTGCTTTTACTTTGGTAGCTACAAACAGTGGTAAAGCAGTTACAAATTGCATTTTATTTCAATAAATATATGATAAAAGACATTAAATTTAAGAATATTGCAGTCAATATAACACTTACCTCGACAGTACTATTCTTGCACATTATCTATTATAGGCCGAAAAAATTGGACAAAACGCTGCGTGGGTACAATTATCTCCCATAACCATGCGCCACCGTGGATCCCAAGCACTGTCTGAGTGCTTCCCCCTTACAGGATGTAGGTGGCGCGTCCTCTTTCTTTTTTCGCGCGTGACAGTAGGCTGTGTTTCTGCTGCGCTCCCGGATTATTTTGGATTCTAGAGTCTTCTTTTCTGTGTGGATTACCACCTGTTGGATTTTTGTGTGTTATTCCACTTCTGGCTTGAGGCTACGTTGTTTTTCTTCCAACTTGTGCCTCCGTTGTTGTGTGGCGGACTCGGCGTGCCTACCGTCCTACTTCGTGGTGACCGGTCGTCTGCTTCTCGTTTCGCCTCATTCACTTGAGTATTGACCTAATTTTCTTTGAATTTTGTTAATTCTCGATTTTTTAAGGGTACGTACAGGGCGAGGTAGGATGTCTCGTCTTGTTTTGGGCTCTGGTTCTACGGAACCAGAGTCTGCCGGGGGCAACCCTTCTCCGGGCGCACAGCGTCATGTTTTGCGCACGGACAGGGGGACCTATACAGTATATTGGGTAGCAGTTTTTTACCCTTAGGCTGGTTGTCGCGCTACTTTACGTATACTGTCTCCTGGTTGTCACGACATATGTCGCGCTCCTGGCTCAGTCTGTTTGGTCGGTTTCCGATTACCTCCCATGGATGCGAAAACCTATGACCGTTTTTCTTTATTTTTCTCTCTGTTAATTCACCATGCAGTGGCTATGTAACATGTGTTACAGAATTGCACCAGTGTAAGGGTTAATAAAGTTGCCCTATTTTTAGGCAGATCTCTCGAAGCCGTGCTTGCTAAGGTGGATTTATTGCTCTCGCCTATTGTGCAAGTCGGCTTATTCTTGTCATTACTGTGGTAGACTGTGGTAGATTATGAACGTGTTCTTTATGCGGTAATATCTTTCTTTATAATTCTTTGTTGGTCGTTTAATGTGATTGGTTGCAGCAAGGGTGCCATTGCTGTGCTAGCTATGCTTGGTATTCTTTATGTGGTTGTATCTTTCATAGGGACACATCAACGGGTTACAAAACCGGCACGGTGGCCTGGTGGTAAGGTGTCCGCTCCGTGATCGGGAGGTCGTGGGTTCGAACCCCGGCCGGGTCATACCTAAGACTATAAAATTGGCAATCTAGTGGCTGCTCCGCCTGGCGTCTGGCATTATGGGGTTAGTGCTAGGACTGGTTGGTCCGGTATCAGAATAATGTGACTGGGTAAGACATGAAGCCTGTGCTGCGACTTCTGTCTTGTGTGTGGCGCACGTTAAATGTCAAAGCAGCACCGCCCTGATATGGCCCTTCGTGGTCGGCTGGGCGTTAAGCAAACAAACAGACAAACGGGTTACAATGGTCTTACATTTTGGTTTCACTGTTGCAGCCACGGTGTCAGTGTGCTCGGTGCCTTTGATTGGGTTGTGTTTTTCACATGAAAATGTCAGCTGGTTTATTATTCTCTGCTGATCTTACAGTGTAATTTTGATTGAAATTTGTTTGATTTGATTTGATTGAAATTTGATTGTTGCAGCACGAGAGCCTGGAAGAAAAGATGTTGAAGGCGTATGACAAGTTTGACATCAAACTACAGCGCATTCAGCTGCTTTTTGCACACCCTGGTAAGCACACTTACGCACACACACACTGGAACACATGTTTTCATGCATACACAAATGCAATCATTATCAAGTTACAAGCAGGTTTCTGATGAATCTTTCTTGTTATTTGATTGTCATGTGATTGTGTAAACAGGTGACAACTGGCAGGCGGCGCGGGATGCTGGCGACTCGGAGCTTCACATTCTCTCGCCCATCTCAATTCTCATGGACCTTCACAAGTGTATCTTCGACAAGGATCCGCGCATGGCCCGGTAAGTCTGCCGCCATTTTCTACTGTTTCTTTTGAATACATCACCTCAATTTAAATAATAGGAGTTACGTTACTTGCAATAGACTGAGAAGCGCCCCTTGTATACCAGATTGTAAACAAGGTCGCTTACTTTCGATTTTTGTCCTGTTTGTTAGGCCAAAAAAAGAAAAAAAAGTCTGTTTACGGTATCCCGACCGACCCTATTTTTTTTTACATTTGGGGGAACAAAATACAAAATAAAAAAATCTTTGTTTTTTGGCAAAATAACTTAAAAATATGATTTTTTTGGGGGGGGGGGGGGAACATAAAATCCCGACCTACCGACCCTATTTTTTTGGCCTATGTTACCGTAAACAGACTTTTTTTGTGTTGGCCTTAGCATTCTGTACTGCAAGTCTGCTGCCGTCTCTTGCTTTCTCTTTTTGTCTGTTAAAAGCTTTTTCATATGTATCAGTGGTGGGACTTTTCCGCGGATTTCCGCGGACACAACTTACGAATTCCGCTGGAGTAGTCTATTTTTCCCCGTCCCATTTCATCACAGTATCTATAACTTGTTGACTGAATGATATGGAGAGAAGTGAAGATGGAACAGAACACTGGAGGCTTGAGAGTTAAATTGTGCTGACTGAAAACTCCTGATAACTAATAGTAATTTTGAGCTTCAATGCATTGGGGCGTCACTTGGATCATACTATTGCCAGTATTGGATTATGGATACATGGTTCATTACGTAAGTATGCACCATTACAATGTTACCATGGTTGTGTGAAAGTGTTTTTTTTTTTTGGGGGGGGGGGGGGGGGGTGGGGTGGGGAGTGTGGAGAATGTCTTTTTTACCCGATCCAAACGAGTTGAATTTTAGTCTCAGAATGCACCAGAATATTGCACAGATTTTAATGTACCATTAAAAAAAAAATCGGGGGAGCATGCCCCAGAACCCCCCAAGGAAAAAGGGATTTCCTCTTTTTTCATCACAAGAGAGTCCCAACCCTGTGTATACACAAGTGTATCCTTGACAAAAATCTGCGCATGGCCCCCTGTAATTTTGCCGCCATTTTCTACTTTCCTGTTAGCTTTCTGTACTGTAAGTCTGCTGCCGTCTTTTTCTTTTTCTTTCTGTCTGTCAGAAACTTTATCATATACACAAGTGTATCAGTGACAAGGGTCCGCACATGGCCCGGTAAATCTGCCGCTTTTTAAAAAAAAAATTTGTCCTGTCTGTTAGCTTTCTTTCAAGTATTTTGCGTTCTCTTCATGTCTGTTAGAATCTATCATTTACACAAAAATCCGCACATGGCCCGGTAAAAGCCTATTTTCTCTTTTATTCACTTCTTGGATTTGTCACATATGAACATTGTTTTTTGTTACCCAGCTTGTTATGAATGAAAACTCGTGGACATGATGATAGTTACTCTTATCTTGCAGGATGAAGGTGTCGGGTGAGCTCCCCAACATCAACGTCACTTTGTCGGACGTCAGGATGCAAGAGATTCTCGGCCTTGTCAGTAGCATCCCCTTCCCAGAATCCCCTCCTGAGGAAGAAGAGGAGGACCCTTTCAAGGTGTGTGTGGTGCGTGAGAGAGTGGGGGGGGGGGGGGTGAGGTGTGGTGTCTGTGTGAAGGAGAAGGGAGGTGTGTGGGTGTGTGTCTATCTGTGATACAAATAGAGTGTCAGAGAGAGAAGATTGATGGTTTGTAGAGAAGATTGATGGTTTGTATGTTTGACTCAGCTTTGTGCTTGTGTGTGTGAGAGATACTTTCTCTGTCTGTGTGAAGGAGAAGGGAGGTGTGTAATTCCCTGCATGGGTGTGTCTATCTGTGATACAAATAGAGGGACAGAGAGAGAAGATTGATGGTTTGTAGAGAGAGAGAGAGAGAGAGAGAAAAAGAGAGAGAGACAGAGAGAGAGAGACAGAGACAGAGAGACAGACAGAGAGACAGAGAGAGAGAGAGATAGAGAGACAGAGAGAGACAGAGAGAGAGAGAGACAGAGTGAGAGACACAGAGAGAGAGAGAGAGAGAGAGACAGAGAGAGTCAGAGAGAGAGAGAGAGGGTTGAAGAGTGATGTTGGTGTGTTTTGGGAGAGAGCACGTGCGTATGTCTGTCTTTGTGAAAATGTGAGGCCATATCTATTTTATTCGTGCTTGGATGCATGAAATGATTGAAAAAACAAACCTTGAGGGGCCTATGGTCTTCTTTCCTTTTTGCGGGAGCCCTTCCGTCCCTCAGGCAATACAGTGGATGGAACCCCCCTTTTAAGACCTCGAACAATCTGAGAAAATCAGGTCTTAAAAAGCACGGAGTCTTAAAATGGGGGTACATTTACAGAGGTTTTGAACAGAAAGTCTGAGAAAACAGGTTCTTATAAGGGAAGGAGTCTTACATTGGGGGGTCTTAAAAGGGGGGTTCAACTGTACAGTTTTGACAATGCTTGTTGCAGGGCCTCAGCGATCTGCGTCCTCAAGAGATAAATCCGAATCGTGTCCTGAGCTCGGCTGCGATGTTGGCCGCGGAGGTAGGGAAGATTTGAAAGCCTGACTTTTCATCTTGTCTGTCCAGCAAACTGTTACTTATGTATGTGTCCCACTCTCCTGGTTTTACGGCTTGGATGTTGTCTTCATTGTATGGTTTGAGAAACCGGCACGGTTGGCCTAGTGGTAAGGCGTCCGCCCCGTGATCGGGAGGTCGTGGGTTCGAACCCCGGCCGGGTCATACCTAAGACTTTAAAATTGGCAATCTAGCGGCTGCTCCGCCTGGCGTCTGGCATTATGGGGTTAGTGCTAGGACTGGTTGGTCCGGTGTCAGAATAATGTGACTGGGTGAGACATGAAGCCTGTGCTGCGACTTCTGTCTTGTGTGTGGCGCACGTTATATGTCAAAGCAGCACCGCCCTGATATGGCCCTTCGTGGTCGGCTGGGCGTTAAGCAAACAAACCAACAAACAAACAAACAAAAAACTTCTTTCTTTCTCTTGTCTCCCAAGCTCGCCCCCTCCCCTCCTTTATACCTCGCTTCACTTCACCAGAGAACATTAAGAAAGAATGTTAATCCTGTTCTATGGGATGAAAGTTCTTTGGCCCTTGTGACGTATGACTGCAGTGCAGGTTTTATTCCTCAGAGCTGCTAACTACTAAACTTTCGACGAAGCATGCTACGTTTTAAGAGCAATTGCTTTGCTGTTACGCCAAGGTTAAGATTGTTAAACTCAAACAACTAATCACTATCATGTTTGCTCTTTCTTGTGAGCCCTGATACTCATTTCTGACTCTCACTTTGTGTAGCGGTCAAAATATGAAAGAAGTTCCACACTGAAATTGAAAAGTGGCACTGCAGCCACCCTCAAATGGACATTTCATGTTCCTACATTTGGATGGAACATTCTTAAAAATGTCTATTCTTGTGCAAGATGGCATAAATGTGGATATTGGAATAAATTCAAAAAAACTTAAAACGCCATTAACCTACGCTGAAAATTCCAAATAATTGTAAATTGCTTCAATTGAGGCTTCACAAGGATTAGCAGGTCTGTTAAATCCTGTTGAATGTGATGAAAGTTCTTTGGCCTTGTGACCTTTGACTGCAGCGGGGAATTAGCTCAGTCGGTAACGGCGCTCCCAGGCTTCAAAACCCGTTGTCGTTATTGGTGTGGGTATGATCCCCACGTTCGGCGAGGGATTTATTTCCCAGAGTCAACTTTGTGCAGACTCTCCGCGGTGTACGAACACCCCCGTGTGTACGCATGCGCACGATAAAGAACCCAAGTTCACAGCGAAAGCCTCAGGGCTTGGAAACATCCATACAGGCATGCTAGGAAAAAAAAAAAAGGGTAGCGCCGTATACTGTATAGCAGCTTGCTTTTCCCCAGGGAGAAAGCAGCCCGAATTTCCATGAGGGTAACCTCACAGGACTTCTTCTTCTTCTTCTTCTTCACGTTCGTGAGGAAATCCCTTTGCAGGGCAACTATATGAATCTTATCCTTATCCAGTGCAGGTTTATTCCCTTGTCATATTCTGTTGCAGCAGAAGGGGAGCAGTAGTCAGAACAAGATGCAGAGAACAACGTCCATGGAGTACGTCAACTTCACTGACATGGAGCTCCTCTTTGAGATCAAGGAGGTACATCTTCACAATTTATCTACTCAGTGGAACCCCCCCTTTAAGACCTATAATAGGGACATCCAGATTCAACCTTCGTCAGACGAACATTCGTCGGTGGTGGGGATTTCCTCTCTATTTTTGAGTCACTTGAGAAAAAGTGACTCTATGTAATCGGTCAGTGTTAGTCTGTCCGGCCGTCCGGCCGGCCGTCCGGCCGGCCGTCCGGCCGGCCGTCCGTAGACACCACCTTAACGTTGGACTTTTCTCGGAAACTATCAAAGCGATCGGGCTCATATTTTGTTTAGTCGTGACCTCCAATGACCTCTACACTTTAACGATGGTTTCGTTGACCTTTGACCTTTTTCAAGGTCACAGGTCAGCGTCAAAGGAAAAATTAGACATTTTATATCTTTGACAAACTTTTCTCGGAAACTATCAAAGCGATCGGGCTCATATTTTGTTTAGTCGTGACCTCCAATGACCTCTACACTTTAACGATGGTTTCGTTGACCTTTGACCTTTTTCAAGGTCACAGGTCAGCGTCAAAGGAAAAATTAGACATTTTATATCTTTGACAAAGTTCATCGGATGTGATTGAAACTTTGTAGGATTATTCTTTACATCAAAGTATTTACATCTGTAGCCTTTTACGAACGTTATCAGAAAAACAAGGGAGATAACTAGCCTTTTCTGTTCGGCAACACACAACTTAACGTTGGGCTTTTCTCGGAAACTATAAAAGTGACCGGGCTCAAATTTTATGTGAACGTGACTCATTGTGTTGTGAATAGCAATTTCTTCCTGTCCATCTGATGCCTCATATAATATTCAGAACTGCGAAAGTGACTCGATCGAGCGTTTGCTCTTCTTGTTAACTTTGTGCCTCAATGCGCATGCGCTTGGTTTTTCGCGCCCACCACTGCTTGCCGAAGACCGGGATCTGCGTGGTGAAAAAGGCGTGTTTGACGAACCTCAATCAGCAATCTTCGCGAGTACTTTTAGTCCTTTTCATAATGTTAAAAATATGTTTTATGTGCGCAGTGTCAAAGTTTAATATCTTTACGACGCTTCTGTGGACTGTGCATCTGTAAACTGTTCATTTTGGAGGCCTAGTGCATGAACACGGATACCCACACAAAACCAAGTAGTTCTAAATGGGTAGCGCGACTCTTGTTGTTACCCTCCGCGGGTTAGGGAGAAGAATTTACCCGATGCTCCCCAGCATGTCGTAAGAGGCGACTAACGGATTCTGTTTCTCTTTTTACCCTTGTTAAGTGTTTCTTGTATGGAATATAGTCAATTTTTGTAAAGATTTTAGTCAAGCAGTATGTAAGAAATGTTAAGTCCTTTGTACTGGAAACTTGCATTCTCCCATTAAGGTAATACATTGTACTACGTTGCAAGCCCCTGGAGCAATTTTTTGATTAGTGCTTTTGTGAACAAGAAACAATTAACAAGTGGCTCTATCCCATCTCCCCCCTTCCCCCGTCGCGATATAACCTTGAATGGTTGAAAACGATGTTAAACACCAAATAAAGAAAGAAAGAAAGAAAGAAACGACCTCTAAAAACTTTGGAAAATCGGGTCTTAACACTTTCGTGACGGGATGCGACTATATTAGTAATAGCGCTGCAACGCCCACGGACGGGAAGCGACTATTTTAGTATTAGACATACAAGGTACACGACTCGTGATTGCTTCCCGGTTTTTGAAGCTTGCAAATAAATTGAGTTGTTTCCCTTGATACACTTGGCGTCCCCTTCTGCCATTTGCAAATCCGCCTGATTTGTGTGCGTTTTTGAGGAAAAAAAATGAATCAAAGGCGAGCCTTGTCTCGGGAGGAGATTCTTCGGATGTTGGACCTAGAGGATCCCGTAGAGCATGATTCGGACGTATCGTTTTCGCCTCACGAAAGCGATACAAGCAGTGAAAGTGAGGAAGAAACAGTCCCGTTGTTGCTAGTACGAGTCGGCAAACTACACGTGGTTGGCGGTGATACTGCTAGACGAACATGTATCTCGGAATCGTGCAGGAGCTATGGGGGCGTGGCAGCACTGATAACAATGGATGGCTGGAGCCTTCAAATCCTTTTGGAATTGTTCATAGGTGTACAGTTGGTACTTTGTTGTGAAAATGTGACTTATATTCAATATGGATTACCTAGACATCATTTGGTGAGTGTTAGATCTACAGTTTTGTTTCATTTGAGTCAGGATGCTGTGAGTGAATGCGTGATTTGCTTGTTTTTTTCTTTGTACTGTCTCCTTATTTCTGTGTACAATGTTAACAATATTTCAGCTAATTCATAGGTTTTACACCTTGTTTGGTTATAACATTATTTATAATACTTTCTGTTAAAAAATAACTTTTAAAAAAAGCAGTAGAAAATAAAACACACACAAAAAAACGTTAAAAAACACAAATTATCCCCCTTTCACCCCCCTTTCACCCCCCTTTGCTAAAACAAATCGCGTGACAAACTTATAAATAGCACGACTGAACTGGGCATCCATTTTTGAATTAGTACACACAATTTGGTGGTGATTGGACTTAATTCAAGCTTGCTAGACAGATTTCTTTACAGTTACTGATTTTTGGGAAGTTTCTTGGTGGCAAGCTTGGGCAGGCAGGACGTAAACGCCGTGGCAGTGCTAGTCACAATAGTGTTAAGGGGAGGTGGGCCAGTGCACTACCTTTTTTTTAA
Organism: Littorina saxatilis; assembly: GCF_037325665.1. Taxonomy (NCBI): domain Eukaryota; kingdom Metazoa; phylum Mollusca; class Gastropoda; order Littorinimorpha; family Littorinidae; genus Littorina; species Littorina saxatilis. The sequence continues at coordinate 30,828,360 of NC_090260.1, read as the reverse complement.
TTTTGAATGTTTTATTGTGTCTGAATGTTATTTTATGAAAGAAATGAACAAATGATGACAAAGAATAGTCACTTTTTGTATTTTCGGTTGCTGGTTTTTGTTTTACGCGACAAAAACAGTCAAAATACAGACAAAAGTGGAGTACAGGAGATACACGGATTTTCATCAGATGTGATTGTCACACTTCTAATTATTGTTTTATTTTATCCTTCTGGGTATGCTCTAGGGGATTACGAAGCAGATCTTGTTTATTATATTTATATTTGGAGTTAGGAACACTTCTTTGTTACAACTGTCAAACTTTAGGGTAACGCTTGCGAAATTATTTTTTGAAATAATCTGGATATGACTATAATAAAATTTCAGCAAAATCCCTTCGTAATCCCCCAGAATGTTATATTCTGCACAAACTACAAAAGAAAATATTGCTCTAGCTAAATTACAGCCAGAGAAATCGCGTAACCCAAGACGTAACCGTAGGCAAAATGGCTGAACTGAGAAAAACGACATTGAAGATTGAACACCACAGAAACACTATTGAAACAGACATACAAGGACAAAACTGTGTTATGAATGAACAGCTTAGTTTATTTGAATTGCAAACTACTTAGCCTTTAGCACGCCAGCAGAGAATTTATGCGTCCATCCCTTCTTTCCCTCTGTCAACCAGCATGGGGATACTGCCCCAGCGCTAAACGTGTATCAATGACCCGATTCTCGTTTGTATTTGCATGCGAGAATAACGGTATTTTTAACGGTAACTTACTTGAGCCAGAACGAGGCTTATTTCCTTCCGTTATCTCGTCGATTTGTTGGTTTCCTCGAAGTTTTCTGCTTTTGTTTTTACATCGATACAGTACTTTGGTGCTTCGACAAGCAAGATGGAGGATGATGAGTTTGAAACTTTCGTTTGAGTTGTTTTTTGACAACAAATCGTACGTGGAATCTGAACGATTTAGTCAGGAAGCTCTTCGCAATGAACTGTGTATCGCGGTGAAGAAAATGACACAGTTCGTCAAGACAGTGACGGAATTTACGAAAGTGCAGATTGATACAAACAGTTGCTGATCCAGTTTCGTTCGTGAAATGGCAGGCCCACCAAACATTACCGATAATCTGACTGATGTTGGATACTTTCTCCTGTTTTTGTTTTTTTTGCGTAGCAAATGCTCAACTTGCTTGTCGAGGAGATACTGCACAGAAACTGACTAAAATTCAGCGCAAAGCAAGCCAGTGCTGAGACGTAAAAGTGTGCTGCATGGCGTGTTCGGAAATGGCGACCTGTGGATCTGCGTGGAGATCAAAGCTTTCCTCTGTATCGGAAACACCGGCAGAATCCAAACTTTGGCCTAGTAAAAGCGGAACTACTTGTTGTTGCTAACCGAACTAATAAAGACATTGTCCTCTTTCTTATTTCGAGCCATTGTTATCGTATCAAAGGTTGTTTCTCAAGGAAAAATTCGCTTTCGGTTGTCACCGATCGTTTGATGTGTAACCAGGATGTTGTAAAACCGAGTGAACTTCGGGTGTTCCCGTCATGGCCGAGAGTCTCTTCGGTAGTTTCCGTATGCAAAATTCGTAAGCTGAGCATGCGCACTCACAAAGTAAACTGGTTCCCGATTTCGGTTTATGAAACGAACCAATGGATGTCGAGTACTTTCCAAATAAGGACATTTCCGTTCGATTACGATTGCTGCCTTTGCAACGGACTAGTGGCTGAGTGAATGGAACATTCATCAAAACACTGATGTCATGTTATAGGTCAAGAGCTGCTGCGCAGTTTCGTATGTCGTGAATGCACTGTTTTGCTGAGGACAAAGCCGTAACTAGCCTTTGAAATGAGACATTTTTTGGCGGGGGAATATCGACTACAGAAGACAATCAATGCCACACATGTTCACATTTTGTCTTTATTGACAGATAAATAGGACACTTTTGACAAAAACACCGACACACATGGATGATAGGTATGTTATGGAAACATAATCTGCTAAAATACCCAAAACAGTGTTTTGAACGATTTGGTCAATTTTGCACTGGCCCACCTGCCCTTAAAAGGGAGGGGATCTTTAAAGGGGGGTAATTTCACAGGGGCTGTGAACAGAGAGTCAGAAAAAACAAGGTCTTAAAAAGGAGGGAGTCTTAAATTGGGGGGGTCTTAAAAAGTTTTTTTGTTTTTTTACTGTATATATGGGTTATTCTCCAAAGCTGTGTACCATTTTTTGACATGAATTTTCACAATTTCAGTCCTTGAAATTTATATGACGTATATTAAATGGCAAGTTGAATGATTTCTCTTTACTTTTTTCAGTATTACTCCAGTTAGATACAGACCTGCACAAAAAAACCATAGTACCTTTATATGTTTTTGTCTTCTTTTGTTTAATTGTTAGTGTTCAAATCCATGTCTCAACCTGTGGTTTCCATGTTATGAAGGTTATGTACTTTAAAACCCTTGTAAATTGCCGAACGTAGACAAACAAAATATGCAAGTATTTCTTATTCTTTCTTTGCAGGCCAAGGATATAAAGTCAACCAGTATTTATTAATGAAATCTATTTGTATTGTTAAAATGTCTCGGTTAAGTAATGAAATGTCACCTTCGTAACACACCGGCACGGTTGGCCTAGTGGTAAGGCATCCGCCCCGTGATCGGGAGGTCGTGGGTTCGAACCCCGGCCGGGTCATACCTAAGACTCTAAAATTGGCAATCTAGTGGCTGCTCCGCATTATGGGGTTAGTGCTAGGACTGGTTGGTCCGGTGTCAGAATAATGTGACTGGGTGAGACATGAAGCCTGTGCTGCGACTTCTGTCTTGTGTGTAGCGCACGTTATATGTCAAAGCAGCACCGCCCTGATATGGCTCATCGTGGTCGGCTGGGTGTTAAGCAAACAAACAAACAAACAAACAAACCTTCGTAACACGGTTTCCACTGGTACACAGCTCACGAGAATAACCCATATGCTTTTAGTTTAGTAGCAGCCTTTACATGGTAACAATGTGCTGAACCTTGACTAAATTCCATGTGCTTTCCATGACAGGTGAACCTGTCCATCAGGCAGAAGGACCAAGAGAAGGAGATACCTTTCATGAGGCTGCAGGTGAAGTCCATCGGCACCTGTATCAAGATGCGCACCTTTGACATGATGGCCGACGCTTACCTGGGCAGCATCTGCGTGCAGCACCTCAAGTACCAGCGTGAGTATTTATTCCTCTGTTCTGGTAGCCTACTACAGTGGTACCTGCGATGAACGGACACCCTTGGGACCAGCCAAGACAAGAGCAGGTGTCCTTTTAAGGGAGGGTCCACACATCGTAGGTACTGCTGTAGTATCAAATCATGTCTCTCATTGACCACTGTTACCCCCCGCGGGTTAGGGGGAAGGATTTACCCCTCCCTGGTCCCCCCGCGGGTTAGGGGGAAGAATTTACCCGATGCACCCCAGCATGTCGTAAGAGGCGACTAACGGATTCTGTTTCTCCTTTTTGACTCGCATGCGAAGCAAAAGTGAGTCTATGTACTCTCCCGAGTCGTCCGTCCGTCCGGAAAACTTTAACGTTGGATATTTCTTGGACACTATTCAGTCTATCAGTACCAAATTTGGCAGGATGGTGTATGATGACAAGGCCCCAAAAAACATACATAGCATCTTGACCTTGCTTCAAGGTCAAGGTCGCAGGGGCCATAAATGTTGTCTAAAAAACAGCTATTTTTCCCATTTTCTCTGAAGTTTTTGAGATTGAATACCTCACCTATATATGATATATAGGGCAAAGTAAGCCCCATCTTTTGATACCAGTTTGGTTTACCTTGCTTCAAGGTCAAGGTCACAGGAGCTCTTCAAAGTTGGATTGTATACATATTTTGAAGTGACCTTGACCCTGAACTATGGAAGATAACTGTTTCAAACTTAAAAATTATGTGGGGCACATGTTATGCTTTCATCATGAGACACATTTGGTCACATATGATCAAGGTCAAGGTCACTTTGACCCTTATGAAATGTGACCAAAATAAGGTAGTGAACCACTAAAAGTGACCATATCTCATGGTAGAAAGAGCCAATAAGCACCATTGTACTTCCTATGTCTTGAATTAACAGCTTTGTGTTGCATGACCTTGGATGACCTTGACCTTGTCATGGTCACATGTATTTTGGTAGGAAAAAATTAAAATATGTAAAGCAGTTCTTAGTGTATGTCATTGCTAGGTTTAGTTATTTGACCTTGACCCTGAAGGTCAAGGTCATGTAAAGGTCAAGGTCAAGCATGTGAGTCGTATGGGCTTTGCCCTTCTTGTTACCCTTGTTAAGTGTTTCTTGTATAGAATATAGTCAATGTTTGTAAAGATTTTAGTCAAGCAGTATGTAAGAAATGTTAAGTCCTTTGTACTGGAAACTTGCATTCTCCCAGTAAGGTAATATATTGTACTACGTTGCAAGCCCCTGGAGCAATTTTTTGATTAGTGCTTTTGTGAACAAGAAACAATTAACAAGTGGCTCTATCCCATCACCCCCCCTTTCCCCGTCGCGATATAACCTTCGTGGTTGAAAACGACGTTAAACACCAAATAAAGAAAGAAAGAATTGACCACTGTTGCCTCTCCGGCGTTCAACCTGAATTTCATCATCTGTTGTGTTATGGTACGAAATGCAGGAATGAAAAATGCTTTTCCAAATTCAGCGATTGACTCTAAAGTGCAAGAACAAGATATCAATAAAAATGTACTCGCCAGAAAACAGCAACATGAGTACATAAACGACTTCACTGACGAAGACGAAAAGTCGAAACTAGTTCATGTTTATGTATTCCATGTTGCTGTTTTCTGGTGAGTGCATTATTATTGTTATCTTTAGGTCGTGGGTTCGAACCCCGGCCGGGTCATACCTTAGACTTTAAAATTGGCAATCTAGTGGCTGCTCCGCCTGGTGTCTGGCATTATGGGGTTAGTGCTAGGACTGGTTGGTCCGGTGTCAGAATAATGTGACTGGGTGAGACATGAAGCCTGTGCTGCGACTTCCGTCTTGTGTGTGGCACACGTTATATGTCAAAGCAGCACCGCCCTGATATGGCCCTTCGTGGTCGGCTGGGCGTTAAGCAAACAAACAAAAAAAAATTGTTATCTTTCCTCTCACCTGCAGTCCTTTGTTCCATTTTTTCTAAAGTACAATGTTTGGCACTAAGTGGTATATAGCCACACTAACCCAATTTTAGCCCTGCAAACCTAATAAACTTTGTTGGTTTTTTTAAACATCAAAATCCAACCACTTGACCTACATACTTGAAACTTTGTGAAATTATTATTCCACATCTCAAACTAATGTATGCCAAATATGACGTAATTCGCTGAATAAATGTGGGAGTTATAAGCATTTTAAGACACCCTCCTTTTTACATTTATTCAAGTTATGACTAAATGTTTTAACATAGAGGGGGGAATCGAGACGAGGGTCGTGGTGTATGTATGTGTTTGTGTGTGTGTGTGTGTGTGTGTCTGTCTGTCTGTCTGTGCGTGTGTGTGTGTAGAGCGATTCAGACTAAACTACTGGACCGATCTTTATGACATTTTACATGAGAGTTCCTGGGAATGATATCACCGGACGTTTTCGATAAATGTCTTTGATGACGTCATATCCGGCTTTTTGTAAAAGTTGAGGCGGCACTGTCACACCCTCATTTTTCAATCAAATTGATTGAAATTTTGGCCAAGCAATCTTCGACGAAGGCCGGACTTCGGTATTGCATTTCAGCTTGGTGGCTTACAAATTAATTGATGACTTTGCTTATTACAAAATCTGAAAATTGTGAGAAAAAAAAATAATTATAAAACGATCCAAATTTACGTTCATCTTATTCTTCATCATTTCCTGATTCCAAAAACATATAAATATGTTATATTTGGATTAAAAACAAGCTCTGAAAATTAAAAATATAAAAATTATGATCAAAATTAAATTTTCGAAATCAATTTAAAAACACTTTCATCTTATTCCTTGTTGGTTCCTGATTCCAAAAACATATAGATATGATTGTTTGGATTAAAAACACGCTCATAAAGTTAAAACAAAGAGAGGTACAGAAAAGCGTGCTATCCTTCTCAGCACAACTACTACCCCGCTCTTCTTGTCAATTTCACTGCCTTTGCCACGAGCGGTAGACTGACGATGCTACGAGTATACTGTCTTGCTGAAAAATTGCATTGCGTTCAGTTTCATTCTGTGAGTTCGACAGCTTGACTAAATGTGACCCTCCACCACGAAATGAGTCGCATGTCACCTCGCGCGGTTCTGCGCTAGGCTTAATATAAGGGGGTGGGGGGGGTTCACTGAAGTATGCTTGACAACAAAATTAATGGTGTTTGTTCTTGTTTCTTGCGTTCTCTGTCACTTTTAAGACTCCCTCCTTTTTCAGAACTGATTTTTTTTCAGATTTTTAAGCGTGGATTTCACTGTAGTATGCTCAGACAACAAGATTAATGGTGTTTCCTCTTGTTTCTTGCATTCTCTGTCACTGCTGCTGTCCCCTTGATGACGTTCAGTGTCCAAAAATGTGAGCCGACAGCTGAAGAGTGTTGGAGGTAAGTGGAGAGTCGCATTGTTTTTATTTTCATTACTTTTCTTCTTCTTCTGCATTCGTGGACTGAAACTCCCACGTACACTCATGTTTTAGCACGAGAGGAATTTTACGTAGGATCTTTTCCATGCGCACTTGGTCTTGTGCTTGCATGTACACACGAAGGGGGATAAGTCACTAGCAGGTCTGCACATAAGTTGACCTGGGAGATCGGAAAAATCTCCACACTTAACTCTTTCAACACGTCCACCCTATGACATGACTATACACTCAGAACGCCTGAGCCAAAGCATATAAATAGCCTGCTGACAACCAAAATTGGGACATTTTGAAAAAAATATTGTATTTTGAAAAAAATATTGTAAAAAAACTAGTACATGTGGAGATTTACTTTTTGCACACAATTAAAGAAAGATCTTTCATTGTTTCAGAAATGTACTTTGTATTTGTCAAAAGGCTTGTTGTGTTTGTGTGGTATGCTATTGAAAATGTCAATAAATAGCCTGCTGACAACAAAAATTGGAAAATTTTGAAAAAAATATTGTATTTTGAAAAAAATATTGTAAAAAAACTAGTACATGTGGAGACTTACTTTTTGCACACAATTAAAGAAAGATCTTTCATTGTTTCAGAAATGTACTTTGTATTTGTCAAAAGGCTTGTTGTGTTTGTGTGGTATGCTATTGAAAATGTCAACAATTTAAATAAAAAAAAGTCCATAGGCACCACATAAATACTACAGACATGTTTGAAAATATGCACAAAATGTTGTTAGTGAATACTCAAAAAAGAATTTACTAACCTGAATGAGACAATGAGATGACTGGGTGATGACTATGATGAATATATCCATGTAGAAGAAAAGAAACACTTGCTGTCACAGTATTTACAGTGCCACACTTGGAAGCACAGCTCAACGCAAAACGCCACACCACATTCCAGGCACCAGAATCGAGTCCCATTGCGTTGGGTTTTATCCATAGAAGAAAAGAAACACTTGCTGTCACAGTATTTACAGTTTTTGTATAAATGACTTGTTTAGAACTCGGTTTATGCACGGAGAACATCCTTCTTTGTGTGCCACACTTCGAAGCACGGCTCAACACAAAGCGCCACAGCCATGTGGCCACAGAACATTCCCGGCACCAGAATCGCGTCCGTCCGCTTGCATTGGGTTTTGGCCAAAGTAGCATTGACACCTCGAGCTCTTGATTTGGCTAACTCATTAAATTACATATTCTTACTCCGAGTCACATATTAGCATTGACGCAGTCGAGATGCTAGGTAGACTGAAAAAAACGCTATCCCGTCTATAGTATAAGGGAAGCAACCCAAGCAAAAAAGTAGCAAGCTTGCTACCCTGGGTTGCCTCCCGTAGCGTGCATCACGCCACAGATCTCGTACCCAATACGAGACACCCCCATTCGACATCTTTCAGCCAGAGAGACAGGTCGTGCTTGATTTCGCTCCTAGGCTGTTGTTTGCTGTCTGCTTGACACCCACCAGCCTCGGCTCCCCGTCTGCTCATAGCTGTTTCTAGCGGTGAGATTGTTCCATTTTGTTGTTGTTTGCTTTGCCATTCTGCTGAGAATTTTCTCGTCCGCGGACTTGTGAATTTTGCTCGGTAGTTTGTTGCTGTGGCCGCCATTTTGGTCGCCATTTTTCGCTTACACGTGGTGTTTTTTGCTGGTTAGTTTGGGTCCGTGCTCGGACTTTTAGCGTCGACCAGTAGCACTATTACCTGCTTGTAACTTGTACTTTGTGCTAGTTTATTCTGCTGAAGTTTTAACGTCCTAGAGACTTGTGTATTTTCAGTAGTTTGTTTTCTCGCGTGACAGCATGTCTGATAGTGAGAAAAAGCGAGCGGCTAAGGCCGAGAGTAAGGGCAAAGGCCCTGGCAAACCTAAGTCCTCGGCTTCTACTTCTTCGGCTAGGGACCCCACGGTTCACGTTTCTGACCCGAAGACTAACTTCGTTTTTTTTCGGTGCCCTTTTCGGCGCCGGAGGAAACTTCGTCTGGCTCGCGGGCGGCGGGCATTACCGCTACCACGTCCGTTTCGAACCCGGCGCCTGTGCCGGAGGCTGGCACTCTTGTGGCTAGCCTTTTGTCCTCTTTGCTTCCAGAAATTGAGATGGCGCGGACGGACCCTGTTTCCAGCTCTGCCTCCCTCCCGGGGGTGTGCGACCCTCGGTCGTTGGCTTCCTGTGTTCCTGTTGTTTCCGGATCGCCTGTCCAGCCTGCTGGCTTCGGCGTTGGTGCTGGAGGCGGTGAACAGGGGGGCGTTTCTCTTCTCGGCCGGCGCTCGGTGGCTACCGCTTGCGGGAGTGCACCTGAGCAGGTCCCTTTTGGGATACGGTCGTCACAAGGTATGTGCTCGCAGCAGCCGTCCGCGGCAGCTGCACTTCCGGCTCCGGCCGGAAGTAGTGGTTCACTGGACAGCGGACAGACCATGGTCCCTGCCGGTTTGAGCTACGAATTACGTAAGCAGCCGTCCGCGGCAGCTTCCCTTCCGGCTCCGGCCGGAAGTAGTGGTTCACTGGACAGCGGACAGACCATGGTCCCTGCCGGTTTGAGCTACGAATTACGTAAGCAGCCGTCCGCGGCAGCTTCCCTTCCGGCTCCGGCCGGAAGTAGTGGTTCACTGGACAGCGGACAGACCATGGTCCCTGCCGGTTTGAGCTACGAATTACGTAAGCAGCCGTCCGCGGCAGCTTCGCTTCCGGCTCCGGCCGGAAGTGTTGGTTCACTGGTTTGCGGACAGCCCATGGTCCCTTCCGGTTCGAGCCTTGCCCTGCTACAGCAGCCGTTTCCGGCAGCTGCTCTTCCTGCCTGGGCAGGAAATGTAGGTCAAACGGGTCGTGCACAGTCATCTGTCACTTCCGGTTCCGGCCTAGGGCTTCCGGGTTGGGCTTGCAGACTCCTCAGCACCAGCTATGGCATAGTTCTGCTGTTGCGTCTGCACTCCCTGCTCCTCCCGGCTTTTCCGGTTCGGTTCCCGCTGCTTCCGTTGTGTCGCCGGTGAATTTCGAATACGGGGTTCTCCTGGGCATACAGGCTTTTTGCCTCTGTTGGGACAGCAGCAGCCACCCACTTCGGTGGTGGCCGCTAGCTCCTCTCTTCAGCTGCCTTCGGTTGTTGGTGACTCTCATCTTCCTCTTAGTCAGGGGTGCGAGTTTCATCGATGGCCAACAGGATGGGCGTTCGGCTTACGGCCTTCCCTCGCAGCGTCATTTGTCGGGTTCTTTTGGCTATGAGCCGTCCCCTTCAGGTGGCGTTTCGGACTTCGGGTCCGTGTACGAGGAGCAGCTGCCTTCGGCGGCTCTGGCCAGCTTCCGAATTTACGTCAGCAGTCGTTCGCGGCAGCCGCTTCCAGCTCCGGCCGGAAGTAGAGGTTCACTTGCTAGTGCACAGACTACTGTCACGTCTGGCTCGAGCCTTGTCCTATGACAGCGGTCGCCCGCGACAGCTGTTCTTCCGGTTCCGACCGGAAGTGTAGGTTCACTGGTTAGTGCACAGGCTACTGTCACGTCCGGTTCGAGCCTTGCCTTACGTCGGCAGTCGTACGCGACAGCGGCACTTCCGGTTCACGGAAGTAGTGCCTCGTTGGAAGGTGGACAAATTATGATCCTATCCGGCTTGAGCTGCGCTATACGTAAGCAGTCGCCCGCGACAGCTTCTCTTCCGGCTCCGGCTGGAAATGTTAGTTCATCGGTGTGTGGGCAGCCCATGGCCCTTTCCGGTTTGAGCTTTGCCCTTTGCACGGCAGCCATTTCCGGCAGCTTCGCTTCCGGCCTTGGCAGGAGGGTAGGTCAAGCGGGTAGTGCACAGGTTACTGTCACTTCCGGTTCTGGCCTACGGCCTACCTTTGGGTTCCGAGCTTCAGCTCGTAGGTGGCTCAGCACCAGCTTTGGCATAGCGCTGCTGTTGCTGCCGCACTTCCGGCTCCTCCCGGATTTTCCGGTTCAGTTCCCGCTGCTTCCGTTTGGTCGCCGGTGAATTTCGAACAAGGCTTGCCCTATGGGCATACAGGCTTCTTGCCTCTGTTGGGACAGCAGCATCCACACACTCCGGTGGTGGCCGCGAGCTCCTCTCTCCCACTTTCCTTGGTTTTGATTCCTCTCATCCTCCTCTCAGTTAGGGAATGAGCACAATCGATTGCCAACAGGAAGGACTTCGGTCGGCAAAGAGGAAGCAGCTACTTCTGGTTTGAAGAATCGCCCTTAGTAGCTTTTCGCCTTTTCGCCGAGCCCCCCTCTTCGACAGGGGGTGGCCTCCGGCGTCGGTTTCGTTGCTGGTTCCTCAGGGTTCAGCTTCGGAGCTGGCATCGGAATGCCTTGCCGCTCCTGCGCAGGCTTCCTCCTTCGTGCCCTTAGCGGACCAGAGGAAGTTGCCTTGGCCAAGGTCGTCTCGTAGCCGCCTGTTGGCCTTTCCCCGTCCGCGTGCACCGTTTTCCGGTCACGCCGGAACTTCTTTCGCTTCTTACGAAGCCGTTGAGGAAGGATTCGGTTCTGCCGTTCTATGGGCAGAATCTCCTATTCTCTGAGGAAGGGGGCTGACAACTTTTGGAACTCAGTTCCATTTCCGAGACTCTCCTGCGGGCGCTTTCTCGCGCTGGCAGATTACTTGGCGCCCTTTCCCCTTAGTAAAGGGCAGGACGCGGAGGAAGTGTCTCACTCCTCTCCACACTTACAAGGGTGAACGAGGCACAGATGAGGCTGTCCTCTCTGCGCTATTTCCATGCGGTCTCGTGCGGAAGGGACTTGTTTCTTGCCCACTCCCGGTTTTCTGAGGAGTCGACAAGGAACATTCTCAGTTCGTCATCCTTGGTGGACGGTCTCTCTCCGGCAGCCTGGCCTCTCATGCCAGAAGCAGGGGATTGAGACCAACAGAGAACAGCGGTTCCCTTCTTTTGAGCTTCAATTTGAAAGCAGCAAAAGCAGGCCGCTCCTAAGCAGGCTATACCTAGCGGACTCAGCCTAAGCGGCCTACGTCCTCAGCTCAGGTGAGATTGTTTCTTTCACAGCCGTCATAGGACGCTGGGTTTTTGAAACAACAGCCGGCCTTAGGGCTTCGGGGTTTTAGCCTCGGCGGGAGCAACAGCCATTTCATCCATTGGAGGTGGTGGTTGTTGTTTTCCTTGTGCTTGTGGCTTCGGGCTTCGACATTCTTTCTCTTTCCCAGCGTATGGGTGCCGAGAGGTCGATTTCCGTTTAAAGGGGGGTTTCTGCCTTTGGGCTTCCCCGTTTTCTCTTGCCACCAGCTTCTGGACTTGGTCCAGGTTGGTCTTTCGCCGAGTCTGACTTTGTCTTTCTCTAGCGATCAGACGCGTTCTGGTGTTTCGTCCAAACTTAAGGTTCACTTGAGTTGGCCTCGGAAGTAACATTCAGATTTTCCTGAGGGTGCATTGTCTGGGCAACGCATGTTTGAGAAGTCATTCTTGGCTTGTCACTTTTTCTCAGGTTTTTTGGCTACTCCTCCCCTTTTTGGGCAGAGGTCTAGCTAATGTTCCAGTTTTCTCGGTGCTGGCCTCTAGGCCAGCATCTTTTTCGGCGGCCGAAACTTTTGGTTTCTTACTGTGCCTGTGTACTTTGAGTACTTTGGCGCAATGACCGGCCTACGGGCAGCAAGGCTCTCGGCCTTAGCCTGTGTTATAGTCTCCTGCCTGTCGTGTTGCGACTTTGGCAATTGGTTCTTGTGACTGCGGATTTCGTCTCTTCCTCTTCTCCATCATGCTTGCATGATGTGAGTTGGGACGATTTCTGCCGGGTTGGGCTTCCGGCCTGGTCACCCCTTCTTCACTTGCAACTATGACTATTACTGAGAACTCTGGTCTCGGGAGGCTGACGGCTGGTTCGCTTCACGGTTTTCCGTCTTTCTTACCAGCTTCGTCCTTTCTGTTTCGGGTTTTTTGATTCATTTTCAATTACCTACAAGCAGTCTGCTCTGAGATCACGCTGGCTTTCGTCATTTTGTTTCCGGTCTCCGGTCACATTAGGATTTGGCCACTGCGGGTCCGCATTTGCGGTGCTTAGGCACTACCTTAGGTCGCTTCGTCCCCTTTTTTTTTTACCCCTCTCTCTGCTTGCGCAGGGAGGGGCAGGAGACGACTGGTGACCGTCTCCCTTGAGTTTTGCTCATTGAGGTGGACCCTGGTACTTGATACTCAGGCGTCTCTCTCTTTCCGGTTTGGAGTTTGGTCACTCTTCCGGAGCTGACTGTTCTCTCAACGGCCTTTGGGCCTCACTCCATCCCAAAGTTTTCTTACTTTGGCATGTTTGCCTTATGGTCTCCGTGAGGGTCGGTCCTTTTCAGGGCTTAGCCGGCAACCTTACGCACGGATCTTTTCCAGGCCATTAGCATTTCCTTCCATTTAAGGGGGGGGGGGGGGGGGGCAGCTTGTCCTTCCCTCTACTTGGTCGGGTTTATCCAAGACTGGGGTCCTTTTCCGGACTGTTTTACGGTTCAGAAAATTGGAAGAAGTGCTGGGCACAGCTTACTGGCTCTCTGAGGTTGTCTTTCGCATTCTTGCCTGAGAGACATCTCGGCTGTCAATCAGGGTGGTTCTCGGTCCGTTTCTGTCCTTTGGCAGTGGGCCAGTTCCTGGCAAGGGTTTAGAGTGAGTCAGTGGTTGCTTTCTCACGGGATCCTTTCCTGACTTTTGGCAGTGGGCCAGTTCTCGGCAAGGGATTTTCTCGCCCTCCGCCTTGTCATAGCTTATGCTATCTTTCCCTCGGCTCGGCCTGAGCTCTTTTCCAGGGCCTTGGCCTTTTTTGCCTATGGGGTTTGGATGATGTCCTGCGCACAGCTTCTGGCGCTAGGATTTTGTCTTATCAGGTTCTGCAGACATTGCTGCCCTCTGTCAGGATGGGTCTCGGCCTATTCCTTCCTTGGCGGCAGCTGGCTTTTGTCTCTCCAGAACTTTAGAGTGAGTTTGAACTTTTTGATCTTACCCACCACCTTGTTGGAGTTATCTGCTAATATGTGACTCGGAGTAAGAATATGTAATTTAATCGAAAATTTTTAATTAAATTTTCATTTGATTAATATACTTACCCGAGTCACATAGGTAATTCCCTCCCACCTTCCCCGCTTTTAGTTTCTTTGTATTCTAGAAGTCGAATGAGGGTGTCTCGTATTGGGTACGAGATCTGTGGCGTGATGCACGCTACGGGAGGCAACCCAGGGTAGCAAGCTTGCTACTTTTTTGCTTGGGTTGCTTCCCTTATACTATAGACGGGATAGCGTTTTTTTCAGTCTACCTAGCATCTCGACTGCGTCAATGCTAATATGTGACTCGGGTAAGTATATTAATCAAATGAAAATTTAATTAAAAATTTTCGAATCACCCTCATCACTCACTTATCCATCTATCACAACAACACTGTTTGATGCACACACAGTCACTGCCTGCCTTCTGCACGCCGCTTCGCAACAACAACACTGACAACTCGCGACATTTTGGAATCCTAAATATGAAACTAAGGCATGGGTTGGTCCCGTCAATGACCTGTAGTATCCAAACTAACCAGTGAAATCAACTGTTCTGGGAGTTATTTGTCGCGTATGATAATGCAGCCGACCTCTGAACCTATCACGTGGGTTTTCGTATGGAAAATCCCCAGCGTGGTATTTTCCACTTCCAACGCTACTATTATGGCGGTGTGTGGCGAAGTGACTCACGCACCTTACGCACGGATTCTGGCGGCGTGTTGACAACGGCATGATCAGTCAACGCTTGTATTCGGGCGGCGCGTCGCGAAAAAGTTAACCCACCAGCCGGCCGCAGCCGGGATTCGAACCCTCGACCTTCCGATTTAGAGGCCGACGTCTTACCACCCCGCCACAGCGCCCGTCTTTCATTACTTTATTGTCCAATCACTTGAAAATTCGGGTCGCTTCCTCCCGGTGAAAAGCTAGCAGCGACAGAGTCGCGCTACCCAGGTTTGGGCGTGTTTAGGTGTAATCAGCCACCTGTACATATGGCAGAATGACCGAGGTCTTTTACGTGCTGCAGATAAAATTGATCCGTGTCTGGCCCGGCGGGGATTCAAACCTGTGACCCGCAGATCACAAGTTCATTGAGATGGGCGCTGTGGCGGGGTGGTAAGACGTCAGCCTCCTAATCGGGAGGTCGTGAGTTCGAATCCCGGTCGCTGCCGCCTGGTGGGTTAAGAGTGGAGATTTTTCCGATCTCCCAGGTCAACTTAATTATGTGCAGACCTGCTAGTGGCTTAACCGGCCCTTCGTGTGTACACGCAAGCACAAGATCAAGTGTGCATGGAAAAGATCCTTTAATCCATGTCGGAGTTCGGTGGGTTATAGAAACACGAAAATACCCAGCATGCTTCCTCCGAAAGCGGCGTATGGCTGCCTTAATGGCAGGGTAAAAACGGTCATACCTGTAAAATTCCACTCGTGCAAAAACACGAGTGTATGTGGGAGTTTCAGCCCACGAACGCAGAAGAAGAAGAAGACAAGTCCATTGCAGTGCTCTGCCATCTGAACTTTATTTTCTCTTCTTTCTATGTGTCTGTCTGCGTGTGAATAGTGCATTTATCTGCCAGAGAGAGACCGAAAGCTAAATTATGCCTCATCTGCTGTCCTAGTGTTATCTTTAGAATTTATCACCAACATTATTATTTGTAAGTAGTTTTTACTTCAGGTTTTTCAATGACATGATAATGAGATACATTTCTACGATTACTTTGTAGTTTTAACCACACTGGCTTTTATTGTGTGTAAAGATCTTACTGCCATTGTATTGTAACGAGTTTGTTTTCTCAGATTTTCTACCCCCCGCGGGTTAGGCGGAAGAATTTGCCCGATGCTCCCCAGCGTGTCGTAAGAGGCGACTAACGGATTGTGTTTCTCCTTTTACCCTTGTTGAGTGTTTCTTGTATAGAATATAGTCCATTTTTGTACAGATTTTAGTCAAGCAGTATGTAAAAAATGTTAAGTCCTTTGTACTGGAAACTTGCATTCTCCCAGTAAGGTATTATACATTGTACTACGTTGCAAGGCCCTGGAGCAAATTTTTGATTAGTGCTTTTGTGAACAAGAAACAATTGACAAGTGGCTCTATCCCATCTCCCCCCTTTCCCCGTCGCGATATAACCTTCATGGTTGAAAACGACGTTAAACACCAAATAAAGTAAAGTAAATCTCAGACTTTCTGTTCATAACCTCTGTAAATTTACCCCCATTTTAAGACCTGATTTTCTCAAATTTTTAAAGTATTTAAAGGGGGGGGGGGGGGGGGGGTGTTCCACTGTATGAAATGCTTGATGTGTTATAAAACCTCTGTTGCCAGCCACTTCAGAAAAGTGTATCAACCTGGTACACACACCGGAAAGCGACAGTGAAGAATCTTCTGCCTCTCGGCTGCTTACCATCAACTACTTGCAGGTCGGTACACTTCTTCTGCTGGCTTTTATCCATACCTGTACCGGCACGGTTGGCCTAGTGGTAAGGCGTCCGCCCTGTGATCGGGAGGTCGTGGGTTCGAACCCCGGCCAGGTCATACCTAAGACTTTAAAATTGGCAATCTAGTGGCTGCTCCGCCTGGCGTCTGGCATTATGGGGTTAGTGCTAGGACTGGTTGGTCCGGTGTCAGAATATTGTGACTGGGTGAGACATGAAGCCTGTTCTGCGACTTCTGTCTTGTGTGTGACGCACGTTATATGCCAAAGCAGCACCGCCCTGATATGGCCCTTCGTGGTCGGCTGGGCGTTAAGCAAACAAACAAAATCCATACCTGTCAACCCATACGGTTTTCCTGTATTTTGTACGGGATTTATCCAAATTTAGGTGTGTACGGGCTACAAGGCCTAGCTGTACGGGCAAACCAAATTATAGGGCAACTCTCTTTAACTTGTCATTGCTGTGATCTTGACAACAATAACAGTTTACACATGCAAATGAAGATTAACGCACATACTCAGGCATGACATTTGACTCAGATACACACACGGGTTGCAGTGTTGGGTTCACGTTGGAGTGATTGACGGCTTGAATATTTAGGTCAGTGTATCCTTTATATAGCCCACTTCCATGGCTTCAGTGACCTTCCCGGTTTCAGATAATTGCATGATCTCTGACCAGTTCTGATTTGAGTTGGATACATGGAGTTCTTTTGAAAATTAGAAAGTGGAACAAACTTACTAGTAACTTGTTTCTCTTTTAATTCAATCTATGATTCAACCATCATTTGAGAATTTAACCCCAGAAATGATGAATTGAAAAGCAGCATGAGAGATTATGCAAATTATTGCCAGAGATGGCATTGAAATCTCAAAATGTTTACTCGCCAGCGAGTAACTTCAAGTAAGTCACTAGCCCGGCAGAAATGTCACTGACCCAGTACATACCACGGTTGATCTGCAGTGTTTATAGGCTTGAAAACTCTATAGTAAAACCAAAAGTGTTGCATTTGACCAGAATTTTTATTAGCAAGCTAGGCGAGTTGCCAGGCAGTTTCTACTCGCCCAGCAGATTTTTTATTCGCCCCTGGCAATCGGGCAGTCGATTTGGTCACCCCTGATTGGCATGCGGCAGCCTGAACGGCAGGGTTAAAGCCGTCATACATGTCAAAACATGCTGGTGCAAAAAAAAACACGAACCCCCCGCGGGTTAGGGGGAAGAATTTACCCGATGCTCCCCAGCATGTCGTAAGAGGCGACGAACGGATTCTGTTTCTTCTTTTACCCTTGTTAAGTGTTTCTTGTAAAGAATATAGTCCTTTGTACTGGAAACTTACATTCTCCCAGTAAGGTAATACATTGTACTACGTTGCATGCCCCTGGAGCAAATTTTTGATTAGTGCTTTTGTGAACAAGAAACAATTGACAAGTGGCTCTATCCCATCTCCCCCCCTTTTTCCCCGTCGCGATATAACCTTCGTGGTTGAAAACGACGTTACACCTTCTTCTTCTTCTTCTTCTGCGTTCGTGGGCTGAAACTCCCACGTACACTCGTGTTTTTTGCACGAGTGGAATTTTACGTGTATGACCGTTTTTTACCCCGCCATTTAGGCAGCCATACGCCGTTTTCGGAGGAAGCATGCTCGGTATTTTCGTGTTTCTATAACCCACCGAACTCTGACATGGATTACAGGATCTTTTTCGTGCGCACTTGGTCTTGTGCTTGCGTGTGCACACGGGGGTGTTTGGACACCGAGGAGAGTCTGCACACAAAGTTGACTCTGAGAAATAAATCTCTCGCCGAATGTGGGGACGAACTCACGCTGACAGCGGCCAACTGGATACAAATCCAGCGCGCTACCGACTGAGCTACATCCCCGCCCGACGTTACACCAAATAAAGAAAGAAGGAAAAAAACACGAGTGTAGGTGGGAGTTTCAGCCCATGAATGCAGAAGAAGAAGGAGAAAGAAAAGTCCACAATGGTTAGTTATTGGAATGTTTAACCCCTTCACTGCCCACCCCGTATGTAATACGTGGTCATTTTCGGTTTGTCGTACGCCCATAACCGTAGCTCGTACGTGGGATTTGTGTCAACAACATTTCAGGACATTTCTGAAAACTAAATGGGAGGTAACCACTGTCCAAGTACTTGTAGGGGTTCTAAACACAGTTCTTTCCCCTAGACCGTTCGGATAAGTTACTACCACGTGTTGAAAACTGTGTTAGAAATGTAGAACCGATCTATAGCATTCACAATGGCGGCCAAAAGTCGGACCTCAACTCGTAGACCTGTTTTCAAGCGATACAGTGTTCTGGAAGCTCTACAAGAAGTGATTTATGGATTACCACACAGAAGAATACTTTTATGGGCTGTAATGTGAGTACCTGATGTTTGACACCAGTTTTAGCAGTGTTTTGTGTGGTTTTACGAGCTGCAATGTGTGTGTGTGTGTGTCCGGAAACTGTAATTTTTTGACAAAAATGGTCATTATATCCATTTTTACTATAACAGTCACAAACAAAGTCCAATGGTCATGTCATCCTATAATAGCCAAGGGTATAAGCAAAACACATGCCAAAGATCTAAGAGATATCTCAATAAATGATCGAGCAGTGAACAGATTAGTGAACCTACCGAAGAAAGCAAAATTTTGCCCTGGCACACAGCAATACCACAATGCTGTTATACTGTGGCAGTGAAAGGGTTAATCTATGACAAAACAAAACGTTCCAATAGCTTACCGATTTTCTTTTTTGATTCTGGAATGTTGGTAGTCTATTTGTTTTGGGATCATAGCCATATGTTTTGAAGGGACGTTAGGGGCGGGGATGTAGCTCAGTCGGTAGCGCGCTGGATTTGTATCCAGTTGGCCGCTGTCAACGTGAGTTCGTCCCCACGTTCGACGAGAGATTTATTTCTCAGAGTCAACTTTGTGTGCAGACTCTCCTCGGTGTCCGAACACCCCCGTGTGTACACGCAAGCACAAGACCAAGTGCGCACGAAAAAGATCCTGTAATCCATGTCAGAGTTCGGTGGGTTATAGAAACACGAAAATACCCAGCATGCTTCCTCCGAAAACGGCGTATGGCTGCCTAAATGGCGGGGTAAAAAAACGGTCATACACGTAAAATTCCACTCGTGCAAAAAACACAAGTGTACGTGAGAGTTTCAGCCCACGAACGCAGAAGAAGAAGAAGAAGAAGGGACGTTAAAAACAACACCGAAACAACAATATCGTATTTGACGGATTACAAGACACACCGTTTTATAAGCCGCACCCCCGACTTTAAAAAAAAAAAATTGGGACGAGCCACGTATAGGCCGCGTCAATATATTAGCCGCCGTCAAAAAAATATAATCAGATCGTGTCAATCAATCTAAACAACCAGGCAAACGAAAGTACGGTATTTGGCGAAATCGCCTCCGAGAATAAACAAGTGAAACAAAGAAGAAAAGTGAAAAAGTTTGAAGAAAAATATCACACACACAATTTGTAAGCAACACACACATGTAGTCCCGCCCGGAATAAGCTTTTTTGAGATGATTTACGACTTTTGCGCACATTTCGAGCAGACGAAAACACAACATGGCGGCTCTCGCTCCTCCAACTATCCGTCAAATACGGTAATTGTAATTGGTTTTTTTTCCCCCAGGCCAACAAGAAAGGGCCAAGAGAGAAAACGGCGTAACCCCACCAGAGAATGTGTACTTTACAGTCTATGATAAGAGAAGAGAAATAGGCCACAAAATGGCGTAACAGTTCGAACTGTTTTCTCTCTCTCCTGAAAAGTTGTAGAAATCGACTTACGCCAAAATTGCGTGTTGATGACGAATTGTAATTGTCAATTTTCTCCCCCCAGGCCAACAAGAAAGGGCCAGAGTTCCCCACCACCTACCACAACACAGAGCAGACCGTCAACATCAACTTCTCGGAGCTGGAGCTTCTGCTCCACCAGGGGGCGATACTGAGCGTGCTGGAGTTCTTGCAGACACTCATGCCCGAGGAAAAGGCGGAAGATGAGCCGTCTGATGCCGTGGTCGTCAGTCCTGCCAAAACTGCGTCCAGTACTGCTGTCGCTGCTGCCAAACCTGATAGAAAGCCTAGTAAGTGTGTGTGTTGAGAGGTGTGGTGGGGGAGTTGCGGGGGGGGGGGGGGGGGGGTGTTTGGTGGGTGTGTGGTGAGTGGGTGTGTGTGTTTGGTGGATGTGTGTGTGTTTGGTGAGTGTGTGGGTGTGAGTGTGTGTTTGGTGAGTGTGTGTGTGTGTGTTTGGTGAGTGTGTGTGTTTGGTGAGTGTGTGTGTGTGTGTGTGTGTGTTTGTTTGGTGAGTGTGTGTGGGTGTGTTTGTTTGGTGAGTGTGTGTGTTTGTGAAATAGTGTGTGGGTTTTGTGTGTGTGTGTTTGGTGAGTGTGTGTGTTTGTGAGATAGTGTGGGTTTTGTGTGTGTTTGTTTGGTGAGTGTTTGTGAGATAGTGTGTGGGTTTTGTGCCAGTATATTCTGCTTTTTTGGTTTTTGGTTAGGCATGTAATCGTGCATTTAGATTTTCTTATTGTGCTTTTCAGTGTGTACAGCTATGCTGTGTTAAAATAAAATTCTTGCAAGATAAATGATTCTGCTGTATGCAACAAATTCTTGATTCCCCTTTTGTCGTCCCTCTAGGCCGTGTGAGATCTCAGGACCTGAACGTCATTGACATGAAAGTGGAAGCTGTCCTCAGCCAGTTCTCCGTCGCCATTTGCAACGATGCGCAGGTCATCACAGACGTTCAAATCCAAGGTCAGAGAAGGACAAATGTGTCTTTCAGAGTTACGTTCAGAAGGCGCCTGTGCCTCTTGTGCTCAGGCATATTTATCTTTATTCAAAACGTGTTTTAGCAAGGATATTTTTCAGAGGATATCTGTTAAAATGTTGTTTGAGTAAGGCTGAATTGTGTAGCGGAGGTCTTTAGTCAGACTTTTTGTGAACATCTGCAAATAAACAATGTTCGGAATTGACTGTCAAGTGTTTGTGGGTTGTGGGAAAGTTATACTGGCTGTTCTGGCTTTTTGTTGCTTTTACTTGACAATACGGAGGCAAGCTACATGTGACACTGTTGGCCAATCACTTGCGAACATTGGGGCTATCAGATTGCCGACAGACGGGCGCAGTGGCCTAGTGGATAAGACATCGGCCTCCTAATCGGAAGGTCTTGAGTTCAAATCCCAGCCGCGGCTGCCTGGTGGAGATTTTTCCTATCTCCCAGGTCAACTTATGTGCAGGCCTGCTACAGCCTTAACCCCCTTCGTGTGTACATGCAAGCACAAGACTAAGTGCGCACGGAAAAGATCCTGTAATCCACGTCAGAGTTAGGTGGGTTATAGAAACACGAAAATTCCCAGCATGCTTCCTCCGAAAGCGGCGTATGGCTGCCTGAATGGCGGGGTAAAAGTGGTCATACACATAAAACCACACTCGTGCAGAAACATGAGTGAATGTGAAAGTTTCAGGCCATGAACGAAGAAGATTGCCGATGTGATCGTGTCCCTCAGTGCACAGATTACGCGACCCCATGTGGAAACCCACTGCTTTCTAGTAATTGTCACGTGTAGCCTTCCTTGACGTTTTCAAGGAAAAACAACTTTTCCAATACCCATAGAAACCTGAGAGAATTTTTCGCAGCTTTCATCTATTGTGAGAATAGTGTCAACCATATCAGCCCTGAAAGTGAAAGAAATGGTGTACTAGCCTTTGGCTAGTGATTCTGAACATTTACTAGCCAGAGAGCAAACTTCACTAGCCAAACCAACAATTTGTTTCAGCAACTTGACTCGCATTTGGCGAGTAGATGAACATTTTTACTCGCCAGTTACATGTTTCTCATGGGCCACTTTTAGCCCTGTATATTTTTATTTAACATTTCTCTGAGCAGCACTAAATTGTGAAGCACATCTTTATTCAAAATGTGAGTTAGATGGACCGTTAAATCTGATTCTACACTGTTCCCAGGTATGGAGGCCAACATTGCGATGATGAAAAATAAGATGGTGATCGCAGCGTTGCTAAGGAACATGACCATCCTTGACCCTGACCCCAAAACCATGCACCAGAAGGTCAGTGATGTAGAAGTTACGGTAGCTAACAGTGGTGTTTGTGTGTGTGTGTGTGTGTGTGTGTGTGTGTGTGTGTGTGTGTGTGTGTGTGTGTTTGTGTTTGTGTGTGTGTGTTTGTGTGTGTGTGTGTGTGTGGTGTGTGTGTGTGTGTGGTGTGAGTGTGTGTGTGGTTGTGTGTGTGTATATGTGTGTGTGTGTGTGGTTGTGTGTGTGGTTGTGTGTGTGTGTGTGTGTGTGTGTGTGTGTGGTTGTGTGTGTGTATATGTATGTGTGGTTGTGTATGTTTGTGTGTGTATATGTGTGTGGTGTGTGTGTGTATATGTGTGTGTGTGGTTGTGTTTGTGTATGTGTGTGAGGTGGTTGTGTGAGGTGGTTGTGTGTGTGTGTGTGTGTATGTGAGTTGGTTGTGTGAGTTGGTTGTGTGAGGTGGTTTGTGTGTGTGTGTGAGGTGGTTGTGTGTGTGTGTGTGTGTGTGTGAGGTGGTTGTGTGAGGTGGTTGTGTGTGTGTGTGTGTGAGGTGGTTGTGTGTGTGTGTGAGGTGGTTTGTGTGTGTGTGTGAGGTGGTTGTGTGTGTGTGTGTGTGTGTGTGAGGTGGTTGTGTGTGTGTGTGTGTGTGTGTGTGTGTGTGAGGTGGTTGTGTGTGTGTGTGTGTGTGTGTGTGTGTGTGTGTGTGAGGTGGTTGTGTGAGGTTGTGTGTGTGTGTGAGGTGGTTGTGTGTGTGTGTGTGTGTGTGTGTGTGCGTGAGGTTGTGTGTGTGAGGTGGTTGTGTGAGGTTGTGTGTGTGAGGTGGTTGTGTGAGGTGGTTGTGTGTGTGTGTGAGGTGGTTGTGTGTGTGTGTGTGAGGTGGTTGTGTGTGTGTGTGTGTGAGGTGGTTGTGTGTGTGTGTGTGTGAGGTGGTTGTGTGAGGTTGTGTGTGGCGCACGTTATATGTCAAAGCAGCACCGCCCTGATATGGCCCTTCGTGGTCGGCTGGGCGTTAAGCAAACAAAACCCCCCGCGGGTTAGGGGGAAGAATTTACCCGATGCTCCCCAGCATGTCGTAAGAGGCGACTAACGGATTCTGTTTCTCCTTTTACCCTTGTTAAGTGTTTCTTGTATAGAATATAGTCAATGTTTGTAAAGATTTTAGTCAGAATACAGAATACAGAATACATTATTTATTGAGCCAAGTGACATTAAAAACATTTAAAGCACAAGGAATTTCGCGTAGTGTTGGTAAAATCACGCACACACACACTCCCACACACACACTGACACACACACGCCCACACATACACTGACATACACAACAACACACACACGCCCACACTACAGCAGTCACGATCACACCATCACACGCAGGGCAGACATGAGGTAAAACAAATGACAATCATCTATTAAAAGAAAATGTACAAAGAGTGGTCTAAGATGCTGGTGGAAGGGTCTACACAGAATACAATTTTATAATCTAATGCATAGTTAGAACTAGCCCATCCCCTCCACCCACCCACTCATGAATAACTAAAATAATGCAGCTAAAGAAAATGTTGAACATTTGGAAATCAGGAATCACACATCAAAGTCCCACTCAACCCCCCCCCCTCCCCACCACCACCACCACCACTACCTAACACTGAGTCACAGGATGTGGTGGGCTCACCGCCAGCAGGATCACCGACTGCGAAGCTGCCCAACTGAGGGATGGGATGCGTTAAGGGAGGAAACAGCTTGGGGGAAGAAAGAGGTCTGGAGACGTCGAGTGCGTGCCCCCAGGGATCGGAATCGACGACCTGAGGGCAGGCGCTCGAAGAGGGGATGGCCAGGGTGGGACTCGTCAGCCACAATTTTCTGGGCTCTGGACAGCATGCGCTTGGCATAGAGGGATGCTAGGGAGGGCAGCTCACAGCCGACGATCCTGCTAGCAGTGCGCACCACACGCTCCAGCTTGTTCTTGAGCAGCTGGGAGGTGTTGCCGTACCACACTGTGATGGAGAATGTCAAGATGCTCTCCACCACGGCCCTGTAGAACTGGACCAGGATGACCTGGCTGAGGCGGAACTTCTTGAGCTGGCGCAAGAAGTAGAGGCGTTGCCGCGCTCGCTTGACGATGGCGTCAACGTTGTCATCCCAGCACAGGTCGTTGGAGATGGTGGTGCCCAAGAACTTGAAAAAGTCCACCATCTCGATGGGATCGCCGTTGATGATCAGTGGAGCCACAGGGCCTTTTTTCCTGCGAAAGTCCACCACCATCTCCTTGGTCTTGGTGGCGTTCAGCAGGAGATTGTTGTTGTCGCACCACAACACCAGACAGTCGACCTCCTGGCGGTACACGGTCTCATCACCGCCGGTGATGAGACCTTCGGCTGTGGTGTCGTCAGCGAACTTCACCAGCTGAACTGAGTCATGAGAGGCGACGCAGTCGTTGGTGAAGAGGCAGTAGAGCAGCGGTGAGAGGACGCACCCCTGGGGTGCTCCGGTGCTCAGGACCAGCGTCTTGGAGAGGAGGCCGTTGACCTTGACTGTCTGGGGGCGCTGAAGGAGGAAGTCAAGGAGCCACAGGCAGAGGGAAGGGGCAAGGTCAAAGAGGAGGAGCTTGTCATACAGTTTTTGGGGGATAATGGTGTTAAAGGCCGAGGAGTAGTCCACAAAGAGGAGGCGGGCATAGGAGTTGGGGGTCTCGAGGTGCTGGAGGATGAAGTGGAGGGCAACGGCGACAGCGTCGTCCACAGACCGGTTGGCCTGGTAGGCGAACTGAAGGGGATCGAGCCTACCGCTGATGACGGACTGGAGGTGCTTGAGGACCAGGCGCTCAAGCACTTTCATCACCAGGGAGGTAAGGGCCACCGGTCTGTAGTCGTTCATGGCCGACGCTGTGGGCTTCTTGGGGACGGGGATGATGATTGAGGCCTTGAAGCAGTGGGGAACAGTACAGAGCTGGAGGGAGGAGTTAAAGAGGTCAGTGAGAACAGGTGTCAGCTGATCCCCACAATGCCGTAGGGTAGGGCCTGAGACGCCGTCTGGGCCAGCCGCTTTCCTGCTATTCTGTTTGCGGAGAAGCAGCCGGACATCCCGCTCACTGACAGTGAAGGGGGGAGGCAGGGGGGACGAGGGGTCGGGGAATGACGCCGTCACAGGGGTGTGGTTGTCGCGGTCAAAACGAGCGTAAAACTCGTTAAGTTTGTCAGGGAGGGTGGGGTCGTCGGCTACTGGGGGGCTCTTCTTCTTGTAGTTCGTGACCGCCTGGAGCCCGTGCCACACAGCACGAGAGTTGCCGGACTGGAATTGCTCCTCCAGTTTGCACTTGTAGTCCCACCTCGCCTTACACATCTCCCGCTGGAGGTCGTACTTGGCCCGCTTGAACTGCGCCTCGTCACCGCTCTTGTGGGCGTCGTCCTTGGCCTTCAGCTGCTTCTTCAGGCTGCCGTTGAACCACGGCTTGTCGTTGGCCCAGGACTTCACCTCCTTGGACGGGATACAGACGTCTTCGCAGAATGCGATGTAGGACGTCAAAACGTCGGCCTGCTCGTGAACGTCGACGCATGGCTGGGTAAGCGCCGCCCAGTCTGTACAGTCAAAACAGCCTTGCAGCTGCTCGATGGAATCTGAGTTCCAGCGTTTAACTGTTCTGACGTGGGACTTGGCTGTCTTCAGCCGCTGACGGTAGGCAGGGAGGAGGTAGACCATGACGTGGTCGGAGCGACCGAGAGGGGGGCGACTAATGGCGCGGTACGCACCACTGATGGTACTGTAGCAGTGGTCGAGTGTAGCCTTGTTACGCGTGCCAACCTTGACGTGCTGTTTGTACCTGGGGAGTTCCTTGTTCAGCTTCGTATGGTTAAAGTCCCCCATCACCAGCACCCGACAGTCAAGCAGTATGTAAGAAATGTTAAGTCCTTTGTTCTGGAAACTTGCATTCTCCCAGTAAGGTCATACATATATTGTACCACGTTGCCAGCCCCTGGAGCAATTTTTTGATTAGTGCTTTTGTGAACAAGAAACAATTAACAAGTGGCTCTATCCCATCTCCCCCCTTTCCCCGTCGTGATATAACCTTGAACGGTTGAAAACGACGTTAAACACCAAAGAAAGAAAGAAAGCAAACAAACAAACAAACAGTGAGACGAAAGCATGATTTGCCCAGCCCTGCGTTTCTTTGCAAGAGAGCCCTCAGATGTCGCTAACATTTTTAGTCATACGTAGTTTACTTCAAAATGATCTAGAGTTAAAATACTTTTTCATCATTTCTGAAGTGGTGTAATTGATGCACTAGAACTGTCGTATTAAATTTTCGTCGTCGAAATGAAACCAAAACACTACAGCCACCAGTTTTGTTTCCTGTGCACTACCTACCTAGAAGAGTCGCTGCGTGGTGCCGATGAGCTTTCACGATAGGCGAAGGGTTTGATAGGGGGCCCGGTAGCTCAGTTGGTAGAGCACTGAACTTGTGATCGGAAGGTCGCAGGTTCGAATTCGGGCCAGGACGGACACGGATCAACTTTATGTGCAGACCCAGAGACGGTATCCATCTCCCACCCCTGTGTCACCACAATGGCACGTAAAAGACCTTGGTCATTCTGCCATAAGTGCAGGTGGCTGAATATACCTAAACACGCAGACAACTGGGTAGCGCGACTCCGTTGCTGCTAGCTTTCCACTGGGTAGCGCGACCCGAATTTCCCAGCGATGGGACAATGAAGTAATGAAAATGAAAATGAAATGAGAAAAAGGCACAGTGGTAAAACAACCCGGGACATCTCACACTGCGAAATGGCCTGCTTTTGACCTGTGTATTTTATTTTGGGGCAGATTCTCAAAATCGAAGGCAGCGAGGTGCTGAAAGCCGACATCGTGGTATACACTGACGGCACAGTGGGAGAGAAGTATGCCGACATGTCGTGCGTCGACACCAGTGTCGATGTGGAGATCGGCTGCATCAAGGTCGTCTTTGTCAACAAGTTCATCAACGACCTGCTGGTAGGTTTCATTTTTCCATGTGTAACAGGGTGAATAAGTGCAGGTCTTCCTTCACAGCAGACTCTGCAGAGTTGTCTGCTGACGAAGAGTGTGAGCTATTTATAGTAGCTCCATCAATGTCAAACTTTAAAAAATCGTAGCAAAGTTACCACTGGGTTTTTTTTAACATTTGGCTAATTTGTTTAACATAGACGGGAATCGAGACCGGGGTGGGGTGTAGTGTGTCTGTGTGTGTGTATGTGTAGAGCGATTCAGTGAAAACTCCTGGATCGATCTTCATGAAACTTCACAAGAGAATTCCTGCAATTGAATTTTACAAAGATGCTCAACACTTTTCCAGGGTTTCATCGACAACTTTCAAGCTGCCAAAGACAAGATACAGGAAGCCGGAGAGGCTGCAGCTCAAGCCGGTTACGAAGCCGTTCAGTCGCTGCAGGAGACGGCCGCTCGCCTTGGCCTGAACGTGCGGATGAAGGCGCCGGTGATCATCGTGCCGCAGAAGTCGCAGTCGCTGAACTCTCTGATGTTGGACCTGGGTCAGCTGAACATCAGCAACGTCTTCAAGATGCCTGGTGGCAAGTCCACCAGCGGCGTTCCTGCCGTCTTGGAGGAGATGAAGGTTGTGCTGACCTCCCTCAAGTTGTCCAGGTGAGAGAAAGGGAGGGAGGTGAGTCGAGAGAGAGAGAGGCAAGGCGAGAGAGAGAGAGAGTGAGAGGGATGGGTAGAGAGGAGGAGAAATTGGAGAGAGAGAGAGAGAGAGAGAGAGAGAGAGAGAGAGAGAGAGAGAGAGAGAGAGAGAGAGAGAGAGAGCGTGTGGTAATGGAGAGAGCCTTGAGGGAAAGAGAGAGGAAGAATGAGACAATCGGAGTGAGGAAGGGAGTGAACAGTACACATAGAGGAGAGAGAAAGAGCTTGTTTGTTTGTTTGTTTGCTTAACGCCCAGCCGACCACGAAGGGCCATATCAGGGCGGTGCTGCTTTGACATATAACGTGCGCCACACACAAGACAGAAGTCGCAGCACAGGCTTCATGTCTCACCCAGTCACATTATTCTGACACCGGACCAACCAGTCCCAGCACTAACCCCATAATGCCAGACGCCAGGCGGAGCAGCCACTAGATTGCCAATTTTAAAGTCTTAGGTATGACCCGGCCGGGGTTTGAACCCACGACCTCCCGATCACGGGGCGGACGCCTTACCACTAGGCCAACCGTGCTGGTGGTGAGAGAGAGGGTGAGAGGGGTAGGTGGAGAGAAGGAGAAAGGCGGAGAGAGAGGGGTAGAGAAAGAGGGTGGAGAAAAAAAAAAGCGAAGAAGATGGGGCATTACAGCTCCCAATAAACAATGTCTGGTTGTGAGTACACATTGTTTTGTTCTTTTTTCTTTTTGTCCCCCGACGAGGCTACTCATCTGTCTCTCCATGACCCTGTATTAAGCAACGAGCCCTGGAGCTCTAAACTGTAAATATTGCCGAAAAGTGCGACTCTTTTACTACTTTTGTGTGATGACATAGTACATGGGGCTGCTTACTGCATTTACCGGGTTTGGCAGACCCTTGACCAATACTCCGCTTTTTGTTTAAATGATGCTGAACGATATCACATGTACTTCTGTCCGTGGGTTTAATGCAACTTGTTTTGTGTCACACCCAGAGCCATGATGAATCAAGACGGCAGCGTGAAAGCGGAGTGTCTGATGTTGGAACCGGTGACCTTCTCCCTCGACATGAGCCGCAATCTGTCTGCAGCCTGGTTCCATGACAAGCCAGACCTGGAGCTGGGTGGATGGCTGGAACCTATAACTGTGAGTGTGTTTGTCTGTCTGTGTGTTTGTCTGTCTGTATGTTTGTCAACATGTGCCGCAACCTGTCCGCCGCCTGGTTCCATGACAAGCCAGACCTGGAGCTGGGTGGAGGGCTGGATCCTATGACTGTGAATGTGTTTGTGTGTTTGTCTGTCTGTGTGTTTGTCTGTGTGTCTATCTGTCTGTGTGTTTGTACCTGTCTGTGTTCCGGTACAATGACAAGCTAGAGCTGGGCAGAGCTCTGGAACCTTTGACTGTCTGTATGTTTGTCTTAAATGTGGCAACACCTGTCTGTGTTCTGGTACAATGACAAGCCTTACCAAGAGCTGGACAGAGCCTTTCACTGTAAGTATGTGTGTGTGTGTGTGTGTGTGTATGTGTGTTTGTGTTTATATGGGTGTGTGTGTGCTATGGAGCATGTTGCTGTAAGTCTGATGGTGTGCGTCCACATGTATTAAAGATCTGTCTGTCAATCAATCAATCAATCAATCAATCAATATGAAGCTTATATAGCGCGTATTCCGTGGGTACAGTTCTAAGCGCTTGTCGAAGAGTTGTCAACACAGAACTAACAAAGAAACTAACATCTACAGACGGACACGAACCCTATCACACACTAGCAAACCCTGATAAACATACAACAAACAACTGTTTAACAACAATGTTCACATCAATAGCTAGGTCCAAACAAAATAATATTAAACACAAAGAAAACACCTCTCACAGAGCACAGCACAGGAATGTCTTTTGGGGCACAACACATCACGTCGAACATGAAAGTCGCAGCCAGCTACGGGAAGAACTGAGTCTTCAACCTACTCTTGAACGCGTCAAGAGAGGGGCTCTGGCGAAGCTCAAGTGGCAGGGAGTTCCAGACGGAGGGGCCCGCGGAGGGGAATGCACGCTGACCAACAGATGCGAGTTTCGAGCGAGGGATGTGAAGGCGGAGTGGGTCAGCAGCAGAACGAAGGGGACGGTCGGAGGGCTGGGTGTACAGGTCCAGGGAGGATTGAAGGTACTCGGGAGCAGAGTCGTTGATACACTTGTAGACCAGAGTGGATAGTTTGTAGGAGATTCAGGTGTTGACAGGGAGCCAGTGCAAGGAGCGAAGTAGGGGGGTGATGTGGTCTCGCTTCGTCTTCCTCAACGTCAGCCTGGCAGCAGCGTTCTGGACTCGTTGTAGGTGAGAAGAGAACGAATCAGTGGTGACAGTCTGAGAGCGGTCCTGGAGGTAGTTCCGGAACCAAGAGAGGGCAGTGTCGTGAATTCCGAACGTGGAACTGAGGCGATCGACGAGTAGCTGATGGTCGATCGTGTCGAAGGCCACGGAAAGGTCCAGCAGCACAAGGGCAGAGACGAGACCGCTATCTGTTGCGTTCAGGAGGTCTGTTGTGATTCGCAGGAGCGCCGTCTCAGTGCTGTGGTGAGGGCGGTACGCTGACTGGTACACTGGCATCAGCGAGTTCCGAGACAGGTGGGCGCTTAACTGCTCCAGGATGATACGCTCCAGAAGCTTGGAGAGGAAGGGCAGGTTGGACACAGGACGGTAGTTCTTCAACTCGTTGACGTCAAGGCCGGGCTTCTTGATGAGTGGGCGGACAACGGCAGACTTGAAGCAGTCGGGAACGACGCCTGTGGCCAGGGAGATGATGATATCTGTGATAGACGGCAGGAGCTTGTCCAGACACTTGGTGAAGAGGAAGCCTGGCAGGGGGTCTAGCTCGCAGGTCTTGATGGCCGTCTTGGTGATGAGTCGCTTGACGTGGTTTTGAGTGACAGGCTGAAAGCACGTGAGGGGGGAGCCGGAGAAGGAGGGGGAGGGTGGGGACGGGACGAAGGGCTGCTGATCGAGTGTTCTCCGAAGCTTGTCAATCTTTTCCTTGAAGAACTCCGAGAATAACTCCGGGATATCTTGTGGTGGGTGAGCAGTGGGTAAGGGGGCAGCGGTGGAGGAGCCCAGGAGAGAGGACATGATGGAGAACAGCTCCCTGGATGATGAGGCGTTGGCGATGCGGTCGTGGAAGTGCTTGACCTTGGCAGCAGTGATGGCTTGGGTGACTCGAAGCAGCGCATCCCTGAGAATCTGCCGGTGAACCTCCAGGCCAGAGTGTCGCCATGCACGCTCCGCTCGCCGTCTCTCAATCTTGGCGGCTGTGATGTCCTCAGAGAACCAGGGAGCCGGCTGTCGCTCAGAGACTGCGCATAGGGATGGCGGGGCGTGTTTGTCGAGGAGCTGGCGCAGAGTCAAGCTAAAGAAATGGGCGGGGTCAGAGGACAGGTCTCGCTGGGCAAGCAGCAGGGCAGCTTCGTCTCCAAAAGCATCTGTCTTAATGTCTCGTAGCTTGCGACGTGTGACCATCTTCCGCTTCTGTGCTGTCAGTCAGTCAGTCTCTCTTTCTCTCTCTCTCTCTCTCTCTCTCTCTCTCTCTCTCTATCTCTCTCTCTTTCTCTCTCTCTTTCCCCCCCCTCACTGTGTAATGCCAAAATGTTTAGCCTTCTTTTCAATTAATAAGTTCACAGAATGTGGGCATGACTCCAAACCTGTGTGTTTGTACAGGTGCGAATCAGTCAGGGAGACTTTGCCACAATGATGCTGGTACTTGACGAAAACATGACGGAGGGCGTTCTTCCCACGGCAGGCACAGGTGGGCCTGCCCCTCCCAAGTCCACTACGTCCAAAGAGGCCGCTATTGGCAACGATGCCGCTGTCACTGGTGAGTACGCGCACGCACAAACACGTGTAATATTTACTGTTGTTGGCGTCTGGCATTATGGGGTTAGTGCTAGGACTGGTTGGTCCGGTGTCAGAATAATGTGACTGGGTGAGACATGAAGCCTGTGCTGCAACTTCTGTCTTGTGTGTGGCGCACGTTAAATGTCAAAAGCAGCACCGCCCTGATATGGCCCTTCGTGGTCGGCTGGGCGTTAAAAGCAAACAAACAAAATGGGAGGAACAGATTTTCCCAGCAATGGGATATTAAAGTATTGCAAGGGTGCAACTGCTTCTATTTGGCGACGGAAACAGTTTTTTGGTGATTGGCAGAAAGTTTTCACAAATTTCGGGGGGGGAAAATGAAAATTTATAAATGTAATGTGTGTGCAAATGATCGATATCTGAAAATGAAACCGACGGAAATTCAGCCAATGTTTGGTGTGATGTAAACCCCGTAGACATTGTCACGGGCTATTCATATCATTGATTGATTCCCAAACTGTAACAGCAGGCCTTTACAGAATGCCTGCTGTTGCTTCCATTTAATTTCTATTTCAAGCTATGAATTGTCGTCAGGCTTGCCCCACTTTCAGTTTTTACATTTAGTCAAGTTTTGACTAAATGTTTTAACATAGAGGGGGAATCGAGACGAGGGTTGTGGTGTATGTGTGTGCGTGCGTGTGTGCGATTGTGTACAGCGATTCAGAGAAAAGTACTGGACCGATCTTCATGAAATTTTACATGAGAGTTCCTGGGTATGATATCCCGAGACGTTTTTTTTCATTTTTTCATTTTTTTGATAAATGTCTTTGATGACGTCATATCCAGCTTTTTGTGAAAGTTGAGGCAGCACTGTCACGCCCTCATTTTTCAATCGAATTGATTGAAATTTTGGTAAAACAATCTTCGACGAAGTCCGTACTATGGGATTGAATTTTAGCTTGGCAGCTTAAAAATTAGTTAATTAGTTTGCTCATTAAAGTATTCATTAAAATCGAGTTTTCACTAACAGATTTTAAAATGATTGAATCGTATTCCTCAATTCCTCCTGAATTCAAAAATATATACATATGTCATTGTTTACTCTAAAAATGTGCTCAGAATTACAGAAACTAGGTTAAGTAAGTACTGCGTTCGCACGCTATGCAGAGACGAGCGTGACCCGTCTCGGTCTTTTGATGTGGTTACTCGAGACTATCTTAATATATAGTCTCGGCGATGACTGTTTTATGGTGTTAATCTGTTACTTTGATGCCGACAGCTTGACAAAATGTTTTTATACCGGCACGGTTGGCCTAGTGGTAAGGCGTCCGCCCCATGATCGGGAGGTCGTGGGTTCGAACCCCGGCCGGGTCATACCTAAGACTTTAAAATTGGCAATCTAGTGGCTGCTCCGCCTGGCGTCTGGCATTATGGGGTTAGTGCTAGGACTGGTTAGTCCGGTGTCAGAATAATGTGACTGGGTAAGACACGAAGCCTGTGCTGCGACTTCTGTCTTGTGTGTGGCGCACGTTATATGTCAAAGCAGCACCGCCCTGATATGGCCCTTCGTGGTCGGCTGGGCGTTAAGCAAACAAACAAACAAATTTTTTTTTTATATCGCTTCACACGACTTGTTTGAAGATGGGATAATAAAGTGATTGAAATGCGTGTGTTTGTGGCAGAGTCGGCCTCCAAAAGAGGGACTTCGGTAGATGGAGCTCCCAAGCCGACCACAGAGGTCTACCCACAGATGAAGGTCAACTTTCAACTCAAGGGCCTCAACGCTTACTTCTACGCTGGCGATTCTGCCCTGGTGAGGCATGCTGGAAATTGATCAACACGAAGATTGTTGGTTTAAACAAAGGGAAGGAAGCGGCTCTAAATAAAACAAAAGACATACGATTTTATTATAACCATGTGCAGTACACAGGAATATATCTTGGTTTGAGTTCTTTCAATACATAATACATTCAAACGCAACAACCAAACAGAGTGCTAACTCACTTATACCCACACGCACGCACTGACACACACACACGCACTCACGCACACACACACACACACACACACACGCACGCACACATACACACACACGGCATGCATACAACATGGCTTGTGTAATAGAGTAAGTGAGAGTTATTCGTAACCATTCTTCTGGCACCTTGCATTGGCCATGTTGGGTTTGGGTTTGATGCGTGCATGCCTGGTTTTCTCCTGTAGATGGGTGTCGGCACAGAAGGTCTGCCCGCTGTCCTCAGCCAACATGCTCCGTCTTCATGGCAGCTCAAATTTTTTATCGAGGTTCTCTCCTCTAGATCCGCCGTGTTTCGCCTAGGGGCTTGCGCTGCCTAGTTGATAGGGTCACCTCGTAGAAGATGTGGTCATGGACCACGCACGTGGTCATGGACCACGCACGGTCGGTCTTGGGATAGGAAAACGTTATGCTAGTCCGGAGGGATTACGCCACAATGGCCACCTCGCGAAGACCCAGGGTCCTAGACTAGGGAGGTCCAAGGGGGAGCACCGGGAGGGCTACCCCTCTACCCGCACCTCCAACACAATCCCTTCCCCTGGTAGCTTCATCCCCAAGGAGGAAACAGAGCTACCTGCAACACCCCTCACCTGCATTGAAATGAACAAGCGACTTTCATCCTCAAAATAACTATCATGAAACAATTATTAGCAAGTGATGAGGACACACACGTTGTTGGTTATCCATGTGGTGATTTGGGGGGGTTGCTGAACTGTTAATATCTAAAGGGGTACAAGGCCTAAAACAACAAGAATTGGTTGAGGGTAGTATGAGTTAAAAAAAAAAAAGTTCAGTAGGCAAGGTTTTAACCCAATCATAATATTATAACATTCGTTGTCTGCTTGGGCAGCCACTATGGATTGATTTCAAGGGAGATTAATACCATGTATTGATTTCTTCCCTTGATTTTTCTAGCGCAGTCTCGGAGAACAATGGCTTCCTCTCCTCTTTCTCCTCTTTCCCCCCGCAGGTTAGGGGGAAGAATTTACCCGATGCTCCCCAGCATGTCGTAAGAGGCGACTAATGGATTCTGTTTCTCCTTTTACCCTTGTTAAGTGTTTCTTGTATAGAATATAGTCAATTTTTGTAAAGATTTTAGTCAAGCAGTATGTAAGAAATGTTAAGTCCTTTGTACTGGAAACTTGCATTTTCCCAGTAAGGTAATACATTGTACTACGTTGCAAGCCCCTGGAGCAAATATTTGATTAGTGCTTTTGTGAACAAGAAACAATTGACAAGTGGCTCTATCCCATCTCCCCCCTTTCCCCGTCGCGATATAACCTTCGTGGTTGAAAACGACGTTAAACACCAAATAAAGAAAGAAAGATGGCTTCCTCGATCTGCGTAAAATGTCGTACAGTGGAACACCCCTTTTGAGACCCTTTACTTTCTCCCTTTACTTTTGTCTTTTAAATTTTTTTTAGCTGAGACCAGCTGTGCTGCAGCAAGTCACTCAGAATTGTAGTAGCTGTGTATCATGGAGGCCTTAAAACTATAACTAACATGTACTGTACTGTTTGTGTGGTCAGACCTAGGGGAGAGCACTATAACTAACATGTACTGTACTGTTTGTGTGGTCAGACCAAGGGGAGAGCACTATAACTAACATGTACTGTACTGTTTGTGTGGTCAGACCAAGGGGAGCGCACTATAACTAACATGTACTGTACTGTTTGTGTGGTCAGACCAAGGGGAGAGCAAAACTATAACTAACATGTACTGTACTGTTTGTGTGGTCAGACCAAGGGGAGAGCACTATAACTAACATGTACTGTACTGTTAGTGTGGTCAGACCAAGGGGAGCGCAAAACTATAACTAACATGTACTGTACTGTTTGTGTGGTCAGACCAAGGGGAGTGCAAAACGTGAACCCAAGCACAGCCTGGGAAAGTTTGAGCTGCAGGTGATCTCCGTCGAGGCGACCGGCATGTCCGACACCTCAATGACCGCCACTGTGTCGCTCATGGACACCATCATTGACGATCTGCGTGTGGCTAAAAAGGCTGGCATTACACGGTGTGTGTGTGGGTGGGGGTGTTTGTGTGTGTGGGTGCATGGGGGTGTTTGTGGGTGTATGTGGGCGGGTGGGTGGGTGTAATTGTGTGTGCGTGTGGCTCTGTGTGTGAGTTTGGGTGTGTGTACGTGTGTGTGTGTGTGAATGTGTGCGTAGGTGTGTGTGTTGATGGGTTGGTGTGTGTGTTGTGTGTATGTGGGTGTGGCTCTGTTTGTGGACCGGCACGGTTGGCCTAGTGGTAAGGCGTCCGCCCCGTGATCGGGAGGTCGTGGGTTCGAACCCCGGCCGGGTCATACCTAAGACTTTAAAATTGGCAATCTAGTGGCTGCTCCGCCTGGCGTCTGGCATTATGGGGTTAGTGCTAGGACTGGTTGGTCCGGTGTCAGAATAATGTGACTGGGTGAGACATGAAGCCTGTGCTGCGACTTCTGTCTTGTGTGTGGCGCACGTTATATGTCAAAGCAGCACCGCCCTGATATGGCCCTTCGTGGTCGGCTGGGCGTTAAGCAAACAAACAAACAAATCTGTTTGTGGCCCTGTGTATGTGTGTGAGAGAGAGGAAGAGAAAGACTGGCAGACAAGCTGATATTTCATGGTAAAAATGAGAGAGAGAGAGAGAGAGAGAGAGAGAGAGAGAGAGTTAACCAAAAACGTCGAAAAGAGGAGAGTTTTCACTTTCCAAAACACACAATTACATTGACTAATGAAAGAAAGGGGATTTTTGGCTACAATTCTAGGTGGCAGTAGTTACTTGAAGCAGTATTGTGGGGATTTTTGGCTACAATTCTAGGTGGCAGTAGTTACTTGAAGCAGTATTGTGGGGATTTTGTCATTTTCACCTTATAACCGGGGGTAGAGCCGGCGACATGTATATCTTTGATTATGCTTTTTGATCGTGTGTTTGTGTTATTAGAAATGTGACGTGGACGTTCCAAAAGAAAAATGTCCATGTTTATGTAAAATGAAAATGGACATTGAAAGTTTTTTTTTTATCTTATCTTACAACAAAGCGCCTTGTAGTCCGAAAAATACGGTAGTTTACTATGAGGTCCGGTTTATTACAGTTGAGTCATTGTCTGTGTGTATATATACTGCTGCAGGATGATTGAGCGGAGCAAGAACAGCAGCCAGGTGTCGGGCACCATGATCAAAGTGGACTACAAGCTCAGTGCTACGCAGGACACTTTCAGTGAGTGTTGTTTTCCCTCTGATGTGTGTGTGTGTGTGTGTGTGTGTGGGGCGGGGATATAGCTCAGTTGGTAGCGCGCTGGATTTGTATTCAGTTGGCCGCTGTCAGCGCGAGTTCGATCCCAGGTTCGGCGGAAATTTATTTCACAGAGTCAACTTTGTGTGCAGACTCTCTTCGGTGTCCGAACCACCCCCCGTGTATACTACATTGGGTGTGCACGTTAAAGATCCCACGATTGACAAAAGGGTCTTTCCTGGCAAAATTGCTTAGGCACAGTTAATAATTGTCTACCATACCCGTGTGACTTGGAATAAGGCCGTGATAGGTAAATATGCGCCGACATGGCTGCAATCTACTGGCCGTATAAAATTTCATCTCACACGGCATCACTGCAGAGCGCCTAGAACTGTACCCACGGAATATGCGCGATACAAGCCTCATTGATTGATTGATTGATTGTGTGTGTGTGTGTGTGCAGGGGCGGATCAGTTGCTTTGTAAGGGGGGGGGCACTTTGAATCGAAAGTGAATGTGATGGGCGCGAAGCGCCCGAATTTGCTAGGGGGGTCCGGGGGCATGCTCCCCCGGAAAAAAATTTTGCCCAAAGAAGCAAAATGGTGCCATCTGGTGCCATTTGAACTTAGAAATGGTCATAGAATCAGCATAGAAAAATCTTTTATTTTCTTCTTTTTTTTTTCTTTTTTTTTCGGGGGGGGGGGGACACGTGCCCCCTGTGCCCCCCCCCCCCTCGTCCGCCCCTGGTGTGTGTGTGTGTGTGTGTGTGTGTGTTGCCATCATGATCGAAGTGGACTACTTTCAGTGACACAGGACACTTTCAGCGAGTGTTATATTCTCCCTCTGACTTTTACGTCACGTCTCTGGAGGATTAGTTATAGTATTGTATAGTTTCAGTTCACAAGTGTTAGTTGTGTTAAGTTGCGTGGTTATACTCATCAAAATAGACAAATTCTGAAAATATCTGTTGGGTTTGTAAATTGTATGGGTCGTGAAAGAGTGATTAAATTACATATTCCTACTCCGAATCACATGTAGCAGTTGACTCAGTCTAAAGTGCTAGGTCTGAAAAGGCTACCCGTCTAAGGGGAGCAACCCCAACTAAAAAAGTGTAAACGTAGCTATGGTAATGACGACGCACCCAGGGAGTTACCTCCCCTCCTGCGTACTACGTCACTACTGCTACTGACCACGTGACCCCTATCATTCGACACTTCAGCTTTCTAGGGAGCAGGTCGTGAATTTTTTGGCTCTAGTGGAAGTTCGCTGTTTGGTGTTTGCTTAGACACCCACCGGCACCCACACCCGTCTCTTCACCCGCTGCACTGGTAGTTGGTGAGCTCGTTCCTTTACTTGTATCGAACGTAATTTTTCAGTTGCTACTTGAAATTTTCGGCCACGTGTTGGTCACGTATTTTGTGGTAGCCATTTTGGAATTTTGTGTCTCCATTTTGTTGTCAGCATGT
The DNA here is from genome assembly GCF_037325665.1 of Littorina saxatilis. Lineage (NCBI taxonomy): Eukaryota > Metazoa > Mollusca > Gastropoda > Littorinimorpha > Littorinidae > Littorina > Littorina saxatilis. The sequence continues at coordinate 30,790,109 of NC_090260.1, read as the reverse complement.
CTGACGGAGACAAAAAGCGCGAGCGCGGCAAGGCTGATGTGAAAGGGAAAATTAAACCCAAGTCTTCCACTTCTGTCCCTAAGCCTATTTTGGTTGTTGTTTCTGACGCGGCTAACAATGCTGTTATGACGGTCCCTATTTCTGCCCCAAATGACCAGCCGGTTGGGGGGCAGTCTAATCAACCTACGCGTACCGTTGTTTCTCGCTCGTCTTCTCTGCCGCTTGCAGATTCGACGTCGCTGGTTTCATCGTTGCTTTCTTCGCTGGTTCCCGAGCTTCGCACGTTGGTGAGAGAGGAGATGGTGCGTTCTCAGCCTTCGACTTCCGTTGTCCCGTCGATGGCTTCCTTTCCGCTTCCGGCTGTGACGCTGTCCTTGACCGAGGCGGTTGCTTCTGTGCCTTCTACCGCTGTGGTTGGCGACGCAAGTAAGTTGGGCTGGTCCGTAGGTCCTCGTGAGGCCGCTGGACGCTCCCTGCTGGGAAGCAGCCCTTTTCGGCGGGTTCACGACCCGCAAACCCCTGTTCGTTCTCACTTTGGCTTCACGGAAGACCATCGTGTCGATGAGCAATGGCGGCATTTGGTTCAGGCTTCGACGCTTCCGGCACTCGCCGGAAGCGTAGGTCCTCCGACGTACGCACCCGCTGGGGTCGTTTCCGGAGTCGACCAGCCGGTTCCGTCTGCTGCGCTTCCGGCACTCGCCGGAAGCATAGGTCCCCCGATGTACGCACCCGCTGGGGTCGTTTCCGGGGTTGACCGGACGTGGCCCTCTGGGCATTCGGCCTTCCGGCCGCCGTCCACAGTGTCTGCGCTTCCGCCTTTCGCGGTCGCGTCTGATACTTTTCCGGCTCAGACCGGATCTGCTGCTTCTTCCGCTTCCGCTTCCTCTCGGGTGGCGGTCGCGGGGGGGCATCACCAGCCCTTTGGGCAGGTGTCTCAGCCCTGGCCGGGGCAGTCAGCGCTTCCGTCTTCGGTTGTTGCTTCGACTGCGGTTCCGGTTCCGGCGGCTGTGGGCATGCCGTCCTCTTACTCTTTCCCTATTCAGGGCATGAGTTCGGATGGTATTGGAGTGGACGGGTTTCCGGTTTCCGGTTACGGTGTTCACCGCCCTTCTACCAGCAACGTGGACTTCGGTCCTTCGCCGGATGTTTCGGATATTCAGTCCGTCGCCAGCGAGGCTGCACGTGTTGGTTATCCGGAGAGACTCAAAGTGGCTCTTGAGGCCGCTGCTGAGGTCACTTCGAGATATTTCGCGGAAGGGGCTTCGGTCTCTTCGGCTGCCGCTTCGACGGCACCGTCCGCGATGGCTGATTTTCGCTCTGGGAAGGAGGATGACTCATACTTCCGGTTTTTGGAGTCTCCATCCATAGCCTTTCAGCTTTCTCAAGTTTTGGCCAAGCCATCTCCTTCCGGAAGCGGAATTCCTTCACTTCCGGTTCCGCTGCTCGTGCCTCACGGCTCAGTTCCGGAGCTGGCTCAGCAGTGGATGGCTTCGCCTTCTCAGGCTTCTGCATTCGCTCTGTCGTCTCACAGGCGGTTGGTCTTGCAGAAGTCTCCTAGGAACTTGTTGGATGCTTTCGCTCTCCCGCGTTCATCTTTGACAGTTCCTCCGGAGATGCTTGCCTTGTTGGCCAAGCCTATCAAGAAGGATGACGGCGTGCTCTTTTCTGAGAACACGCTGATTGCTTCTGAAGAGGCAGGGCGTCAGCAGCTGGAGCTTGCCTCCATTGCTGAGACTCTCATTCGGGCCCTCTCTCGTGCCCTCACTGATTCGCTGAATCCGTTCTCTCTCAGCGAGGATCAGGATGCGGATGACGTCTCCACTTTGTTGGCCGCTCTTGCGAGGGTCAATGAAGAACAGATGAGACTTTCTGCTGTGCACTATGCGCACTCTGTTATGTGTCGTCGGGATCTCTTCCTGTCACACTCTCAGTTTTCGGATCAGGCGACCAAGGACACTTTGCGTGCCTCACCGGTCTTGGAGGGTTCCCTCTTTGGGCATCTCGTTTTTGATGCCCGAAGACAGGAAATTCAGGCTAACAGGGACCAGCAGTTCTCTGACTTTTCCCTGCACAGCCTTAAGCAGTCCAAGCAGTCTCAGCCTTCTCAGCCGAAGCAGGCTAAGGTTGCTGGCCCTCCCAAACCGGCAGACAAGGGTCGTGGACGTTCCTCTTCTCGGGGCTCGAGAAGACGACCGTCTTCCGGCAGGGGGAGAGGCGGCTCTGGAAGCAAGCCTCACCCCCAATGAAGTGCTCCCGATCTCCCCCCCACCCCGCCCTCCACTCTGGTGATGGCGGGGGGCCCTTCCCGGGCACTTTCCCATTGGCTCGTGTCTGTACAGAGTCAATGGATCGTGGGGGTCGTGAGGTCGGGCTTCCGTCTTCTCTGGAAAGATGGCAAGGCACCTCTGGTCAGGCGTCCGCCGGCGTTCAGGCCTCCCTCCTCGCAGGAAGCCATTTCCGTCCTTCGGTCGGAAATAGACTCCCTGGTGCAGAAGGGCGCAGTGGAGAAAGTCCTCGACCACAGTTCCCCTGGGTTTTACGGACGGCTTTTCGCCGTCCCCAAAGCCTCAGGGGCATGGCGTCCTGTCTTGGACCTGTCGTTCCTCAATACCTTTTTGAGGGAGATAAGGTTCAAGATGGAGACGCCAGCGTCGGTCAGGGACTCTCTCCGCCCGGGAGATTGGGCGACTTCCATCGACCTGACGGATGCATACTTCCACATTCTTATGCATCCAGCCGACCGGAAATGGCTTCGTTTCCGGTGGGCAAGTCAGGTTTACCAGTTTCGCGCCCTTCCTTTTGGCCTGTCTCTCGCCCCTTGGGTCTTCACCATGGTCGTGAGACAGGTCTGCGCGCTGGTGAGGTCGCGGGGTGTCCGGCTACGTGCCTACCTGGACGATTGGCTCATCCTGAGTCAGAGTCAGGTGGGGTGCGAGCAGGATACCCAATCGGTTCTTCGGGAGGCCAACATGTTTGGCTTCTCGATCAACCGATCAAAGTCGGAGCTGACACCGTGTCAGACGTTCACCTACTTGGGAATGTCTTTCGACACGGTGGCTTGGACTGTTCAGCCCTCTCAGAAGAGGGTGGACAAGCTCCAGGCGTGCATACGCTCCACTTTGCCTCTCCCGAGGGCCTCCCTGCGGACTTTGGCCTCCATCTTAGGGCAGATGGAGTCCATGGCTCTCCTGGTCCCCTTGGGGAGGGTCCACAAACGTCCCTTTCAGCTGGCGCTGAAGCCGTTCGTGGACTCTCCCACGGTGGATTGGAATGCCCTCATCCCTCTCCAGGGATGGTTCCAATCCGCTACCCTTCCGTGGCTGGACACGGAGTGGGTGTGCAGGGGCGTGCCGATAGCCCTTCCTGCCCCAGATTTGGACCTGTTCACGGACGCGTCCTTGGTGGGGTGGGGGGCTCACACAGACCAGCTGACTGCGTCAGGTCTGTGGTCGGCAGATCAGAGGATGCAGCACATCAACTTGCTGGAGCTAGAAGCCGTGGCTCTAGCTCTGGACAAGTTCCGGCCCTCCCTTCAGGCCAAGCATGTTCGTCTGTTTACAGACAACACGACAGTGGCAGCTTACATCAACAAGCAGGGAGGGTCGCGGTCTCCGTCGCTTTCGGTCAGGGCCTGCGAGATCCTGATTTGGTGTTCAGAGCATCAAATCAGGCTTTCGGCCAGGTACCTGCCCGGAAGCTTGAACACTCTGGCGGACGCGCTCAGCCGCTCCGACAGAGTGCTTCAAACAGAGTGGACCATCACTCACGGAGCGCTGGATCGTCTCTGGTCTCTTGTGCAGAAACCTCAGGTGGACCTTTTTGCCACCAGGTTCTCGAAGAGACTACCAGTGTTCGTCTCACCATTCCCGGATCCCGAGGCGTGGGAGACGAACGCGATGGACATTTCCTGGTCAGGCCTGGAGGCTTACGCGTTCCCGCCATTCCAGTTGCTCACGCGAGTTCTCAGGAAGGCGGAGCAGGAGGGCCCGTCCCTCCTGCTGATCGCTCCTCTTTGGCCGTCTCAGCCGTGGTTCCCGGACCTGCTGAGACTCGCCCAGGGCCCTCCCATTCCTCTCGCTCTCACGCGAGGAGAACTGGTACAGCCTCACACCGGCAGCCTCCACGCAGAGCCTCAGATGCTGAATCTTCACGCGTGGAGGTTGTGCGGTCTTCTCTGAGGCGCAAAGGGGCATCAGATCTGACCATGGACCTGGTAGGACGCTCGCACAGAGCATCTACCTCGTCCGTTTATGAGTCACATTGGAGGGCCTGGGTTACCTGGTGTCACGAGCATCGGCTGGATGCTACGGCGCCCCGCACGATGCATGTGGCGAACCATCTTGCTTTCATGTCCTCTCAGGGAGCTTCTGCTGCCTCGTTGAAAGTAAGAAGATCGGCCATCTCGGCGACCCTACGCCAGATAGGTCGCTCTATAGATGTTAGTGGCGTGATCGCTGGAGTCATCAAGGGCGCTTCCCTTTCTGACGTCAAGTCTCGTACGCCCGTTCCTAAGTGGGATCTCTTATTGGTCATGGAGTTTCTGCGTTCAGCGGATTTTGAACCTCTCAGAGATGCCAGTTTTGCGAATCTTACACGCAAGTCCCTTTTCCTTTTGCTGCTAGCATCGGCACGAAGGGGCAGTGAGATCCACGCTCTTTCCGGTAATTCGGACGACATTTCCTTTGAATCAGATGGGTCCGTTACTTTGCGGTTTCGACCTGAGTTTCTTGCGAAAAACCAGGCTCCCGAGCGAGCTTCTCCTTTGGTTCATGTCAGGCCGTTGTCCACTATTCTGGCTCCGAATGATCCAGACTTAGTAAATTGCCCTGTTAGAGCCCTTCACATCTACCTTGCCCGTGCTCAGTCTCTTAGATCCGCAGCTCAAAAGCTTTTGTTTATTTCTCTCAATACGGAGAGACATAAGGATATTACTAAGACGACTCTGGCCCGGTGGGTGTCGGCGCTCATTAAGCATGCTTACGAGTGGAGCCGCCGCAATGAAGGGGGGACACAGCCTGTCCTTCCTCTGGAATCAGCTCGGGCTCACGAGACGCGAGCTTGGGCTTCCTCCTTGGCCGTGTTACGATCAAGAAGACTGGAGGAGGTGCTACACACCGCATACTGGCGTTCCGAGGATGTCTTCATGAATTTTTACCTGCGTGACATCTCGGCTCTTCGCCAGGATGGATCTAGAGCTTTGCCTGCCATGGTGGCAGGGGGTCAGCTCTTGACAAGGATTTGAGAGTGAGTTTGAACTTTTTCTTTCCCACCGCCTTGTTGTTTCAATCTGCTACATGTGATTCGGAGTAGGAATATGTAATTTAATCGAAAATTTTATTGTAAATTTTCATTTAATAAATATACCTACCCGAATCACATATCGTAGTCCCTCCCACCTACCCCGCTTATGATTTGGAGATTTTATTCTTCGAGTCGAATGATAGGGGTCACGTGGTCAGTAGCAGTAGTGACGTAGTACGCAGGAGGGGAGGTAACTCCCTGGGTGCGTCGTCATTACCATAGCTACGTTTACACTTTTTTAGTTGGGGTTGCTCCCCTTAGACGGGTAGCCTTTTCAGACCTAGCACTTTAGACTGAGTCAACTGCTACATGTGATTCGGGTAGGTATATTTATTAAATGAAAATTTACAATAAAATTTTCGAATGCCCTTTCTTTTTAGTCGGACAAACATTGGAGAGAAAAAAAAATGTGGACAGGAGCTTGTGTGAAGTTATTTGCCACAGGAAAAGCAAGGGTATCACTCTTTCACCACCACCCCCCCCCCCCCCCCTCCGCGGGTTAGGGGGAAGAATTTACCCGATACTCCCCAGCATGTCGTAAGAGGCGATTAACGGATTCTGTTTCTCCTTTTACCCTTGTTAAGTGTTTCTTGTATAGAATATTATAGTCAATTTTTGAGTCACTTGAGAAAATGTGACTCTATGTAATCGGTCAGTGTTAGTCTGTCCGGCCGGCCGGCCGGCCGGCCGTCCGTAGACACCACCTTAACGTTGGACTTTTCTCGGAAACTATCAAAGCGATCGGGCTCATATTTTGTTTAGTCGTGACCTCCAATGACCTCTACACTTTAACGATGGTTTCGTTGACCTTTGACCTTTTTCAAGGTCACAGGTCAGCGTCAAAGGAAAAATTAGACATTTTATATCTTTGACAAAGTTCATCGGATGTGATTGAAACTTTGTAGGATTATTCTTTACATCAAAGTATTTACATCTGTAGCCTTTTACGAACGTTATCAGAAAAACAAGGGAGATAACTAGCCTTTTCTGTTCGGCAACACACAACTTAACGTTGGGCTTTTCTCGGAAACTATAAAAGTGACCGGGCTCAAATTTTATGTGAACGTGACTCATTGTGTTGTGAATAGCAATTTCTTCCTGTCCATCTGATGCCTCATATAATATTCAGAACTGCGAAAGTGACTCGATCGAGCGTTTGCTCTTCTTGTTGTAAAGATTTTAGTCAAGCAGTATGTAAGAAATGTTAAGTCCTTTGTACTGGAAACTTGCATTCTCCCAGTAAGGTAATACATTGTACTACGTTGCAAGCCCCTGGAGCAAATGTTTGATTAGGGCTTTTGTGAACAAGAAACAATTGACAAGTGGCTCTATCCCATCTCCCCCCTTTCCCCGTCGCGATATAACCTTCGTGGTTGAAAACGACAAACACCAAATAAAGAAAAGAAAGTCCTTTGTTAAGAGTGGGCTTGCGGGTGCTACAGTTGAGTTGAACTACATTTTTGAATTGACATGGTCTGTTTATATATTTTATACTGAGTTTTGTATGCTTATTTCAGTTCGTCTTGGAATCAGCAGCCTCTATATCTGTGTGTGCGTGGAATTCCTCATGAACATTGCCGACTTCTTCACTAAAGGGCTGGAGCCGAATCCTGCAGGTGCGTCTTAATGGGGGGGGGGGGGGGGGGGGGGCGCCGCGCCAGGAAGGAGTGTATGTCAAAAGCACAAGAGACGGGAAAAGAGAGAGAGAGAATGTGTGGGTGTTTATGTGTAAGGTAGTGTAACAGTAACCACATTATTTCATCATGTTAAAGTCACAGGTCATACATGTATAAACCCACTTGTGCAAGCAAAAAGACACAAGTGTACATGGGAGTTTAAGCCCATGAACGCAGAAGAAGAAGAAATAGAAATTCATCATGCTATTATTTTAGTTTTGTTGGTGGATAGGTTGGTTGGTTGTTTCTTTGTGTGTGTGTTTTGAGGTTGTTTGATATTTTCTTAATGTTTTGTATTAATCTTCATTGAACATTGTTTTTCTTGTAATGTCTCTGCTATGTATCAACTGGTTTTACTGTTATGCATCTGATGACGCTTCTCTTCTTTTCATTTGTGCGGCAAGCTTAAGCTCTGAATCTGAACGTTGACAGTAGTTAAGTTTGGAGTGTTGGTGTTGGTGTTGTTAGTGTGTTGTTGTTAGTGCGTTGTTGTTGTTAGTGTGTTGTTGTTGTAAGTGTGTTGTTGTTAGTGTGTTGTTGTTGTTAGTGGGGTGTTGTTGGTGTGTTGTTAGTGTGTTGTTGTTGTTAGTGTGTTGTTGTTGTTAGTGTGTTGTTGTTGGTGTTGCTGTGAGTGTGTTGTTGTTAGTGTGTTATTAGTGTGTTTTTGTTGTTAGTGTGTTTTTGTTGTTAGTGTGTTGTTGTTAATGTGTTGTTGTTAATGTGTTGTTGTTGTTGTTGTTAGTGTGTTGTTGTTGTTAGTGTGTTGTTGTCATTATGTTGTTGTTACATATTGTTGTTGTTGTTCAGAATAAACGTGCTTAACCACTTCGGGGCCACTTGGTACATTAGAAGCTGAGTCAGTCATCCAAATAAGAAGATTATGTATATGACCGTTTTGAATCGCCCCGCCATATAGGCAGCCGTACTTCGTTTTCCAAGGCGTTAATCAGTGTAAAATGTCCATCGTTTGACGCTGCAGCAACCGCGCCGATCAAGCCTGTGTCCTCATCCGCGGCCGCATCGCAAGCTCAACCGCCACCTCCACCACCACCAGTAGAGGAACCGCAGGGAACCATGGAGATCATTCTGGACATGGAGAAACCTGAGATCATTCTGATTGAGGACCAGATGAACCACAACACCAGCGCCTTAGTCGTCGATGTAAGTTGTGAGAAAGAAAAATAAGAAAGGAAAACTAAAAAATTGTAGAGAGAATTAACTCTAGTGGTCAGAGGATATCCTGGACACACACACACACACACACAAATACACACACACACACACACACACACACACACACACACACACACACACACACACACACACACACACACACACACACACACACACACACACACACACACACACACACACACACACACACACACACACACACACACACACACATGGGTCATTCCATAAAGCTGTGTACCAAAAGTGTGACATGCATCTGTCTGAATAGGTTGTTTTTATGGTTTATGTGACAGATATAGACATATGCCACGGTGCCATGCTAAACAAAAGATAAGTTTATGCTTTTTGGATACGAGGGGTGGTCGGAAAGGTGTGTAACATCACACATGATTACAAAAAGCCATAGTATAATAGTAACAAGCTTTATTTGCTTCTCATTCAGAGCTCATTCTGAACAAAATGCAGTCGGGGGAAACGAATTGAAATAGATATTTGGTAACTAAAACGTATTTGTTTGGTTGCGTCAACCAACAAACAAACAGTATCAATAACAAAACATCGAGTCGACATGCAGCTAGAAAATGAACATTGAAAGTCCAGAATCAGTTATCACAGAGACAAGTAAGGCTAGGTTAGCACATTTTCGCGCCGCGTCGCAGCTGACGTCAGCATATGTTGTAACGATTCGATTGGTCCATGACGTGGCGTCATCAACCGGCTTATGAATGACACACACGTGTGTGTTATGAATGGAATTCTTTTGGTTTTAGTGACGTCGTCATTGAATAGACTCCAAATTTGGTCAGATTTAGGTGCGTTGTTTTTAACACACGGCAGATCAAGAGCCTTAACGATTTTGATTATTAATGATTTGCTGTGTCTTCGAGTTACGTCGGACACACAGTGTTCCACTCTTAAACACGTTGGTACTGTTTTGTGTTTATATCTGAATCATGGAATAACTCGGATACAGAACAATACACAAACTATCAACACAATAGACACAATACTTTTTACCTCAAAAACGTAATTATTCTACCAAATCGCCTAATTTTTGCGACCATATTTTTGTGATCATGCTTCGAAAAAGTCAATGTACTTTACGGGTTTTCACAGCTTATGTGTCCGAAACAATGTACAGTGGAACCCCTCACAAGGACCCCCCTCTCTAACGACTACCCCGCCACAACCCTTTTTTTTGTAACCGATGTGTTTCCTTATACAGTTGTCACCAGTGTAGCGACCACCCCGCTCTAACGTCTAAGGACCGACCTATAACAGCTTGTGTAACGACTTTGTCAGACAAAGCCAAGACTCTCAGTCAGCTTAACGCATCGAGAAAACAAACTCACGTGACCAACATACACCGTTCAACTCAGTCAGAATAGACAGTCTTTGGACAGAAGAGCAGTGGAGATCGACATGGCGTCTACAAATAAAATAAAATATTTCACTCTCGAAAATCGAGTGAATGTTGTGAACAGACACAAAAAGGGAGAAAGTGCCATCGCGATTGCAAAAAGTCTTGATGTTGGAAAATCGCAAATTCAAAGAATTATCCAAGACAAAGAAAACATTCTGAAAAGGTGGGAAAGTGGTGACAATGCCGATCGAATGCGATCAAAGCGGCAGAAGACAACATACTCTGACGTAAATGAAAAGGTTTGGGATTGGTTCCTGGCTGCCAGAAAAAAGAATTTTCCGATCTGCGTGTGCGGCGAGATCAAAGGCAGGTCCATTGTGATAGCTGGGTGGCCTTGTTTATAGACACTGACCTTCTTCCCAGGGGTCATTGACCCAGTTTTAGCTATGAGAGGTGGTTCCCCTTTCATATCTGAGAGAGGAAACACTTCCTGCACCCGGGTCAGTAACCGAGTTTAACCTATGGGGAGTTTAACCTATGGGGCGGTCTCTTTGATGTCTTGAGAGGAAACTTGGCCAGGGTAGTACATGCACCAGAACTGGTGGACACCAAGGACAATGTCAAACATGAAATCGAAGCAGTTTGCTTGAGGAAACGGTCGTCAGCAACTCAAACTTCTCCGTTTTCTTTTTTTAAGAAAATCTGACTTTCTTTGTGGCCCCCTGACCCCGCCCCCTCCCTCTGTAAGGACCCCCCTCCATAAGGACCGATTTTTGTCAACATTTTCAAGGTCGCTAGAGAGGGGTTCCCCTGTACTGCTCATTTCAAAGCTACATGGCACAGATTATAAACACGATGGACAACTTTTTGGCTCACGTAAGTGTAGCCTATGCGATGCTAACTTTTGTCTGTCTGTGCGTGCGTGCGTGCGTGCGTATGTATGTGTGTATGTCTGTGGTAGAAACTTTAACATTTGAAGACGTCATATTACATTGACGTCACATTATGACGTACGAGGGTTAGACGTCACGCGATGGAATTACTGAAAGTCTCGGTGATTGTTATTTTGAGCGGGCCGAGACTAGTTGGCAGTCGTGTCCATGTAAGTAGGCTACATGCAGACAGACAGATCTAGATCTAGTGTCTCGCTTTCTTGCACAGTTTCACCTATGCTCTTTCTCTGTGTGTGTGTGTGTGTGTGTGTGTGAAAGATCACTTATGCAGACCTGTTTACACTACACATTGAGCGTAGTAAACTACGATTTTGGTCCCCAAACTACGCAACTACGCATGCTTGTCTTATACTACGCAAACGTTTCGTTTCGACTACACATTTTGACATTTTGAATACGCAAAAACGCGAGCGAGTTCCGATCCATAATTTGTACTAACCGGTTGTGTACTGCGTGCAAAACATGCCCGGCGCCCGCGAGAGTAGCGTAGTCAGTTGGTCTTGCTGCTGTTATTACAACTATCGCGGGCGTTTCAGCACATACTTTTCTGAACGCGGTCACTTCGTAGCTCATTCTTTCTGGAGGGAAAAAAATGGCTACAGCGACGAACACGGATTCAGAAGACTTTGGCGATCAACCGCCACGGAGCAAAAAAAAGAAGCTTGGTCAAACTCCCAGCAAGGCTTTTCTGCCAAAGTACTATGAGGAGCATCCATGCCTAGTTTCGTGGAGAAAAGGGAAGCATTTTGCCCACTGCACTGTGTGCAACACGGCTTTTTCAGAGAAGCACAGTGGGCTTTACGACCGTGTAACCGCCACAAGAAAAGCACTTCTCATGAGGAATTCGAGAAATCCCGACCAAAGCAGAGGAAAAATTGGACTGTTTTGTGAAGAAACCCGTGCCAGGGAAAGAAGACCAAGACAAGCTCACTTTTGAGAGATCGGTAACCAGAGCAGAGGCAATGACCTGCCATATTATTATTATTGCCGACGCAAACCTGTTCTGTTTATATGCAAATTTGCCTTCATGTTGATACACATACTCCCAGTCCCTACTTTTTGTGACTTGATGTTCTCAGATTGTCACAGGTCTTGAATAGGGGGTCCCACTGTATATGAACTGCATACCCCTCAACATAGCTTTTTTTTAACAAATGAAATGTTCCAAACTAGTTAATAATTTTTTTCTTAACAAATAAACTTAATGCTTGGCTTGTATTTTTGTGGGGGCTTTGTTTGTATTTGTATGAGGAGTATTGTTCACATTGTAATAGTTTTGTTTGGAGTGTTGAGTGTTTGTTTTAGTACGGTATAAGTAACTGTTCTGTTTTGCGGTTTGGGTTGATCGAATTGAAATACTACACATTCACCTGCCAAACTACACATTTGCCTTATTTTCACACCCAAAACTACACATGGTACATTTCAGGGGTAGGCAGGTCTGTGTATGTGTGTGTGCCACGTGTGTGTGCCACGTGTGTGTGTGTGTGTGTGTGTGTACTGTGTGTGTGTACTGTGTGTGTGTACTGTGTGTGTGTATGTGTGACGGAGTGATTGAGTTTGTGTTACTGTTTGTCGATTTCTTACGTGAGCCTTGAAGGCTTCGCCTCTTGTTAGATCTAGTTGACCACTTGCGCCTTCTTGTTATATTTGATTGATAATTCAATCTTTTCTTAGTGGCCCTGTCAGAAACATTATTCTTCCTTTAACATAAATCTAAGTGTCATGGGCGAGGAAAATCGCACAATGTCTAACTTTAAGAAGTTGGGGAGGGTAAATGCTGTAAGCTACTGAAATCCGATGCTAAATTTGCCTGCTTGGTTCGCCCAGTCAAGTCTTCCGGATACATAAGCTTCGTATCACCAGGCAGTTTGAAGGGACTGCTCCTTTTTGAGTCACTTGAGAAAAAGTGACTCTATGTAATCGGTCAGTGTTAGTCTGTCCGGCCGGCCGTCCGTAGACACCACCTTAACGTTGGACTTTTCTCGGAAACTATCAAAGCGATCGGGCTCATATTTTGTTTAGTCGTGACCTCCAATGACCTCTACACTTTAACGATGGTTTCGTTGACCTTTGACCTTTTTCAAGGTCACAGGTCAGCGTCAAAGGAAAAATTAGACATTTTATATCTTTTCTCGGAAACTATCAAAGCGATCGGGCTCATATTTTGTTTAGTCGTGACCTCCAATGACCTCTACACTTTAACGATGGTTTCGTTGACCTTTGACCTTTTTCAAGGTCACAGGTCAGCGTCAAAGGAAAAATTAGACATTTTATATCTTTGACAAAGTTCATCGGATGTGATTGAAACTTTGTAGGATTATTCTTTACATCAAAGTATTTACATCTGTAGCCTTTTACGAACGTTATCAGAAAAACAAGGGAGATAACTAGCCTTTTCTGTTCGGCAACACACAACTTAACGTTGGGCTTTTCTCGGAAACTATAAAAGTGACCGGGCTCAAATTTTATGTGAACGTGACTCATTGTGTTGTGAATAGCAATTTCTTCCTGTCCATCTGATGCCTCATATAATATTCAGAACTGCGAAAGTGACTCGATCGAGCGTTTGCTCTTCTTGTTTTGCTTAATGCCCACTAACAAGGAAATCGACTCCACAGACACAGGATTTCTTTCTCTCTATTTTGCAACAGTATTTAATCTGATTTTCTTCGATTTATCGTTTTCCGAGAAAAAACAAACTTGTTGATCGAGCGTGTTCAAATTTTGATGAAAACTCAACGTTTTTTTAATAATAATAATAATAATAAAGATAACTTATATAGCGCCGCTTCACAAATTTAACTATGCTCTTAGCGCTGTGCATCGAGATATAACAATTTCAATAATATAAATACAAAGATGATATTATAATAAGGCAGGGATTTAATGGACCAGCAAATTAGAAGGACCAGCAGCAAAAAAGATAGACCAGCAGCAAAAAAGATGGGTTTCAACAGCAAATTAGCTGCGATAAATATTTTGGGAAGATTCCGACGATCACGGATTGTTGTCTTTCGTGGAGTACTTCAAGGGGTCATGAATCGACCGCAATGACACCTGGTACGAAGGCTACGCCCCGGGAATTCCTTTCACAAACAATGGACTGGAGGCAATAAACCAGACCATCAAACGTCAGAACACATTTCGTAAGAGACTTGACTTGTCCAGATTCCTAACCCTTGTTGAAAGAGACATTGTCCTGAACTGGTCCAGAGAGAGAGACAACGCTCAGCCTGATCATATCCCAGTGGCCCAAGAACCAGACAGAACCTTGCCCGGCTGGACGGCTGCCTATCAGTGGGCATCTTCAAACGCAAAGTCCATCAAGAGGAACCAGAAAGTGTTCGTGGCCTCGGAGTCGCTTCAGAACATGGACCTGAAGACAGCTGTCAGGATTCAGCAAGACCAGTTCCAGAGAGCCTCTTGGGAATCGTTTGACCAGTACAAGGAGAGCCGGAACTCGGTTTGGAGTCTGACCGTGGAGGACAACAGAATTGACTGCAATTGCCCTGTCTACATGGAGTCCAACATATGTAAACACCCACTTGGCATGGAAATCCGGCTGTCCATTTCTGAACCACCAGCGCAGGCAAAGACCGTCCCCCTGGGAGAGAAGCGAAAGAGGGGACGACCTATTTCTGCCCCATTTTTACTGTTAAAGAAATCTGCTTGGCTGTTCAATTAATCTATTCTGCTGTTGAATTCATCCAATTTGCTGCTTCACATTCGCTGCTCACTCCTTCCTATTTGCTGCTGAAACCATCTATTTTGCTGGTAAACAAATTTTATGCGTTATAATAATACACATTTACAAATATCACTCACGTGCATACGTCCTCGTGCACACCACGCGCATACACACTCCCACTCATTAACAAGTGCTTCCATCCCCCTGCCACTGAGATGTTCATATACCTTAACTATTACAACTGGAACAGGACTAGACTACAAAGAATAGCCTAAGACTTGACAAAGAGACACCGAGCACGTATATCACAAAATAAAACATTAAAATGTCGAACTTTTTAAAAATATTAACTTTAAGAGCGAAGAGTCGAAAAGGTTGCCTACGTAACATTCGTCCCTCGTTGGTAACGACTCATAAAACGCTCCATGCCTGCTCCGTTCAAAAAGTTAATGGGATTTTTTTTATGCAAAAACCTTTCAGCGATGTTGAAGAACATTGCATGCAAAAGAAACCAAGTTTGATGCGTTGCTAAGTGACAAATATCATTTTTAACGATCCAGCGTAACCAGAAAACATATAAACGAAGCTTAGTGGCGACACGCGAAAGGCAAAATCACATTCAAATCGGATCAAATTGACACGGCGCACATTCTAACACGTTCACTACACATCGTAATGCCTGATAATGCACACAGTAGCATATTCGTGCGTACAGAAGTTATAGACACGTCCACGTAGTTCGCGGTTGGTTTTATAAACCAAATGTTGCGTAGGCAACCGTTATTTTTTAACGATCCAAATGCACACTGTAAACATGTGTAAGGGCAAACAGCTAAGTGCATATGTAACACTAGCACAAAAGACAACGAAGATGTATGTTGGGGGGTTCATGGTCGCATTTCATTGGCAGCCACACGGATACTTAAAAACAAGATGTAAGCAATGTCACAATAAAAACGCCATTTTGACGTCATTTTCTGTGTTTGCTTTCATACAAAGCATTAACCAACCTAACGATCTTCTTGATTTTATTATCGTTATCTCTTTGGTCAATTTGCAGTCTGTTGATATCCTTATATCATTCGAGAAGCAAGAGAAACATTCTGAAATCTAACTCTAAAGTCATGACCCTCTCGTGGTACACAGCTTTGTAGAACGACCCATATATAAATTGGTGGTGGTGGGGAGGGGTGATCCTTACCGACTTCAAAAACAACACAGCTGTCAAATTTTTGCCTTGATATCCTTCGGTTTTAACATTTATTTGGTTTTCTCTGTCCAGATGATGCTGTCGTTCCGTCAGGTGCAGTCAAAAGAAGTGCAGATAATGGAAGCTGGAATTTCCAAGCTTCAGATCTTCTCCTGCAACTTCCAGAACCGACACAAGCGACTGACAGAAGTATATTTTTCTTTTGACAGCTACAGTTTTGATTACCTGATTGTGCTCAGGGTTTTATTTTTCTGGCATTCGATTTGTATGCCTCTTTGTGAGTGCTGCTAATGTAATCCTCTGTGGTTAAACTCAGCAGCGACCCAGTCAGATAAGCTTCAATTTTGAATTCTTAACATTTCTTTAGGTTTTAAAACATGTTACAAAAAACTCCCGTCACACTGTTTCAGATCTAACTATTTGAAAACATGTGTGATGCTTTCCAAGTTTTTGTTTGCTGTTAGCACCACTTCAATGGATGTAAAGTTAATGAACTTTTGAAGAGATAGTTTGAGAAACTGACGTCTGAAGGTAGAGAGTGCCTTATGGTCCAGCTATTCCACACAGACCACGAATTGCCACTAATTGATAAATTTTAGGATTCGTAGTTGAATCGTAATCAGTTCGTGAAGTTCTTAAAATGATTCGTATATATACGTTGTCACTTCTTGCAATTCTTGAGCAATCGGGAATTCGCGGCAAAAGTTTTGAGCTGTTCAAAATTAAGGCCACGAATCCCGGAATGAGTTAGGAATTATACCTACGAATCGATTACGATTCAGTTACGATGCCTAAGAATGTACTACGAATTTGTTACGAGTTATTTATGATTTTTTGGAATCGGGAGTTCATGGCCAAAATGTTGAATCGTGGGATTCGTGGTCTGTGTGGAATAGGGCCATTATGATGGAATGAAAAAAGCCAACAACTGAAGAGAAGTGGTCATCTCTGCGTCTGTTGTGTGTCTTGATTGTCCACTTTAAAAACCAACAGATGATGGTTTCCTTGCTTCATTTTGTCAAATAAGCTGTCCATAAATCATACCATTGTTGTTTGATTCGTGATTTTAGAACATTAAATCAGGCCTGAAAGTGGCGAGTATATTAATCTACTCGCCAAATGCGATTAAAGTTGCTGAAAGAAATGGTAGGTTTGGCGAGTAAAATGTGCTCTCTGGCTAGTAAATTATGAGAAGTACTAGCCAAAGGCCAGTGCCCCATTTTGTGGACTTTCAGCGCTGTAAATTTGTTTCAATTTGTTGTTTGAAATGGAGTGCATTCAAAGACAGCTACCGGTAGATGTTTCACAGTGTAAACCACAATTCCTTTTGGAGTGAACTCAAAGACAGAAGTTTCACATTTTACCACAATGTCATCTTCACAGGTGCTGATGCCGTGTGATCTGGCGCTTCACAGCAACGCAAAGAACAGCAAGAACCCGCACATCGACGTCTCCATCAGCGACATCGTGCTCAACATCTCCCCCGCCACAATCGGCACCATGGCCGCCGTCTCTGCCGGACTCAGTACCTCCCCGGTATGTTGGTTTAAGCGAGTTTTATTCTTTTTTGTTTTGTACACACGTTTTCAGATGAGAACAAGATATAGAACAACAAGCTCACAGCTTAAGGACACGTTCTAAAAATGATAAGCAATACACATTCCGATTACAAAACATGGCGAACAAGTGATAACTTCAACACTTAACTTTCATAATATTTCATTGTTATTTTATATAAATAAAAATGAGAGAGAGAGAGAGAGTGTGTGTGCATTGCTACATCAATTGCAGTCACTGTAGACAGGTTAATATAATTTCATGGTATGTTCACAGTGTTGGGGGAGGGTGGGAACTGAACTGAACTGAACTCAATTTCACAAGGATAAAGATTTAGGGCTAAGCCTTTTCTTACAATCTGTTCTTGAAAACACACACACACACACACACACACACACACACACACACACACACACACACACACACACACACACACACACACACACACATACATACACACACACATACACACATGTGCATACACTCACTCACACTCATACTCACACACACACAAACACCATGATGAAATTATACTAAAAGATTAGCGCCAAAGAAAGCAAGTGGGAGGGATTTATAGGAGAGGGGCACCTCTCGAAATCGGTAAATTAATGGCCTAGCAAAAGCAGTCATCCACGTAAAAACTAACTCGTGCAAGCTCTAACACATGATTGTGCTCGGGAGTTTCAGCCCATTAAAGCAGAGGAAGAAGTATATGAGGGGGAGGGGGGGGTGGTGGTGGTGTTAGGGAGGGTTTTAGCATAGGGTCAGGAGAAGGATGGAATTGCATGGTTGTGAAATATGAAAACATTCTTGCTGCTTTGGCCAATCCCTTCGCTGCCTTCGTGGGGGAAAATACCATATGGTGATAGAGGGTGATAGAAACCCCAAAACACACAGCATGCATCCTCCGGAATCAGAGTATAACTGCCTAAATGGCAAGGAAAAAATATTTTGGGAGCTCCCTAGAAATTAAGGGATTTTTACTTTTTACTAAGTGGAAGCTAGTCTAATAGGCCGTGAAAGGTGGATGCAGCGCCTAAAGGCAGTCGATCTACTGGCCGATGTGAATGCGTGATATATTGTGTAAAAAATTCCATCTCACACGGCATTAATAGGTAACATGCGCCTTGAGTCGCCTTGTGTGGTGAGATACGTGCGCGATATAAATCCTCGTAAATAAAATAAATAAATAAATAAATAAATAAATAGTCTGAGTGGTTTATTGGGTAAAGGACAGTCTCCACCCGGGGGGATTCCCTGTATACAGGGAATATGCCTACGGGAACTCCACCTACAGGGAATCCCACTCTTTTGGTCAACAATTAGACCCCTACAGAAATAATGACAGCTTGTTTTGCGCCAACCACCGAGATCTGTGCTCTTCTTGCTTTAAAAATTAACTATGAAGAAATACACACTAGATCAACATTGAATGTAAATAAGTCTTAACATGATAGTAGAACAATTAAAAAACTGACAAGAAGCTTTTTGCCAGATCGTTGTGAAGTAATCGCTTTGTTTTGGCCTTCCTGAACAGGATCCCGCAGAATTCTACGATTCGCCAGTAATTTGTGCTTGATAATGTTCATTTGATTTGTTATCATTTGTTTTGTTCTTGTTTTGTTCTTCTTGCATGCTTAATCTTTTTTAAGTCTCAAAGAAGACCGTCTCACATATTCATCCTTGGTTTACTTCTAACGACGTGACATTGAGAAGCTTACTAACTATTCAGACAGGGAACATTTTTGAAAGTGTTGAGCTGTTGGTAAAGCCAAATGCAATGTGTAATGGATGGGTGATTTAACAGAAAGTGTACTGTCTTGCTTTAGCGGGCACTCTTGAACACTGAAGTATGCTTAATTGTTAGGACCAGTTCCCCCGAAATCACCGTCAGGCATGGGAATTGTCTGCCGAAAGGCAAATTTCCACCGATTTGTTTTTGTTTTGTTCCGCCGAAAAAGCAAAAGTGTCCGCCGAAATAATAAATGGGGGAGGCAAAAATGGTTCTAAAAACTGAATTTAATGGCAAACTTGGAGCTTAGATGACACCCCCGAACCCCCCCTAGCAGGGCTAGGTGCTTCGCGTCGTCGACTTTGCTATTACTTACACATTTTCAGCCTTTTTTACTTTTTTCAATTCCCATGCCTGCACTGTATATGCTGCCAGAATGGCGAGGTAAAAACAGTCATACACATACAAATCCACTCATGCAAAAACGTGAGTGAACGTGGGAGTTTCAGCCCATGAACAAAGAAGAAGAAGTAGTTAGGACTAATTATTTCTGTGGAGTTGATGGTGTCAATTATTAGTTTGAATCTGTGGAAATGCATAACCCATGCAGGTACATGCATGTACGATTAGCTTGATGCTGGGCGGGGGATATAGCTCAGTTGGTAGCGCGCTGGATTTGTATTCAGTTGGCCGCTGTCAGCGCGAGTTCGATCCCAGGTTCGGCGGAAATTTATTTCACAGAGTCAACTTTGTGTGCAGACTCTCTTCGGTGTCCGAACCACCCCCCGTGTACACTACATTGGGTGTGCACGTTAAAGATCCCACGATTGACAAAAGGGTCTTTCCTGGCAAAATTGCTTAATAATTGTCTACCATACCCGTGTGACTTGGAATAAGGCCGTGAAAGGTAAATATGCGCCGACATGGCTGCAATCTACTGGCCGTATAAAATTTCATCTCACACGGCATCACTGCAGAGCGCCTAGAACTGTACCCACGGAATATGCGCGATATAAGCTTCATTGATTGATTGATTGATTGATTGATGCAGAAGCCTGGATAAAACTGTGAGACTGAACTATTTGTTATAAGTCTAGTGAGACTTTCCTTATTTGTTTGTTTTGTTTTGTTTTATCTATTTATTTAATTTCTGGGGTGTGATTCGACTTTGGGGTGCCTTGATTACTTCAGTAAAGAAAGGAATTATTTCATGAGCGGTGCGTTAGTTATTTGTGACTTCCTGATCCAGCCGATATAGTCTTGAGTCGAGCGTTTGAAAATGCCTGAGCCTGAAGGCGGGCGTAACTTACACCTCTTGCTATCAGTCTGCCTTGGAGATGAGGACGACTGTTGACCAGATGGCTAGAATAGCGCGCTGCATTTTCCTGCATAGAACTAAGGCGCGTCTGCCGCGACGGTGCCAGAGCTAAACACTGACGGGCACTGCTCACAGCCCGGCACACGGGACTGTAAACATTCCCCATCCCTTTAGCTCTCTCGCCTCCATCCGCCCTACCCTTGGTCTCATGCTTGGATAAGGGAAAGCAAACTGAACATGGCTTACATGCTCCTTACAAATGAAATTATAGGTTTTATTATTTTTGTTGTCATTGCTTAGACAATCTTGGGAACAGCACAGTCATATAAGTTATCTTTAATTTTTGACTGCTGTGTATTTTGGGTTTAACCACGTTAAAGGTCACCCCCCGCGGGTTAGGGGGAAGAATTTACCCGATGCTTCCCAGTATGTCGTAAGAGGCGACTAACGGATTCTGTTTCTCCTTTTACCCTTGTTAAGTGTTTCTTGTATAGAATATAGTCCATTTTTGTGAAGATTTTAGTCAAGCAGTATGTAAGAAATGTTAAGTCCTTTGTACTGGAAACTTGCATTCTCCCAGTAAGGTAATATATTGTACTACGTTGCAAGCCCCTGGAGCAAATTTTTGATTAGTGCTTTTGTGAACAAGAAACAATTGACAAGTGGCTCTATCCCATCTCCCCCCTTTCCCCGTCGCGATATAACCTTGAATGGTTGAAAACGACGTTAAACACCAAATAAAGAAAGAAAGAAACGTTAAAGGTCGATAGGTCAAAGTTCTTGTGATTGTTTTGTTAAAATGTTCTGAATTAAACGTATCAATAATTTAACCTTTCTTGTTTGTCTAATTTTTTTTTTATCTTTGTGTACTTTTCCTAAATCTTTTTTCAAGCACTGAGTACGTACTATGACTTTTGTCAATTTATATTCATACATCTACATGCACAAGGATATTTTCGGAGGAATTATTTTTGTTTTGTCATTAAGTTTTTTGTTTGGTTTTTGTTGGTTTCTTTGTGTTTGTTTTTTTCTCCAGTTTTGGAATGAAAAATTTGCACTGGGGGAAATTATTCTTCTGGTTTTACTTTTGTTTTCTTACGATGGAAGTTTTGGTGATCGACCTCTTCTGAAATTTTGCCTAATGTGTCTTAAGAGTTCTGTCTATGATTGCACATCATGTAGAACGGAGGGAAGAAGGCAATGAGCGCAGATAATGGAGATGATTTCATTTTGTGTGGAAATTACATGTATATGAGTTTAGGCAGAGTTGTTTTTTGTGAGCCAGCTTTTTGCTTTCTCTGTAATTGACATAACGCAGTCTTACTAATAACATTACTCTCAGTAGGATGATACAGGAATGTTTTAGTTGACCTTTTTTTGTATACACATTTTGAGATTATGTTGTTGATTGTGAAAGCCAGTGTGTGAGATTTTGGTTACCTCTTTTGACATGTTTGTTGATTGATTTAGCTGATACCGTGGAACCCCAAGGTCAAGACTCTCTCCCCCCCCCCCCCCCCCCCACCCTTTTTAAAGACCCTGCTTTCTGGGACTTTCTGCTCACAACCTCTGTTAATATAATAATAATAATAATAATAATAATAATAATATGGGAGATTTATGTTCTTACATTGCTATCTGTTCTTATCGGACACATAATGAGTTAACGGTGGAGAAACCCCCCGCGGGTTAGGGGGAGTCCCATATTGGTTGGGACGAGAAAGAATTTACCCGATGCTAACCAGCATGTCGTAAGAGGCGACTAACAGGTTCTGTTTCTCCTTTTACCCTTGTTAAGTGTTTCTTGTATAGAATATAGTCAATGTTTGTAAAGATTTTAGTCAAGCAGTAGGTAAGAAATGTTGGGTCCTTTGTACTGGAAACTTGCATTCTCCCAGTAAGGTAATATATTGTACTACGTTGCAAGCCCCTGGAGCAATTTTTTGATTAGTGCTTTTGTGAACAAGAAACAATTAACAAGTGGCTCTATCCCATCTCCCCCCTTTCCCCTATCCCATCTCCCCCCTTCCCCCGTCGCGATATAACCTTGAATGGTTGAAAACGACGTTAAACACCAAATAAAGAAAGAAAGAAAGAACGGTGGAGAATTTTCCGATCTCCCAGGTCAACTTATGTGCAGACCTGCTAGTGGCTTATCCCCCTTCGTGTGTACATGCAAGCACAAGACCAAGTACGCACGGAAAAGATCCTGTAATCCATGTCAGAGTTCGGTGGGCTATAGAAACACGAAAATGCCCAGCATGCTTCCCCCAAAATCGGCGTATGCTGCCTGAATGGCGGGGTAAAAACGGTCATACACGTAAAATCCACTCGTGCAAAAACATGAGTGAACGTGGGAGTTTCAGCCCATGAACGAAGAAGAAGAAGAAGAATCAGCGTTGTTTTTGCTGTTTTAGGACTCATCGATTCCAGTGAAGCGTGAAGTCATTCCAGGGGACCTGTGGGCGGTGAAGAAATTGACCGAGTGCAACTTCTGGTTCCTTTCAAGTCGTAAGTCGTTCAACTGTGACATTGTGTAGATCTGGAGATTGACGTGTGTGTGTGTGTGTGTGTGTGTGTGCATGTGTGTGTGTGTGTGTGTGTGTGTGTGTGTATGCATGTGTGTGTATGTCTGCATGTGTCTGTGTGTGTGTATGCATGTGTGTGTATGTCTGCATGTGTGTGTGTGTATGTATGCATGTGTGTGTATGTATGCATGTGTGTGTATGTATGCATGTGTGTGTGTGTATGCATGTGTGTGTGTGTGTGTATGCATGTGTGTTTGTGCGCTTGCGAATGTGCGTGCATGTGTGCAGGGGTTTCTACTGTATGTATCCAAGATGTGCGTTTTATTTTCCCAGTTGCAGGGAACTCGGTAGAAATTGCTTGACTGCCTGTTCTCCCCTGAAAGCGGCGTTTGGCTGCCTGAATGGAGGGGGGGCGGGAGGGGTTAAAATGGTCATACATGTCAAAACCCACTTGTGCAAAAACCACGAGTAAATGTGGAAGTTTCAGCCAATGCACGAAGAAGATCAAGAAGAACGGCTGTTCAACTATACCTTTTTAGACGCACACTTTTTTAAGACCAAATGTTTTGAGATTTGTGTATCATGTTCTAAATAGTGCTGTTATACTGTAAACCAAAGATGCGTTATTTTTTTTTTTTCGAAGTTGCAGAGAACACATTTGTGTATAGTTCAAAATAGTGCTGTTCTACTGTGAAAGTGTAAACCAAGATGTGTTATTTAATTTTCACAGTGGCCACAGATAACTCCACAGATGTGTTATTTTCTTTTTACAGTGGCCACAGATAACTCCACAGATGTGTTATTTTATTTTCACAGTGGCCACAGATAACTCCACAGATGTGTTATTTTATTTTCACAGTGGCCACAGATAACTCCACAGATGTGTTATTTTATTTTCACAGTAGCCACAGATAACTCCACAGATGTGTTATTTTATTTTCACAGTAGCCACAGATAACTCCACAGATGTTTTATTTTATTTTCACAGTAGCCACAGATAACTCCACAGATGTGTTATTTTATTTTCACAGTGGCCACAGATAACTCCACAGATGTGTTATTTTATTTTCACAGTAGCCACAGATAACTCCACAGATGTGTTATTTTATTTTCACAGTGGCCACAGATAACTCCACAGATGTGCTGGAGCCGTTTCTGTCCCCTCAGGAAAGTATCGACTCGCAGCGGGGAGAGGAGGTCAGTAGACTTTCAAGCTTTTCATTCATTTTGCTTATTCTTTTTACAGTCTATATCTCATGCAGTTAATCTGGAATAATAGTTATCTTTTCAAGGTCTGTATATATTCATTACATCTATAATGCTAATCCTTCACAGCTGCTTTGTATTCATCAGTTTGTTGTTGTTTTTAAACAGAAAAAGGAGAAATGTCTGACAAGGTTGAAAGCGTAGGAAGTAATCGTAGTTTGTAGCACAGTGCTCCTATAGCATTCATAATGAGGCGCTATCTCCCGAATTAGCTCTGAAAAAAGAGTGAGCATTTTGAGATTCAATCCGTATGATGACAAACCTCATACAGGGCTATATCTGGAGAATGCACAGAATGAAAATGAAAGAACAGTGTATTGTACATAGAGAATACTACATATGGATTGCTGTGTGATACCAGATTTACATGAAGTTTTGTTTTTTGATATTGCAATGCAAGTCAATTTGGTAGCTTTTCAATATTTCAAAAAGCAAAGAGTGTGAACTTGGAATCGCACAGCCATGTTGTACTCTGTTTATCTTACATTCTGTAGTTGCGCGCCTTCTGCTTCAAACGTTCTGTAGTTGAAGAGTCCAAATTGAAGACGCGTCTGATGGAACTTCAATCTATTCCAAAGCCTCATGAAATCTTTGACGTCAAAGCAAAAAGAATTCAATTCAGAAATTATAGCATCTCATGGAAGTTTAAACGAATATATACTTGCAGAGGAAATGGCAAACGCAAAAGTGTTCAGAGAATTATGTTTGTCTTGGTGAGTTTGTCATCATGAGCAGTGAAAGGTTAGATCCCTGCCAGACTGTAGTTTAACATTACCTCATTTGCATGATATAAACACAGGTGAGTATATTGTTCAATGGTTCAGTTATGATTTGGGTGGTCTCTCAGGTATGTAGGATAAGTTGCAATATGATTCTTTACCCATCAGGCCATCCCCTTTGTAACTGAAGTATCAGGTAAAATCCAACAATATATTAAAACTTGCATGTCTTAATTCCATATTTGGAAGGAATAAATTGCTATTAAAAAAGTGCCTGTCATTTTGAAAATACTGATTTTTTGATAAAGTGTGGCCTTTTGTTTAATCTTTTTTTTTATCATACCAATTTTTCGTTAAACTAACTTAGCCAACTTGCTTTTAAATCATGCTAGTGTGGTACAAGGTGGCGGGCAGCCAATACCTAATTCCAAGAACCCATTGTATTTTTCTTTTGGGATTTTCTTTGCAGCTTGGCGAGCAGGTGAGCTTTGGTATTCAAGTGCTTTAACGTTTTTCAGAAGCCTCCGATTTATTTTTGCCAATGTGTGTGAAATCGTACCACTTTTTGTTGAGTCTGAAACAATATCCCATCTTCCCCAAACCCTAATGCAATTTCTCTCGTTTCTCCTTCCTTCCTCTGTAACTCTTACTCCCAAGCTCCAATGTGGAATGAAGATTAGCTTTGACAAACGATTAATTCAATAGACTTAAATTCTGGACCAAAAACAAAAATAATGTACAAGTCCTGTTTTTGCACCAACATTTTTGTTGATAGCGGAACAGTGAACACATACCTATGTGCATTCTGTGCATTCATGTGCACATACACAAACACATGGATTCATGCATTAACTCGCTCACACACGCACGCACACTTTGACACACATACTCACGCACACACACACGCACAAATGCACGTACACAAACACGCACTCACACACACGCACACTGTGACACACACACACACACACACACACACACACACACACACACACGCATACTTCTTTTGCCGTTTGATATCAATTTAGCAGACCTGTTTACCCTCCCGGATTGTCCGGAATTATTACGGATTTGGGGTCTAAATTCCGGTATTACGGAATACTACCGAAAATTCCGGAAATTCCGGTAGAGAGAACCTTTTTCGTGCGTGAAAATTCGAAGTCGAAATTGTGGTAGTCACCAGGGCTGTGATTTCAAGGCTGACCGAAACAGCCTTTTCTGCGCATGCGCACAGCAAGGTAGGGACGAAATGCCAACCAAAAAAGCGAAAGTTGTACAGAAATAGCGGCAAAACTATTGAGTCAAGTGGCGGTGTCTGGTGAAGTTTAAGAAAAGCGAACCACATTCATTTTGGTGATCAACTTGATATCAGTGCAACATCAAAGCTAGTCAGTTACGAGTCACGTCGCGGCACGTGTCCCGAGGTTAGACGCAGCATTAGTTTTAACAAAATGCAGTACACAAATGAACATGGAAACAAACAAAAACACGAAATTATGTTTGGCAAGACATGAGCCTGCTTCGCATCGAGTTTATTTGACCTAGGTCTCTACTTCCACAGAATCTCTCAGACCTGCGAACCGATCTCTCACTACGGTCAGTCGCGCCAGAGACATAGATGTAGGTCGAGTATGGTCGCGCTCATCAGTTACTTGGCTGTTGCCGAAATTCAAGTCTTTCTGAGTCTAAAACTGATCTCCATTAATATTTTTCCAATATAGCAAAGATCACAGTTCTTTGAATTGAAAAACTTACAACAAAATGTTTAAATGAAATAAACGAATCGGTCCTCTAAAATTAAAGGTAGCTTCTGGAGAGAGTTATCATGACTGGTTTTAATGCAGGATGTCTGATGTGACAGAATGTAAGGTGGTTTTGTTCACATGCATCTTCAAGTGACTGTAAATAGTCCAAGGGCGGAGGGTTGGGGGTGGGGGGGATGTTATTCAGTCTGTCGGAAAAAAAACTAAAGACATTTTCTGTCTGTGAAATTGTTGTTGTTGTCTGGAGCAGATATCAATGAAGATAAATTGCCATTATTTAATACTAACTTTAAAAGAAATAATGAGTGGCTGCTGACACCAATTTATCATGTTTAAAATCAAGGATAAGCTACAAATTGTTAATAAAATAGCTACAATTCTTCAGCCAGACCCCCCAACCCCTGGACCGCAGGTTGAACCCCCCCCCCCCCCTCTCTAGCTCTCTTGCTCCGCCCCTGAATACTGTGGGTTTTGTTTTTTTAGATAAAGTAAACTTGTCTTAGGTAACTTGCATATTATATATCAGGTGTCGTGTGTTTGTGTGTGTGTGTCATCGAGCTTCTGTGTGTGTAGTACAATACTGTTAAACATGGTTATCAATTTTGTACTTGTTTTGCATGGTAGGGCGCGAATAAACGTGTCGTTTAATCGTTTTCGAGCTGGTTTATGGTTGATAAAAAAGATTACTCAAAGATGCCTCAAATTACGGAAAAGTACCAGCTGCATTCCTGATTTTCATTTTGGGGGGTAAACAGGTCTGATTTAGTTGTTTTATCCAGTTGTTTATTTTGTCCATTAATGTCAGTAGTTCATATTTTCATATTTTCATTTGAGCATTTGGTTCATCCGTAGAACTTATCTGTTTTGAATGAAGCATGTTTCATGACTGTTTACTTATGTTACCAATTTTTCTGCAGTTGTGATTTTTGTAAGTTTCTTGAACATGATAAACCACTCCATTAAACATTTGATTGACTGAAGTCACACTGTCAGTGTGTGCATGAAACCTGTTAAGTATGAAACAGATGTTCATAACACATGTATGAAAACTAATTTTGTTGAAAAGACTGTTTTGTGAATTGTATTTCTAATTCGGCCTTTAGGTTTTCTTGTGGAGTTGAAGCCTTGGGCCGTTCTTTGTCGAGGGGTTACAGACTTGTACTTTATGAATTCGCCTTGTATAGTTAAAGTCTCTTCGACTACAAGTAAGAAGGAGTTTTCTGGACAGCACGGTTGTTTTATTGAGCTTCAAGGTTTCTCATCTTTAGGGGTCAGAGCTGAGGATTAGGATTACAAACAAATATTTGAAGTTGTCTCATGCTTTGTCTCTTTACAAAGCAACAAGTTAAGGCAGTGTTTAATGTTGTTGTACAGGCGTTTTTTTTGTTTTTTTGTTTTTTGGTTTTTTTCAACACTTTTGACTTGTTTTTATTTTAAATAATTTTTTTAATATTTTTATTTAAAACAATTTGTATTCACTTTTATTCAGGAAGGGGGTAGGGAGAGGGAGAGGGTGCTTTGAAGGCATATTTGGTCGTCAGATATCCAAATGCATGGGTCTCCTTGGTGCTTTTTGGCTTTGTTCATGAATGTTGTACATCTTATTAGCAGTATGAAATTGTTTGTATGATTTTCCCATGGGAATAGAAGTAATATTTTACAGAAGTAGTATTTGATTTGAGCATAAATATGATCTCTGAAATCACCAGGAAAAAAAGGATCATGCCCAGATTTATGTGATGAACATATTGATGAGGTTATTAGGGTTCTGTATAGAATAGGGCAGTGTATGTGGGTGTGTCAGTGTACATGTGTGTGTGTGTGTGTGTGTGTGTATCATCTGTCGTTGTGTGTGTGTGTGTGTGTGTGTGTGTGTGTGAGTGTGAGTGTGTGTGCGTGCGTGTGCATGCATGCATGAGTGTGTGAGTATTGGGCTACCAGTGTTTTATCTGCTTAGCTAGCAGCATGCCTCAGTGCATCAAAGTGCGCTCATGCGCTGGTAGGTTTGAATTAAAGCCATGGCAGAGGAAGAACAGGCGCCTTAGATTTGCCCTGGCTTAGCCTTTAACTGTGCATGAAGCTGTTGGAAAGAGCAGCGGTGTATCTTTGCATACAGTGGAACGTTCCTCTGAAGACAGCCCCAGCCCCATTGCAGACTCCCTGCCTTATGAGTCCCCAGTGTTTTCTCAGTGTTTTTGGTTCATATTCCGCTGTAAATTAACCCCCATTCCCAGACACCTTAACACTATTGTGACTAGCATTGCCACGGCGTTAACGTCCTGCCTGCCCAAGCTTGCCACCAAGAAACTTCCCAAAAAACAGTAACTGTAAAGAAATCTGTCTAGCAAGCTTGAATTAAGTCCAATCACCACCACATTTTGTGTACTAATTAAAAAATGGATGCCCAGTTCAGTCGTGCTATTTATAAGTTTGTCACGCAATTTGTTTTAGCAAAGGGGGGGTGAAAGGGGGATAATTTGTGTTTTTTTACGTTTTTTTGTGTGTGTTTTCTTTTCCACTGCTTTTTTAAAAGTTATTTTTTAACAGAAAGTATTATAAATAATGTTATAACCAAACAAGGTGTAAAACATATGAATTAGCTGAAATATTGTTAACATTCTACACAGAAATAAGGAGACAGTACAAAGAAAAAAACAAGCAAATCACGCATTCACTCACAGCATCCTGACTCAAATGAAACAAAACTGTGACACTCACCAAATGATGTCTAGGTAATCCATATTGAATATAAGTCACATTTTCACAACAAAGTCCCAACTGTACACCTATGAACATTTCCAAAAGGATTAGGAGGCTCCAGCCATCCATTGTTATCAGTGCTGCCACGCCCCCTTGCAAACTACACGATTCCAAGATCCATGCAGTACCACCCTACCACGTGTAGTTTGCCGACTCATACTAGCAACAACAGGACTGTTTCTTCCTCAATATCACTGCTATTATCGCTTTCTTGAGGCGAAAACAACACGTCGGAATCATGATCTACAGGATCCTCAAGATCCAACATCCGGAGAATCTCCTCCCGTGACAAGGCTCGCCTTCGATTCATTTTTTTTGTTCGAAAAAACCACGCAAATCTTCTCTAATTTGCACATGGCGGAAGAGCAAGTCACGTGTATCAAGGGAAACAACTCAATTTATTGCAAGCTTCAAAAACCGGGAAGCAATCACGAGTCGTGTACCTTGTATGTCTGTTACTCAAATAGTCACATCCCGTCCATGGGCGTGTCAGCGCTGTTACTAATTTAGTCACCTCCCGTCGCGAAAGTGTTAACCCCTTCACTGCCACAGTATAACAGCATTTTGGTATTGCTGTGTGCCAGGGCAAAATTTCGCTTTCTTCGGTAGGTTCACTAATCTGTTCACTGCTCGATCATTTATTGAGATATCTCTTAGATCTTTGGCATGTGCTTTGCTTATACCCTTGGCTATTATAGGATGACATGATCATTGGACTTTGTTTGTGATTGTTATAGTAAAAATTGATATAATGACCATTTTTGTCAAAAATTACAGTTTCCGGACTTACACACACACACATTGCAGCACGTAAAACCACACAAAACACTGCTAAAACTGGTGTCAAACATCAGGTACTCACATTACAGCCCATAAAAGTATTCTTCTGTGTGGTAATCCATAAATCACTTCTTGTAGAGCTTCCAGAACACTGTATCGCTTGAAAACAGGTCTACGAGTTGAGGTCCGACTTTCGGCCGCCATTGTGAATGCTATAGATCGGTTCTACATTTCTAACACAGTTTTCACCACGTGGTACTAACTTATCCGAACGGTCTATGGGAAAGAACTGTGTTTAGAACCCCTACAAGTACTTGGACAGTGGTTACCTCCCATCTAGTTTTCAGAAATGTCCTGAAATGTTGCTGACGCAAATCCCACGTACCAGGTACGGTTATGGGCGTGCGACAAACCGAAAATGACCACGTACCTAGTACGGGGTGGGCAGTGAAGGGGTTAATTTTTCTCAGATTTGTTTGAGGTCTCAAAAGAGGGGACCTTCCAGCATATCTTTTTGTTAGAGTTCTTGACCCGGATGGTAATGAAAAATGTATGGAGTTTATCATTATTGTTGAGAACCATGAGTAACAACATCAGCCTGTCTGAGAAAATGGTGTGAGTGCATGAATGTATTAATTGCAAAAGAGCTGCGGTGTATTAGTATTACTAATTGTATGCTTGCATTTTTTTCTTGGCCTGGCATGTAGAAAGATGTTTATATTGTCGGAAACAGTATCTTTCTTCTGTCCAATAATTTGATTTGTGTATTAGTATTTGAAGGAGGGGGAGACAGTTGTGTTATATTCAGTGTTTCATTGATCCAATTTGGTCGTTTTACTTAACCCTCTGCACTCCGGAAGGCCCGGGACAGCCCGCGAAAAAAGTGCTGTGCCGATTCCGTAACGCCCGATATGGCCCGCAGAACACTGCATTGGATTGTGGGATAGACCAAAGCGAAAGTAGGTCAACGCGACCTAGTGTTCTGCGGGCCATATCGGGCGTTACGGAATCGGCACAGCACTTTTTTTCGCGGGCGGTCCCGGGCCTTCCGGAGTGCAGAGGGTGTGGAATAAAATATAAGTTGCAGGGTTTCTACTTTTCTGTGAATTCACAGATTTAAAAAAACCTGTTAAAATGATAAACTTCGTCACGTCACAGTACTACTCAGATTTGCATCATATTCAAACATATTCAACATTTTCCTGACTTAATCTCTGTTCTAGTCGCTCACTTGCAGGAAAGAAGAGCTAATTCCCATTACACTGTCAACCATCTGTCAGGGACTGAGTAGTTTTGTGGTTATAATTTTGGCTGTGATAATTACACTTACTATGAAGTCTTCAGTTCTGATGGGAACTTAAATCTTCCATTCTGAAGAATGTCAGCTGGTGATTTTCCGTTTTCCTGATTAACCTGGCGGTTTAATCTTCAGTTATGACGAACGACCTGGTGACTAAACTGAAGTTTTCTATGAAAGCAATGCTTATGAGGATGAAAGTCGCCTGTTCATTTCAATGCTTGTTATTCTCTCAGGTGCCAGTTGCTTACTCCATTACACGTCATATGCATGTAGAGCGCTTACTCCCCTTTGATCAGTGAAGTTTTCTATTTGCTGAAACAGATGGTCGTGAACCTGCCGTCAATTGTGGTGAAGCTGGAAGGGGGCATAGGTTACCGCACCATCCCGCTGCTCTTGGTAGAGTCGTCCCTGCAGGCACAAGTCAGAAACT
This sequence comes from Littorina saxatilis, assembly GCF_037325665.1. NCBI lineage: Eukaryota > Metazoa > Mollusca > Gastropoda > Littorinimorpha > Littorinidae > Littorina > Littorina saxatilis. Next base: position 30,758,568 of record NC_090260.1, on the reverse strand, counting down.
GGA